>NC_142397.1:7100933-7458433 GCF_059441095.1 Idiotropiscis lumnitzeri | reverse complement strand
TGGACGTGAACAAAATGTTCAGTTTGATCTCCCGACACAGAAACTGGCCAAGGGGGACCATGCGATTGGGAAACTATAAAGCCGCATTCCCACCATGCAGCACAGCTCATTTCAGCTCACAACAGTACAATTTTTTTTCTGGCTTGTGTTTTCATCTCAGGGTGTGTAGGCGGAGTGATGATAACTTTGTCAGCTATGTAAATACAGCGGATCGTCGCTTTTCTAATATAATAAAATCCAGACTGACCTGGGATTTATTTGTATTTAGAATACGTTTTTCTCACAGAAACTAATAAATGTTGCCATTATTAACCTTTATTTACTGTGCAGGCACTGATTCAAGTAACGTTTTTGACCTTCTATCTGTCAAATAGGATGTATAGTTAGTCAGACTTAATCAAGTTTTTAATCATCACTAACTATTATAAATTAGTGGTGGAGAGTCAAGGCCTTCTCTGCTGACTAACATAATCAAGAAAAAAAGATCATATTCTTCAAATTGATGTCATATTATATCTGATTGTTGTATTTTTAGGTTAGAGTTTTTATCCAATCAGAATTCAGATAGCTTGTGTTGCCAGGCAGATTTGGTATACCAGTAGCACGCACTATTTGTCCGAGGCCTTCAATCGTGTGGGTGTCTCTTCTGTGTGAGTGTTGGAGCTCGTACAGTTGATAGGCACTTGCGGTAGCCAATCAGCTCACGAGTTGATGACAGTAAGGCCTTCTCGCTGGCTTTACATTGAAGGTGATGAACGCGTCTTGTGATTGGATACTCACTCGTCAGGGGGCAGCGCTATGCGAAATCAACACACCTGAAAGTCGTAACTGGCAACCGTTTGAAAATCGAAAATATATTCTTGCTTTTTTAAACCACAATGGCCGAAGGAGGGGAAAAATGTGGATTTAATTGCGAGGCCGTTTTCAAAACTAACCATATTCCAAAAAGTGGCCAGATACTAACACTGATACCACTTTTCCAGCCTGACATGTACCTTCGGGAAGGCGGCGTTGGAACCACATCTCTTCAATTACATTAACGTAAACATCGATGACAACACTTTTAGCCGATTGAGAATTATTATCTTCAAAATGGACGATAAACTCCGCTCGGTCGGTAATGGCAACTACTACCGCTTTGTTGCGATAAATTCTTTGATTTTGATCTCTTTGATTTGATACACATCTTTGATTAAAGCTTTGTGCTGGCGATCATTTGCAAGTCTGTTTACTTTAGTCTCCATGTGGTTGGATGAACGCACGTTGTTGCGGTTATATATAGATTTGTAAAGCATTGTAATAATGAGCGTTCCGCGTTAGTGGTGGGTGGGGTGCCCGGTAGCAACTTGACACAGATCTGTTTGGACTAATTATGACCTAAGAAGATCACCATGGATACCTCAACAGGAAGCAAACAGCTTGAGAATGTTTGTATCTAAATGCCATGTGTTGCTTGATAACCAGCTGCAGAAAACAAAAAAACAAATGATGTGTTATGTACAAATTTGCTTTTAGGTGACCTGATTTGTTTGCGACTGACTCAATGGATTAACTTTTCTCAGTGCAACAAAAAAAATAAAGCAATTAGCATTTATTAAATCAGTCTAGAGTTCCTTTAAATTATATTTTTAAAGTGGATTTTCCCCCTTCATTGACTGCTTCAAATATTATGCGGTAGTTGGATAACATAAAATGCAAATAGAGCTTAAGACACAGGTGTCAAACTCGAGGCCCGGGGGCCAGATCCGGCCCACAGCCTCACTTTACGTGGCCCGCTAAAGGCAAATCATGTGCGTCAACTTCCTGTTTCATTTTCTATTGCCATTTATTTGTTACAAATCCTCCCCTTTTAAAATAAATTGAAAATTTGTTGAATTAACAATTACTTACTTTATATTTTCTCTGGAAATTCTCTTCCCTGTCTGGCATTTTTATATGATATCTTAAACTCTGGCTCTTGCTAGTCCAAAATGGTTTGTACTGTATTTATTTATGTATTGTACTGTCCTGTATTGTACATTTATTTTTTTGTAACCAAATGTATCAAATGTAGGTGAACATTTTTTTTTTCTAAGGCTGGAAATGATTCATTGCATTTCTATTCATTTCAATTGGCAACATTTTGGCTTGCAAAGTGAGTTTAATTACCAAATTAAATTTGTGATTGGAGCTTCTGGTGTATATCAGTTTTCTATTTATATATATATTAAAAAAACTGTCTGGAACCACAGATTTAAATTTAAAAAAAAGCACATTACAAAAAAGACAAGACCAGATCCAATATAGAGAGAGCGAAAATTTAGAGCGCGTATTTTGCAATATTAGACAGCAGGACGGTTCTGTGCATTCTGTCGTCCACATGCTGCACGCTTCGGCTGTAAAGCCGCCCACTCCTTTATTTTCCCTCTTTCTCCTCTGTCGCTCGCCACTCTGCAAGTCTGCAACAAGCTCCCTCGAGCCTCACATTCTGTTCATGTTGCCAGAGCCTTCAGTCTGGAGCACCGTGGGTAAGCTTTATGTCACAGGAAGAAACACACCACTTAGTCAAATCTATGCACCCTTTTTTTTTTTTTTTTTTTTGGAAGAGCTCAATCTGCAGCAAAAAAAAAAGGAAAAAAAAGGGCGTGTTGTCATCACTGCGGCAGCGCCAATGGTTTCTGCAAAAGCACAGTCAGGAGAACTGGAAGGAGTGGTGGGATTGGGAGGGAGAATAATAAAACAGAGTGCAGCAGAATGACAGTGAGGAATACTGATGTTGGTTTTTTTTTGTGTACTGTAGCAGCTGCTTCTGGTCACCTGACGCTTATTGCATTGGGCCATTTGTCTGGCTGAGCTGGGCTGGGCTGGCATGGACTGTGCACGGATGCAGTTAATGTGTGTGTGTGTGAGTGTGAGAGTGAGAAAGGGAGAGAGAGAGAGAGGGGGCAAGATAAGGAGAGACGACGCTAAGGCTGGCCGAGTGTATTCTCAGTCATAGCCGCGGGAAGAACCGGAGAATCCGGAGCTGGGCAGTGGTGGAAGCTCGTAAAGAAAAATGTTGCAGTCAGCTTAGTCGGGTCGGGATGGAGCCGCCGGTACTTGACGAGGTTTGAACAGACCTCAGCACCACTGGCTGGACCAGCGGCTGCAATTGGACTCACTTAGCTGCTCTGTTGACAAGACAGACCAGGGGACACTTGTCCACCTCTTGGTGTTAACATCCAGGGGTTATTATGGGCTGTTCTGCCAGTGTGGTTCTACTTTTACGCTCAGTGGGTGGGGCAGACTGCGGTTACATGTGTTCACGGCTGGACCAAGCGTCAACGGATGCTGCAACACCGACCCTGGAAGGCTATACAAGCGCCAGCTCACCTCTGACCATCATCGTCATGGTAACAAGTGCTGATGCATCTCTTTGTGTTTTTGTGTGGTGTCTTAATTGTTTGGATCAATTTATACCATGTGTAGTCGTCCCTCTCTCGCCATTGTCGCTGTTGTGTATGTGTATGTATATATATATATATATATATTTTTTTTTTTTTAATGTCTCCTCTGTCTGTTGTGGGGCCCCTCACAGCTGAGATGTATAATGGAGAAGACGGAAATGAGGGGGGAGCACAATAGAGGTGGAGTGTGGGGTCATACATTAGGAATTTGGGTTCTGTGGGAAAACTTTCCCCTTCCCAACATATGGAGAGAAGATGATTTAACGGACAGAATGAATAAATAAATGCAGGCAGCAGCAAGTGGGTCTGGTAATCAGTGATTGGATTACATGAAGTTGAATGTTCCAAAACAACTTTCCAGTACAATGCTGCATGTAAGCCATCTGTGAGGTATCGGTATGGAACCGCCCGTGTTGGCTTGATTTTTCTTTTCACCCCAAGCAAGAACCAGGTTTCTGCAAGTCCAGTGGAAAAATGTTCAACATTTGGCACGGGGTGATTTTTTACAGTCATTCCCTCTGTTTCGCCTCTTGTTTCTAACATTCCCACCATAAACCTTTCACATGTCCGTTCCCCTCGCTGGTCTCTATGGTAAACTGGAGTTGATGCTTTTACATCTCAGCTTTTACATTCTGGAATATATCAGAGTATGAGTGGGCCTTTCATGACTGAGATGTACTCGAAGATAACAGAGAACACCTGCTCAGCATTTGCCGCTGCTTCCCAATATGAATTTTTTCTTTTTTTTTTCATGTTAATGCTGTGAAAATTCGACATTCATTAAACAGGAATAGCAAAAAATTAGTAGCTGATACCGGTTGCCTCAATGTTAATAATGGCCAGTAGTTTAAACACGGAAGTCGACCCAAAATATAACTCCAGGCCGGTGTCACACAATTTTGAGCTCATTTTACATTCCTTGCGAAGACTGTGACTTCCACTAACAAGCATGGAGTTTGCAAGAATAAATAAAGATGATTTGATTTTGAATCTGCAACAATATACCAATTACTACTTTCCTATTAGCCAACAGTTTGGCGGCATCCTATGATGTTTTACTGCATGTGAATGGTCTAGTATAAATTTAGTATTTATTTTATTTTATTTTTAGGCCAATGCCAATTTCAATATTTGGTAGAATAAAATTACAACAGAGACAAGACTCATCAAAAATTGACAGATTTTTTTTTTTCTTTCTTTGAGTCTGTTTGGAATGATTGAGTTGAGTGTTGGTATCTTTCTCTTAAGTTGTAACGGTTTAAAGATCATTTTAAGAGGTTGCAGTCCCCTTATTAAATCGGCCAACGGAATAATCGCTTGGGCCCTACTACACATTAGATATTTATTTTTTACAAAAGATGTTAAATATCGTCGGCTAAAAAGACAGGGGTTCCGTCAGTGAGCCCTGGGGAACACCAACTGAAGGAAACACTAATGTTGAAAAAGTAAGGTGCTGTCTCATCATTTTTTTTTTGTAATGATCCAAAGCAGATGGCTCGTGCCTCTTGACTTCCTCTCTCGTCTCCCCATCCATCTCGTGCACTTCCGCTCTCCTGCTCGAGACACCTCTCCTCACACCTCCTTCCCTTCGCAGGGCGGCAATAAATTCGCCTGACAATGTAACAGACCACCAAGAATATACATTTGGTTCCTCTCCAATGTTTCCGTTCTTGGCTGTCTATCTGAATTCTCCGTGTTGATGTCTTGGGCAACATTCAAAACGCTTTCCTTGTCTCCCGGTTACTCAGCGGGGGAATCCCTGAGCTGTAAGCTGGCCAGGAATGGGCTGCATCTGTGCCCTCCTCACAGCTGTACTTGATCAACGGCAACATCAGCCTGCCTCACTCCTGCTAAGTGGGAGGGGGGAGACAACCACGGGAAGCTGCGCAGAGACGTTGAAAGGTTAACGGGGTGAAAGTAAAGAAGTGTTGAAAAGACGAGAAGGAAATCAAAGTAAGACGTTTGAGGAGGATGAGGACAAAACGGAGGAAGAAAAAAAAAAAAGTTAGTTGCAGCATCTGGAATGAGTAGAAGAAGCGATATTCATTTGTCAGGAAGATCATTCAATGTTCCGGATGCAGGCCGTCACACGGGTTCATGTTTATTATATCTTGGAACGTTTAAGATGGATGTCTTCTCCTGGTGGCCTTGCAAGAGATGCAATGTCTTTCTGCTTAGACATATTTTCAACTTCAATGCACACCGCACACCTGCAACGGTGGCATTCGATCGCGGTATCACGCTCGAGTTAAGTGTTGCCGATTAAAGTTTCCCTTAAATTATGATCGTGGCAGAACATGCATACATACGTCTACTGTGCGTTAATTAATTCAATGTGTGGCCGTATACAGTTGAAAATCTGGCCTGGTAGGTGAGTTTCTTCCCGAAAACACTGCTGAATTTTGGTTGTTCATACATTCATACTAACATTAAAACGATTTGAGCTCTCTGTCTCTCCACTGCTCACGATCCGTCTCTCTCTCTCTCTCAGCATCATTGTTGCTCTGTAGCTTTCGTTCTCGCTCGATGTGTCGTGCACATTTTTCTTTATGATTGCTGTATTTTTGTGACCCTGAGTTTTTAGTTGGACTATGGTAATAACATTTTAAGAAATTTAACATAAAATTAGTCAAACCTTTTTTGTTTTTTTTTCCCCCCTAAAAAAATCAAACCGTGACATTTTTTGCCCAACACAAGCTTTGCACCAAAACTACTTTTTGTAACATGTCACCTGTTCTAAGCTATCATCAGAGGTCGTTTCCTCTTAAAGTTGTTCTGCTCTGAGGTTTTATCAGAGGAAGTGCATGTCTGTGTGTGCACAAATACTTTATGACTCTGCCCATTCAATGCTGAACCTATTTATACCCGCGAGAATAATTCTCCTTTTGCAGATCGATTTTTTTTTTATTTAATTTTTTCTCCTTTAGGGCAGACTTGTGTTTAAAACCATACATTTTCACATTGTGGATACGCTTTGTGAACATTTTGATGGGGAAATAATGATTTAATGCGGTGTGTGTCAATCACCTTGGCGGTTGAAATCTCATTTGCAGACAATTTGGAGCTTTGTGCGTGTGTTTGTGTGTGTGCGTGCTTGCATTTGTGTGTGTGCTCGTGTGTGTAAAACAACTTCCTCTCCGTCCACGTGCGTTGACAGATAACGTGGTGCTAGTTCTGCTTGTGATACGGCACATGTGCTGTGGTGTGTTTGTTCAGTTGTGTAGGATAGATATTTGACTTTTTTATTTTTTTAAGTTTTGGTTGTACTATTTAGGCTTTACAATGAGCTTCAGGAGCAAAATCACCTTAAGGAGAAAAATCAAGAGTAAACGCATGAGGTCGGATTTCACCAGATTGAGTATTGTATGTATTTAATAATTTAATAATATATTCTTCACTGTCTGCTTTTTACATGCCGTTGCTTTTGGAATTTCTAGTGTTGTCTGAGAGGGCTGCACTATTTCGGCATCTTTAATGGCTGTGTTGCCTGGCATGGCTCACAAAAAGTATGTCGAGCAAAGCTTCCAAGTCTCTAATTGTCTACTTTTTAAATGTAAAAAGCCTTTATTGTTAAGCCTTGGGCATCTTAAATCTTTGTCAGGGAGTTAACCAAAACATGTGATGAATAATGTCATTTTGGAATAATATTGAATAATAATTAACAATTTCTGCTTTTTTTTTTTTTTTTTAAATAAAATATCACAACTAGTCTGGGCAGGTCCATCAATTTTGTAGACCAGAAGTAGGCCAATCTACTCCTGATTACATGGCAGGATGAAAATGAATGTAATGTTAAAAACTGTAAAGCGCCGATGAATAATAAATAATGAAAATAAAAAATAATGATAGGCTAGACCAGGGGTGGGCAAACTTTTTGATTGGCGGGCCACAATGGGTTCTAAAATGTGTTTTGGTCACCTCACCTCATCAGAGAAAAAAAATAAATAAATAAATTTTAAATGGAAGTGAACAAAAGTATTACAACAATATATGTCTTTGAAAAACCACAGTATTTAGAAAATAAATCATTAACAAGGTTTATTCATTTCATTTTTTTTCCAAGCCCGGCGGGCCGGATTAAAATGTTTAACGGGCCGCATGTGGCCCCCCGGGCCGTAGTTTGCCCATGCCTGGGCTAGACTTAAAAAAAAAAAAAAAGAAATGTGCAGCTAAAAGTGACCTTTTGATTTTTGAGTATTGCTGTCACCTTGAGTGAACTTGCGCTGTTGATTTTCTTGGTGCCTGCAGGCCTGTTTGGACCATTAAGGCGTTGTGTGAAACACTCGCCTCAGCACTGTACACATGTCAAACAAGCTAGACGCTTCTTCTGCTACCTCTAACTTCCTGGCTACAGTTGTCTCCTCCAGCACTGTGCGGTCTTCTGCTTTTTTTTTTTTTTTTTGGTGAATAATTACAGAAGTGATGGTCTGTAATCTTTTGAACACATGTTGAATAACTGTTTTGTCTGACTCACTGAGCATTACACACATCATTACTTCTGTTCTGTAAATATTATTGCGGCAATGTCATCCAATGTGTGTTGTATGTAAACAGCGGATTTGGATAATGACGGACGGAATGACTGTCCTGTTAGAGTTGGCAGTCTCGTCATCAATAAACCATTTTGGATGTAGTATGTGGAATGCTTTGGTAATGAGCTGATAGTTTCCTTTGTCGTACTTTTTGCTCTCCTCCAATCCAAGTCCTGAACTTCTTGACCTAAGTTAGAGGTTTCCGGTTCGCCTAAGCAAGTTAGAGACCCCCAAAGTGCATATGAAACTTGATAAGATGTACTTTTATTTTGGAGTCAGCCAATCCTCCATCAAGCAATTCCAGTTGGTCCAAAATGCTGCTGCTCGCCTCTTGACTGGTATTCGGAAGAGGGAGCACATAACTTTGACTGTGGTGTCCCTTCAATGGCTTACATTTTAGTTTATTTTTAAGATTCTATTATTTGTTTCCAAATCTTCAACCTTACCTCTTTGAGCTCCTCCACCCTTACGCACCTGCCCGGTGCCTCAGGTCTGCGGACCAGACGCTGATTAGAGGTACCGAGGGCTCAGAGGGGATCGAGCCTTTTACTTTTGCGAGTCCCTATCTTTGGAATGAGCTCCCGCTAAACGTTAGGCAATCCCCCTCGCTTCCCATCTTTAAAACTCGTCTTGAAACTCATTTTTATTCTTTGGCTTTTGACTCAGCTTGAGACTTGGTTTTTGGTTTTACGGTTTTTGTGCTTTTTACTGTCCTCATTATTAGCAATCAGTTTTATTACTTATTGTATGACTTACTTTTGCTCCATGTACAGCACTTTAGTGGTTTTGTCACTAAACATTACCAAATACGCGACAATAATTGGTTCATAAACAGTATCAGGGGGAAATAGTTTTGTAATACACTTTAATTTGAAATACAATTTTCTCTGATTAATCGAGAAAATACTTTATGCTAAAAATATCCAAGACACTCCTCCTACATGTGGTGCCACAACCATAATGATACAAATTTATCACAAAGAGTAGTAAGCAAAAACAACCTTATCTTTCTATGGGGACATTTTTTGTCGAGATACAGCACTTGTGGTATTTTTTAACATGTCCCCAGATGTTGTGTCTGGTGGGTGAATGTGAATCTTAAAAAAAAAAAGAATTCATTCTGTGAATATTTGTGTCATTCTCATTTCATGTTTGGACTCACATTTTGCGTCAGAGTGGTTTCTGCACGCGAGTGGAATATGTATTCTTGTACGGCAAGGAAATTCCAACCATACCGTGGGTCGATTAAGTACAACGCAGATACCTTCCTTTGCTTCAGTGTCATCAAGTGCTTTGGGGTGTGCCCCAGCTCGCCTTGAGCGGTAATAGCCACTCGGGTTCTGGCTGCGTGCTGTTTTTAGGTCCTAATGATGTCACGGCACCACACAGGAAATGTTGAGATCATGACTTTTCCCGCAGAACGGTCAGATTTCATCGGGCCTTTGGATAATTGACTGCTTCCGTGTTTAAACCCCACATTGTCACTGAGGCTGCGTTCACATCACTCATTGCAAAAGTTATACAATGCTTGATGACTTTATAATGCAAATTGTGCTGTCTTAAATGGAGACTGCAACAGAGACTTGGGGAAAAAAAAATCTTGACCTTGTGGGTCTCAAGGGTGGAACACAGGGAAGTTAATAGTAACTTTGTGAACCGAGAGGTTGGAACAACACTAATAGTGATATTAATCGGTTATCAAATGTATCGATCAGTATTTCATAATTGATTAGTCGTTTATTCAATTAAAAATGGTCTAAATTCTCGGAATTTTGGTCTGTCAACAGTTAATATTTTCTGATTTTTTTTTTTTTTTTTTTTTTTTTTTTTTAGTTGATTTATTTTTTAAATAAGACATTTTGCAAACTTCTGCATTTGGATCGTTTTTTTTAATTAAGACTTTAATTCCTTACCTAACCATGCTCTTATCTCACAGTATTCATATCAAATAATCTTTCCCCATTGAAATGAATGGCATAGTCATTAATCCGTTCCAGCGCTCTATTATACGTCTTTTGTCCGCGCACCATGGCAACCAGGAGAGGCAGTTACAGACACACAGACACACATCTTGAAGAGTTTTATGACTGAGTGACTCAGTAAACTGCATTATTAGTCATTTCATGCATAAAACAAAAATGTATGTCTGTTGGTTTTTTTTAGTGACTGTCTACATGTGTTGATGGCGCCCGTCTGTTTTTTATTAGCATCAAGGCTGTAAACAGTAAGTTGATCGCACGTCTTTTGTGTTTTGCAGCAAGAGAAGCCCAAGCTGATTGATCCGCTCGATTACGAGGCCGTGACCTCGGAACTGGGAGCGGAGCTCAAGCAAGACCCTCTTCGAGAACTGCTGCTGTTTCCTGACAATGATTTCACAGTAAGTGTATGTGCAAGTGCGCGCGTGAGGTTAATGCGGTTAGAGGAGAAGGGATTATTGACTTTATGTGTAGCTTTCAGAGGATGTGATAGGGAATTCCCTCATAGAATACGCCGGCGTTATGGCAGCCAGCACTCACTTGAAGAGGGCGGAAATATGCTTGATGTCCAATGATGGCGGTAACTTGATAATGGCTGCCATTTTGTGTAACGCGTTAATGTCAAATAATTGGGACAAGATTGTTTTTATTAATATTATTGGTCACTAACCAACAGACACACAACAAACAACTGTGTATTATGGAACATATAAGTAAAATACCGTGAAATATTACAGGATGAGGTTATGTCCGAGGCGAGTTGTGTCAGATATTCGCCAAGTCGCATTATCTGTACGTTGTCGTCTCATAATAAAGGCAGTAGAGATGTTCGCATTTTCATGCTTGAAATACAGTTCATACGTTGAGTTTGTGACCGCTAAAGACGCAAATATGAAAATATATTTTTTTTTTGAAGAAGAAGAAGAAGAAACATTTGGAGTCGCTACACGTGAAGCTGCAACTCATGCAGTAGGTCCTCGCATTTAAAAAAAAATATATTTTAATTATATTATAATTACATGTTAATATTTTAACATTATTATTATTAGTTGGATCAAAAAAGACTTTGTCTATCATATACATAAAAATGTATTTGTTAATTTAAGTGGGATCCAGAAAGACTTATGTTAAGTCAAAAATGCTGCCTTTATTTTATTTTTTCAATAAAAACTTTATCCTTAAATATTACTGACACAATATTTTTGCAATCAAGTATTGTTTTTTTTTTTCATTTTTATGTTAAGCTCGGTGGTTAGAACTGCTTAGAAGTAACTTTTAAAACCCAGTAATCACTAAAGTAACGAAAATACTTTCAAAATCAACCAACCAATAATGTAACAAAGTCACTTTTTTCAACGTAACCGTGGCAACAGTGATGACATTGAGGTCTTCATATGCAAGCAAGCAGTAAATAATTGCACCTTATCAATATTGACTTTACAATAAATCAAATTTGATTGAATTTCTAAATGTCTTCTGCCGGATTCGGCTCATGAATCTGCGAAACATCCCATTTTGTGCATCCTCTTCAAGAAGCTGTTGCCATGGTAATGCATCTCTTCACTGCCCTTCTCCCCGCAGGTATCCACAGTGCCCCAAGAGAGACGCACTCTCAGGTCAGCTGTTCCTGAGGGCGCAGAGCTCCAGGCTGAATGTCTGCTGGTCAGACAGGTCAGATGCACTCTGATACATATGTGTGTGTGCTGCTTTATTATGGGATGGTGGGCTGGGGTGCTCCTTTTATTCCTCATGAATACACTGAAAGGTGCACACTCGGCACCTTTTTTTTTTTTTTTTTTTTGACAAAGTGTATGAGGGAGGATTTGGGTGCATATATTTCAGCTGCATCAGGTTACCGAAATCCAATAATTGTACTTCATCTCCGCCCTCTACACCAGGCCTGCAAGTATTACAACTCGGATCTGAACGTGGTCCAGTTCAAGTATGACGACTACGCTGGAGACTACCGCCTGCTGCCAAGGTAATAACATTGTGAACGTTCACCTGAAATGCCATCGGAGCAGTGGAGGAGAACAAGATGGCGGGTTAGGTGTTGAGTGCAAAAAAAAAAAAAAAAAAGAGAGAAGGACGACAAAGCAATGTTTCATGAGTATGAGGCTGTTGCTTCTAAGATGGGACTGAGCCAAAACAGTCCAGCAATTCAAACCACAGGAATGTCGTCTTTCTATCCCATGGGGTCAGGTTGCCACTGTCAGTTCACATGACCTCTGACCTCACCGGAAGTGGATTTAAAGCAGCATAAGACAGATGTTAATGCTTTTAGTCACTTTGTTGCCAGCCCAAAAGCCGTTATTTGATTTTGGTGGGAATAATGTCAACGCTAATGGGTTTAAAAAACAAAACAAAAAAAAAAACAGTGCATCTCTCTATCTCATGGCCTATCAATTGCACGACAAAGCAACAGGTGGTTGGACTTTCCGAAATAATGCCTAAAGTTTATCTTTAAAAAATACACTGGGACAAGCTCCTCCCCAAAACAGCAAAAGTAATTACATACTTGATGTATGTAAAAGGAAGCAAACAAAAAAAAAAATGATGCATTGCTTGAGGAGTTGTTCATTAAGATCTATTATGGGGTGGAAACAGTTTCCATGCTAGACGAGCATAAAACATAACAAAAAAATAATTGAGAAGCACAGGGCGCAAGTATAGCATTGAGTGAAGCACTCGATATTCCTTGCCCAGCTACAGTTACCGCTAAGTTCCGACTGCAGCGACGTCCATCTGCCAATCGGGAAGCATTCCTGCGTCAGTCCGCAATCACCACAAACGCTGCGACTTCGGCAGTTATTTTCGACCGCTTTTACCACCACGTGACCTTTAGCAAAGCGTCTTTCCGCCAATGCAGTTGTTCGCTGCGAGCCTGCTCGACATTTCATCGTCATACACACGCTCACACACACCCCTACACACACACACACACACACACACGAAGCCAACCAACAGAGCACAGCTTATATATTGTTGACTCCGTTGCAGCCGGAGAGTCACTCAGAGAGGATTAATTGAATAATCTCTTTGCATACTTTTTATCTTCACAATTCCACATCCTCTTCAATATTGTCTCCCCCCCCCGCCCCCCCCCATTCTAGGAAATTATACAAAGCTGAGAAGCTGCCATCCCATTCTTTTGAGATTGACTATGAGGACGTGGACAAGGATGAGGTTGGTAATGGCCTTTTCAGAACAAATGCATTAACGTGCTGGAAACATCCCGGCCTTGTGATGCTCAAACGAGTTTATCCCGAAGCCATCAAGCTGCTCAAATATACTCTCATGGAGAAGCGAGCTCATCATTGTTTACGCATTTGGTTTGACAAATGGCACGGTCGAGGATGTCTCCTTCTCTTCTATTGATCTCCATGACAAGGAGGATATGCTTTATGTGTGGGCGTGTTTGTCTTTTTTTTCAGGACACCACCTCCCTGTCGTCGTCCAAAGGAGGCGGGGGAGGAGGTGGAGGAGGAGGAGGAGGAGGAGGGGGAGGAATCGGTGTCTTTCGGTCGGGCTGGCTCTACAAGGGCAACTTTAACAGCACCGTCAACAATAGCATCACTGTCAGGGTGAGGACAAAGACTCGGCATGCACTTGAAGTTTATGATTTTGTTGTTATGCGGCGTCAAAATGCTCTTGAACTGCTTCAAGATGTAAATTAACAAATATAGAAGTCAAGTGAAATTTATTTATATACCCTTTAATTCCAGAGAGGAAATTTTAAAAAAAGTCTCAGAGGTTCATAAGCACACAGTGGACAAATATTCTGTCTGCATTTTTTTTTTCTTCTTCAGTTACTGGTTCTGCATTCCAGAATGAATCAGTCGAAAGTGATGGATTGTGAAGGCACAGGCAAATACAAAAAGACCGGGAGCTCTCAGTGCATCATATAATCTTGTCAATTAAATAACATCAAAGTCAACAAACGCAATTTAATAACTGGTTTTGGAATGGAGAGAAAATCTTCTATGACTGTGACCGAGTTCTTTATAGAAAGTTTTGCTATGTTAGCCCACTCGCTACTTCCTCATCTCTTAGTCATTCATTGAGACTAAACAATCGGAGCTTGGGGCGGCTCCATTGCATACTTCTCTAAGAGTGTCAATCAAAACTAAGATTAAATGATGGCCGGATGCTCATTTTGGGGCTCGGGGGCAGACAATTTTTTTATGAATAAGCCCGGAGGGTTGAGGCCAGAACAGCAACAAGATCGCGACGGCGGGGACTGACCGGCAAAACAGGGTCAAGTGCCCACTGGTCATTTATTCTCTTCTAAAAAAATGCCATGATTGCAGGCGCCCCGAATTATTATTTGAGAGCGCTGTTGCTTTGTTGTCAGACAAGCTCGGAGCTGGCGGAGTGATTTAGTGTTGTTTTGGCGGAGGACAAAGGAGGTACCCTTAAATGAATGCCGTTGTCGCAGTGTCCCGAGCCTTTGGGACACATGAGAGACGACATACAGTGACACGCTTACTTCCTGGTAGCCCGCCTACGTCAGGATTTCCAAATATGGGCACGCTGTCACGATATCCTCTCACTCTGAGCGAGTGCAGTGTGAGAAAACTGCAACTGAAATTTTTGTAGAGATCGGCCTTTCCAATTCTTCCTAATAAAAATTGTCAAGCAATAACAAGACCTCCTTCGTTTGTTAGCGTGAGCTTTTTAATGTGCACTCAGCAGAGCAAAACACGCTTGGCAAAGACTCCTCATGACTTCCGCTAACAACGCACTCTTGGTCTCTCAGTCGACATCATTTAAGCATACTTCCTTGATACCGATTGCCGATACAAAAATGAGCCAAGAGCCACAATTTGGTGATTTTTTTTATTTATTTTATTTAAAAAAAATATATATTTTTTTTTTTCAGCAGATAGCAAAAATAAAAAATTTCCACAGTATAAATAACGAACCGAATATGATCTGATTTTTAGTCCTTCAGACTGATCGTGTATTTAACTTTCTCACCATTGCACAGTCCTTCAAGAGGAGATATTTCCAGCTGACCCAGCTGACGGACAACTCTTACATCATGAACTTCTACAAAGACGAGAAGATCTCCAAGGAACCCAAAGGCTGCATCTTCCTCGACTCATGTACCGGTGTAGTGCAGGTATGCTCCAAACATTACTAATCGGAGCTATCACGTGACATGTATTTTACTGCCGTAAAATGATCCACATAGAATAACCGCTTGAGGAAGCACGCCTTTGAGCTGAAGATGAACGAGGTCACTTACTTCGTGCTGGCCGCGGAGAGTGAGCAGGACATGGAGGAGTGGATCAGCACCTTAACGCGCATCTTGCAGATCACGCCGCACGACGGGCCGGCTCCGGACCGCAAGAGTCTGGACCTGTCCGACCATCGCCAGGGTGAGAATTCTAAAAAAAAAAAAAATAAATAAAAAATAAAATAAATAAATGCTCATAAATATTACATTGCAGTCGGCATTTGACTGCTTTATAGTCCATGAATGCCAAAATCAGGGTCGTATTTAATCCCGGGTTTGATATATGCATCACTTTTTCCGCTTCGTGCGCTGCTGGAGCTGTTTTACAAAAATTAAAATGCTTCATCGCTGTGTTTGTTATTCCTCCAGATGTGTTTGACATGTCGCTGAGCGACGGCTGTTTGCAGAAGAACGAAGATACGGCGGAAAACGGCATCAATCCCGAGCTGGCTAAGGTTGATTCTTCACCTCTTCTTGTTTCTATTATTTACAAAAAAAAAAAAAGACATTTAAGGAGCTGAAATTGCCACTTGAATTAAAATCTGTGGAGGAATTTTAAAGCTTCCCAGAAATTTAATAACGCATCAAAATGGGAAATTTCGAAAATAGGAATGTAATAATAATCAAATAATTCTGTAAACTGAATTTTAAGTACTATCTATGTTTTTTTTTTTTTTTGCTGCAACGGTTTTATGAATTAAACAATCCCCTCACAATCTTAAGTGAACATTGCACCAATCAGGACAGTAAATGAAGTCATAAAAACATGACAAATAACAGCACTAAAAATCCCCAAATTACCGCTCGCCTCTCACCTAATTGCTACATCCGTGAAGCGATCATAATTGTTTCTATTTTTTCAAAAAAGCTCCCTCTGCAATCTGACGCTCACCGTGCCAATTTTAGAAGCGCCTGTCTATTCTGAGCGTGCACAAGCCATGCGGTTTGGGGTTTTCTGTCATATCATTATCATATGTCGTCTTCTTTTGTGCAGTACATCGCTGAGACGGATGAGGGAATTCGTTTTGCCCGGAGGGAGGAGAGGTTGAATCTCTTCTCGCTTGACCCTGATACTCCAGTATGTATAACTTTACCTGTGCTATGAATGTATTCCAATAGTTCAGTGCTTCTCAATTATTTTCTGTTCCGCCCCCCCCCCCCCAGCAAGAAGAAAACAATTCGCGCACCCCACCCCATCCACTCTCCGCCGCAACTGGGAAAAATAGCATTTGCAAAACAAACCTACACCGTAGAGTTAATAGTCTCTGCGCACAAAAGGCAAATAGAGCACCACTGCTCCCTACTGGAGTGGATGTGCAATTACACTTTATTGTAGTATGGCGGGAAAAAAGCATGTTCCCCAAGGTCACACGCGCCCTGCCTGGGGGGCTGCCCCTCGATTTGAGAAGCACGTGAGACATTTGGAAATTGTGATTGTCAAACTAACGAAATAATGGATTGTAGGTGTACCTAATGTAATGTCCAGTAAGCAATCCGCAATCTTGTCAACCACAGGTCCTGAGGAGCCCACGAGCGGAGCATTCATCGAGTGAAAACTCCACAGTGCGTCCTTTTGAGGAGAAACTCGGCAGAAGGTTCATGGTGACGTGTCGATCACTGAACTTCATGCTGCAGGGCTGCGTCAGTGAGAATGAAACGGGGCCTGTCACAAATGTAAGGACCCGGAGCACTTCAGACATTTACTGTCAGTTATGTAAATAATTTGTTCTTTCTTTTTTTTTTTTTTTTTCAATTTTTGTCTTGCTTTGTGATCCCACCAGATCGAGCCGTTCTTCGTGTCGTTATCATTGTTGGACGTTCGAGATGGCAGGAAGGTTTCCGCCGATTTCCACGTGGACCTCAACCACGAGGCAGTGCGTCAGATGCTCGGCGGAAGTGCTTCTGGAGCTCAGGAGAATGGCGTGTGCCCTCCCGGGGAGAAGAAGTCAGGAGAAAGTCACCCGAGCCTGGACCTGGAGCAGTGGCTGTGCTTTCCCAAACAGGTGTCAACTGGAATGCGGCTCCAACAGGAAGTGTTCACTCCTAAACAGACATTAACGCAATGTCATTGCAGGCGATATTCTCCGTGACCAACCCTCACACGGATATAGTGATGGTGGCCCGAGTAGAGAAGGTGCTGATGGGAAATATTGCTTGCGGGACCGAGTCGTACATCAAAAACACAGACTCCAGCAAGGTAAAGGGTTTTGTTTTTTACTAAAGATTTTGCATCCTAACGTTTTCCAGTCCTCTGGTCCATAGATGTACCTTGTTAATGTTTTATTTTTTGTGTGTTATGTGATCATGCCTACAGATTGTCCAGAAGATTTTAAAATCCAACAAGCAGTTCTGCGGTAAACTTGGAAAATACCGGATGCCATTTGCTTGGTCTGTCAGGTCAGTAGCAGACATAAGCACTTGATATTTGTGAGCACAGTAGTACGTCGTATTCATTGAGCTGTGAGATAACTTTTTCGGTACGAAAACTAATACTGTAGGTGGCCACAAATATCACAAGAAGAAGATGGTGAACAGTTGTTCAAAGAGGCCAAGTACCAAGTTAAAGTTTACGCGTTAAAAAAATAATGAAATGAAAGAAATGACTTCATTTACAGAAGCCAGTTAGCGTAATGCTGGCATGCGATGCCAACAAAAAAATTAGCATTGCTGGAGCAGGTCAAGCTTTCGCGCAACGAATATTTGAAAATGTGGTGCAGCAACGCATATAGACAGACAATATTCTGTATATATAATTAAGCATAACTCGCAGAAATATTTTCTTTACCCTCTGTGAATAAAAACTACAGTGGAGAGGAATTGGGCAGGTCCGCAAATAGTGAAAACTTGCATATACATAAAATTAATTTTAAAATATTGTTCAAACGCTCATACTTATTCAATGTGAGTTTTCCGTGGAAAATGGGGGTCCGGAGAAAAAAATTATTTATTAAAAAATATTCTAGCCATCCATTCAAATATGGGCGCCTGGTTTTATCCCGGCCTCATTTTTACAATCGCTCTCTGTACAAACAGGTCACTTTTCAAGGACAACCAGGGGGCACTGGACCGAGAGTCTCGTTTCTCACCGCTGTTCAAACAGGAGAGCAACAAGATTTCCACCGAAGACTTGATCAAGCTTGTGTCAGAGTACAGAAGGTAAGACGTAACCACCCCAGTTGGGCTTCTCCTAGACGACACAAATTTTTTGAACAACTTCATCCAATCAGGGCTGAGAAGACCAGCAAGCTGCAGACCATTCCCGGGACTCTGGACATCACAGTGGACTATGTCCCCCTGGAGCTTCCAAGTATGCTCGACGACTCAAGACCATTTCCCCCTCTCTTTTTTTTTCATGAGTCGTATTTTTTTGTTTGTTTCTAGACTGCGTCACGTCCTCTTTCATCCCCGTGAAGCCCTTTGAGGATCTCGGCAAACAGCAGCCCACGGTGGAGGTGGAGGAGTTCATCCAGGACACGACCAAGTTCACTCAGCCATACCGCGTCTACAGGAACCACCTCTACGTTTACCCCAAGCATCTCAAATATGACAGCCAGAAGAGCTTCGCTAAGGTAAAGCAGTTGTCATCACTCGAGGCAGCCGTCCGGTCTGGCGTTGTTTTACGTTGTGACTAGGGAAATGTTCTTACTTCTACAAATAAACAGCTGTGAGTTTTTACTGTAAAAGGGATTAACGATTGTAATCATTCAAGATTTCCCAACCTGTCTACTTTCTCGTTGGAATTTTCCATGACTGGCTAATATGCTTTACATCTTACTACTTACTCATTAATTTGGATCCTCGGAATTTGAGAGAGTGCAACAATAGAAATTTTGACCTAAATTTGCAAGGAAATGCGGTCATGTTTTAACGTCCGTCGCTATATTATAAAATAAGACATTATTTTCAGAAAAAATGCTCCAACATACATTATGATTTAGTTCCTGGTTTGGCCTTTAGCATGTCAGAAAAGGGTTTTATTTTGCTTCAACAAAGTTTGCTTTCATGGAGGTCTGCAGAAATTGCAGATTTAATGTGGAGTGGTTGAAATTCTGATGATTTAGACAATTGTGTATGAACAAGTTTTCGATGCATTTATTAATCGATTAGTTGTCGATTTACTATTTTTTTTCACTATGTTGTGCATTAACATAAAATGCACTCACACAGTTTCTTGCGGAACACTTCCTCTGTTTTTCGAGGGAGCATCAGTCTATTTTGTTTGGTCATATCCAGATGTTGTTTATAAGCCCATTATTAACGCGACAGTGCTCTTTTTGTGCTCAGGCTCGTAATCTTGCCGTCTATGTGGAGTTCCGCAGCTCAGACGAAGAGCTCGCCAAACCATTAAAGGTAACACGTTCTCCAAAACAAGTCCACATTTTGTCTTTGTAGTTGAAACGACAGCCGAACGTCATTTTATTTGTCCGTCCAGTGCATTTATGGCAAGCCGGGTGGTCCGGTGTTCACCTCAGCCGCCTGTTCCACCGTCCTGCATCACTCTCAAAACCCTGACTTCTATGATGAGGTAGGCTCATGTCGTTACATGGAAAAAAACGGTCACGTTGTCAGCAAGAACACATCCGTTCCATCCCTGCCAACACAGGTGAAGCTCGAGCTCCCGACCCAACTTCACGAAAAGCACCATTTGCTTTTCTCATTTTACCATGTCACATGTGACATCAACGCTAAGACCAACGCGAAGAGGAAAGAAGCTCTGGAGACTCCCGGTGAGCATCGTTAGCATGTAGCGCTTCAAGGTACCGTCTTGTTATTTTGCTTCAATTTTGTGTTTGTGACTCTTGTCAGTGGGCTACGCTTGGCTACCTCTCCTCAAAGAAGGTCGTCTGTCATCTCAGGAGTTCAACATTTCGGTTTCTAGTAACCTGCCCCCTGGTTACCTGGCCATCAAAGAGGCCAACAACACCAAGGTAAGATGTTGATCTTGATGCATACAGGTGAGCGAAGTGTCCTCCGTTATTTTTTTATTTTATTTTTTTACGATTATGCCAATTTTGTAATCGTTGAGTGTAAAAATCATAATTGAAATCCAATTAATTACACAGCCCTAATATAAGATTATATAAAGAAAATTGTGAAAAATTTTTTGCCTCATTTAAAGCTAAATTCATGTTCCACAAATACAATATTAATCAGAGTACGGCGTTTAGACAAGTAGGGTCACGTAGCACATATTCTTGTAAAGAAAAAATTTGATTTGACTTCTCCTTTTAAGTAATGTCGTTACAGTATCGGAACATTTTTGGGATTCTGAGCCCCAGTAGAGACTTATTATTATAAATCTAAATTGAACTTTGATGATCCCCTTACATCTTCTGCATTTTTTGTCTTGACAGAATGGAGCTGATGTAAAATGGGTCGATGGGGCAAAGGCCATCTTCAAAGTGTCAACTAATGTCGTGTCAACTGTATACACTCAGGTAACATTCGAATATCTCCAAGTGGCGAATGCCATATGCCTGGCTTCATGATTTTTAGAGCCGAACTGAACCACATCTGCTTTGCTAATCGCTTCCTTGTTGTATTACACTTTTGAGTTGGGAATATACTGTACAGTACAAGTTTATAGTTACTTAAAAAGGAATGATTCCAGCTTTTAACTTGGAAGTGATTCTGCTGCGTTTGTCTCGTCTTGGCGCCAGGACCCCCACCTGAATCGCTTCTTCCAACAGTGCCAGAAAAGAGAGCTGGACCTCTCGCTACCTCCTACCTCCAACTTCCTCAACTGCCTGAAGGTTAGAGGGAAAAATTCCTATCCTCATTTATTTATTTAAAAAAAACTGTTCCGCATCTAATCAGAGAAACATTAGCGTGTCAGACTTTTCCTTTCCTCCTCCGAGCGGTTTATGAGCTTTATTTATTTTACCCTCCCTTGCTCTTGTCAACGTCTCCCTCCTTTTTCTTTTCCACCCTCTTCCAGGGTCTCCTCAGTATGGACAGAATCCCAGTGATCATCCGATTTCTGCCGGTGCTTTTCAACCAGCTCTTCAAGGTCCTGACTCAGAATGATAATGATGAGGTCACTACTGCCACCACCAGGTGAACGATGCCACTACGCGCTTTTTATGGCAGCGTTGACAATGAGCTGACAGTCTAAAGTCGAATATACAAATATACAAAAACGTCTCACTCTTGTTGAGACACCTCCCGAAATACTCTGTCCGTGGTCCCCAACCTTTTTTCCGCCGCGGACTGATTCATACAAGTTTATAACTTTTGTGGGGTGAGCTGGCACTTGTTGCTAATGCTAACAGTATTAGCCACTAACGGCGGAGATTTGTATCCTGTCATACAATGGCGGCGTAATTAATTAGCGGTTTGTTAGCGTCCTAAATTAGCTACTGAATAAGATTTCGAGATGGCGTTGTAGCAATTATGTAATGTCAATTAAATCTGCGATAACGCAAGCCGAAAGGTCGAAAACGGAAGTCAAGTTAGCCGTTACGCCACCATGAGGTTCATCTTCAAAGTAAAAGTTAGCTGAGGCTACTGCATTGGCATTAATGACTCAATGTATTGTTTATTAAGCTTTATTTTGAAGTTACCTATTGCGTTGGCGGCGTGTTCTTTGAGTATGTTTGTAGCTTCCTTGACATGTCTGACGTGTCGGGAAAAGAGACAAAAAAAATCTTTTCTCATTAATTAGAGGACTCGCTCACCTTAAGTTGCCAAAATGCCATATTTTTACAAATTTGGCTCAATTATCGGTACGTGTAACCGTCGCTTTAGGTGAAGATTGCACTCTGGTGTTGTTGAACAGGTGCTGCACGCAGATGAACAAGATAGCGCAGATTTTTATTTTCTGCCCACGTGCCCTTGTTGCTAGGCAGAGTTTTATACTCTTCAATCAGAAGAGTCGTATCGGCAGCTGAGAAGAATAGGAACATGTCAGTCTCACACACATATGAAGGCACGTTTTTTGGTTACACCCACAATTTGTATCTACGCACAATTGACTCGATACAATAATTTTTATGTTGACTGATTTTTTTTCTTTGACTATAATTTTTCACCTTGAATAGTCTGTGTTCAATATCAAAGACAAACAGTATTTTATTTTTTTCTCCAGAGTGCTGGTCCACATTGTTTCCAAATGCCACGAGGAAAACCTTGATCACTATCTGCACTCATATATTAAGGTATGTTTCACACTGACCTTTAGCATGTGTGGGATACATTTAATGATCCCTGGGAGCAGGTGTGCCTCGCACGTGGAAATCACTCGATGATTTAATAGCTTTTGTCTTCCACAAGGCTCCGGAATGACTTCACAGACAGTTTGATTTGCAGACGAAAAAAAAAAACACACACGCAGAATAGGGGCTTTATGTGTTTGCATGTGCAGATATTTGCGTGTAGGAGCTGGCAAAAGCACGCCGGCGGCCACACGCCCCGGAAAAGTATGCAAACACGCATGCAGAGAAAGCGGAGGAAGAAGAAGAGAAGCTAATTGAGAGGGATATGGAGCCATCTCAATGAGAAACACAAGGCCTGCTTGTTTTGAGGTGGGAGGTGGGGGTGGGAATCATAAAGAGAATTAGCGCGGCGAGCAAGAGGAACCACAAGAGCCGTTTCATGTCGGCCGCAATGTCGTAAAAATGCTGCGGAACTTGGACGAGCTTGTGGCAGAGACGAATAGCGGGAGGGCTCGCAGCACTAAATGGAAGTGTTGCTGCCGTGGTAACAGATTGGCACGATATTCACTTCTCTGTGTGTGTCCTCTCTGTGAAAAGGAAGGACGGCGAATGGGGTGTAATTCACTGTAACATGAATGGAGTGAGCTGCTATTCATGGGCAAATGCTATACTGTCCTTCAATTATCTTACTGAATGACTTAAGTGTAATAATAGCTCGCATGTGTTTGTTTGTTTTTCACTGGACAAACGCAATAATCACTTAAATGATAGGTGTTAGTTTTGTGGAGTTGATTATTTGTGTCTTGAAGCATGCATCTTTTTTCTGTGCTGCTTGTTCGCATCGGGTCGCGAGTGAGCTGGAGCCTATCCCACATTTGTGATTTGAAATTTGATTTCGATGACTTTGTGACGTCGATTACAATTTTATTCAATATGCAGCTCAAATCCAAACCCAACGCTGTTGTAGGATTAGAACCCGGAGCCTCTCAACTGTGAGGCAGATGTTCCATCCACTCTCATTGATGGTGCTATTGCAGTTCTTCTCAAATAGCGGGGCGGGCCGTGTGAGCCTGGGGAACATGTTTTTTTTTTTCGTTGTACTACATTAAAGTGTAATTGCAGCTCCACTCCAGTAGTTGGCAGTGGCACTCTCCCTGCCCATTGTGCGCAGCGAGAATTAACTCTGTGTGCGTGTGTGTGCGTGTGCAGTATGTGTTCAAATCAGAGGCCCACGGCTTCAGGACGGTGCATGAGGAGTTGGCTAAAGGAATGACCTTTGACCTGCAAAGTAACGAGCAAGCAGCAGTTAGGAACGTCTTGAAGGTTAGTCTCTCACAACTTCATCAAGTGATTCTAAATACCGATGGACATATGGGCTGTTATGATGACATCTCTTTTCAGTTTTCTTGGTTCTTCTTTGAACTCATTGTCAAGTCCATGGCCCAACATTTGGTGGACGGAGACAAGTTAAAGGTAGGCCGGCCGGCGTTCTGATGCCGTCAATATTCCATCAGCGGTCAGTGCCGAGTGATATTCCATCTGTTCACGCCAGCTCCCCAGGCCGCAGCGTTTCCCTTCGTCCTACCAGAGCCGCGTGGAGACTCTGGTGGAAAAAGTGTCGGAACACATCTTCTGGAAGTACAAAGACTTGGCTGAGGAGTCGCGCAGTGCCAACTCAGCCGTGGCAGCTTTTGTCAAGGTGGGGTTTTACTTGGGGCTCATCACAGCTGAGTGACTGTGAAACACACACCAGGCAATCTCAAAGGTTGCCACAAAAGTGACGGTGTGAATGGTTATGTGTCGCTATTCATGCCTGGTGATCAACTGGCAACCAATTCAAAGTCTGAAAATGAAGCAAAATAAAATGGGGAGTGCTTAAAAAAGAACATTTTGAAACTACATTTGTTTAATGTTTAATTTGAGTAAAATTGTCCTTCGTTTTAATGTTTAATTAATTTCGTACATGAGCTTTTGTGATTTATTTTAGTTTTACTGTACAGCTATACAAAAAGGTCGTCGGTTGTTGTTTACATTACGTTACTTTATTACTCAATGCATAGTGATTTTATTTTGATTTTTTTACTCCAGGTATCAATTTTTAAAAAACTAAATCTAATACTAAAACTAGTAAAAACTCAACTAAATCGAAATATAAATCTAATATAAACTTCATAATCTTGCTCTAAAAATAGTTACAATTTAGTAAAATGAAAACTATTAGAACTCTGGCCAGGATAAGAAGTACAAATGCATAATGTACACTCACATGATTGTTTTGTGACTTGCGTCCCTGCAGCGTTGCTTCACCCTGATGGACCGAGGTCTCACCTTCAAATTAATCAGCAACTACATCAACATGATCACTGCAACTGACAGCAAGGTCGACTCGTCAACAGAAACTCATTAAAAAAAAAAAAAACATAAAAAAACAAGAAAGTCCACTTTGTGCCATGAATCCAATCTCTCTTGTGTTCTGCAGATGTTATGCGAGCTGAAGTTTGAGTTCCTGAGAGAGGTGTGCAACCACGAGCACTACATCCCCCTCAACCTGCCCCTGCCCTCCGCTCGCATCTCAGGTGATAGACGGAGCCATTTACCGTTTGTCTTAACACACCCTCACTGACATTTGTCTATGACGGTAACAAGCTGTCTCTCTCTCTTTCCTACCCTGTCACTTCTTTCTTGATGTTTGTGTCCATATCAGACCATGCATCCCCAGAGCCACAAAGCACTCATGGTAAATATGTGCACTCTCGTTTGTGTGTCCAAAACGAATGATTGAAAATACAATTCTGAGACTGAGAAAATGTCGTTTTTTGAAAAAACATGTTAGTCTTTATAATATGTGTAATTAAATTAATTAAAATGCAAAAATAATTAATTAAATACAGAAATAAAGATATAGATTTTTTTTTATACATATAATAATTGGTAATTTAATTAATGAATGACACGTTTATTTATTTAATTCCATATTTAATTAATTAACGAAACGTTTATTTAATTTATGGCAATTTTACCGAAACGTTTCATGGCGTATTTATTGAGTTAATTTTGGCACTACCTCACGGAATGCAAATGTGTGTGTTTTGTATTGCAGCCTCGGTGCCAGAGTACAACCTGACCGGAGAGTTCTGCAGGAAGCACTTTCTCACAGGCTTGTTGTTACGAGAACTGGGGCTCGCCTTGCAGGATGAGCAGGACCTCAGGCACCTGGCTTTGGCCACGCTCAAGACCCTCATGGCCAAACACTCCCTGGATGCTCGCTATGCCACCAAGGTAGAAAAAACTCATCTCATCACATCAATCCCTTTAAACATTAGCTGCTTTATTTACTATTCAAATCCGCTTACCTTCTTATGATGGCACGAGGGCTGGACTAAAATCCACCTCCGGTCGTGATCCCTTTTTATTTTTTTTATCAAATTTGTCATTTAAAAAATGAAAGCAGGCTCAGTGAGGACAGAATAACATTCTTCATTCTTGCTGCACGAGCAACGCTGTGTATTCATGGCACTTTCGCAATGTACGAAATGAAAAGTATTTGGACGGAATTTCGGTGCTAAGGTGAGGTAATATCTACTGTTGTTTAATCAAATGACTACAATAAATTTATTACGGTCTGCTTGAAAGGCGTCAGCATCTAACTCCTACACCAGCGCTGCCAACAGATGCAGCTGAATATAACGCTTTCATTGTTTTCTTCATCGCCGTCAAATCCGGTCTCAGGGCTTGTTCTTGAATTTCTCGTTTCTCAGTTGTCTGGAATGCACTGAATAGCTGAACATGGCTCATCATTTAACCTAAATGTAGTGCAACTAAATGAAACCCAATCCAGACATCTGTTGCCGTTACAAATTGGAGCACAGGAGAGTAGACAATTGCTCTGCTGTTTGTAATTATGGTTGGCATCTTTTTTTTGGAACTCAGGTCATCCTGTACTGTGCATGAGTTTTAAGTCTGCAATAGTTTTTTTTTTTTTGAGCAGTTTTCACAATATGACTCATAAAATATATGAACAGTACAGTTGCCGGTTTACATAAATGATTACACAGGTCTGGTGAATGAAAGAACAACCCGTTCGGTTTCATCACATTCTTTTTGGTAACAATTTGGATAAAGATGTATTATGTTTTTTTCTTTTCTTATGTGACTCAAAATGCACTAACAAAATATTGAACAGTCAAAATTATTTATTAATTTTATTTTTTTTTTGTTCCAAAAAGTCACTCTTTGTACTAAGGACAAAATATAGATGTTAAAATAAAAACACATTTTAGTCATAAAATTAGTTATTCATTTTTGGGGGAAAAAATGACAAAAAAAAAAAAAACTAACCAAATCGAAAATCACATCAAATCGGAGCTTGAGTGAATCGTTACATCCCGAGCTACTAAGACACTGTATGTGTGTTTTTTTATTTTTATGTATTTATTAATTTTTTTTTATGATTATTTCCAGGAGAAGCAGGCAAGAATCGCATCTCTTTACCTGCCTCTGTATGGTCTGATCCTGGACAACATGCCTCGCTTTTTCCTCAGGGACCTTTTCCCCATTTACTTGACCGCTAGTGATCAGGTAAATTACACAGAACAACACGCTTGTATGACTACAAAGCTGTAAGCTGAGGTTCACCGACTAACTCGCAGGGCTCTCGAGACGACCTCAGCGTCGGGGGTGGCGTGGCCGGAGGGACTCTCCCTGTTACTCGCCACGGCAACTCGGTAGATGCTTCCTTCTCCAAAGAGGTGCTCAACTCCATTACAGGTAGTGTGTGCTACAGCATTTTCCCGGAAGTATAAACAAAAAAAAAAAGTGTAAATGAGGTCGCTGACACCCCCTCGTATTCCCTCCACTAGCTTTCTCATCTTTGGCAGTTGCTACGGGCAACCAGGCGGACTCTCGGGGCTCCCTGATCAGTGTGGACTCCAACCCGAGTAACAGTGACAGGAACAGTGAGAAGATGGATGGATGTGAGAAGGTGAGAAGTGCTTGTTGTGATGATTTGCAGTAGAGGTTCTGTTTGGATGTTTGATTTATTGAACTAAAAAAATAAACACAGATTTTAGGTCTGCATTTTTGCAATGGGGCGTTTTGAAACTTTGTCATACAATCTCCCCAAATCATGGTTTTTCGTTTATTGCCTGTTGAATATATTTGACCGTGTTTCCTCGTGTTTGTATATGCTCAGTTTGCCCGTCCCCAGTCGCTCATCGGCTACGGGTCGCGCTGTGACAAGCTGGACCAGGCGGAGACGCGCAGCCTCCTCATGTGCTTCCTGCACATCATGAAAACCATATCTGAAGGTAAGAAGGAACTCCCAAGCGCTGATTATTCATGAAATGTTTTGGTCGAAGACTCTTGACTCCGCTTTTCTGCCAAGGCGTTTTAGAGCCACGTTGAATGAAACTAAAATGAAAAGACTTTAATACTGTGGCAACACTTTTTCTTTATATTTATATTCAAGTCATCATCATCATCATCCACACCGCTTATCCTGTACAGGGTCGCGGGAGGGTGCTGGAGCCTATCCCAGCTGACTACGGGCGAAAGGCGCACTACACCCTGAACTGGTCGCCAGCCAGTCACAGGGCAGATATTCAAGTCATATTATCGATTGATTGTCTTTATTTCGAGCATATAAGCTTTTTTATTATTATTTATATTTTATTTTATACTCCTATATTATATATTTATTATTATTATTATTATTATAGATTTATTTATTAAATTATCATTGCGTTATTTTGACTTTACCTTTTAATAGACCGAACACTCATGCCATTGTGACTTTTTTCAGTCTCACACTCATCTGTTGTACTCTCTCTATTCTTTTAATCAGGGAATATATAATTAACTATTCATATAATTGTAGTTTTTTTCCCCCCAATGTGCCGCTAATGCTCATTTGTAAGAATGAAATGATTATTTATATAAGTCTCACTCTAATAGCATCACCACATTTTTGCCTTGTCTTTTTTTGCAGATGTGCTGGTGTCCTACTGGCACCGGGCCATCCACCAAGAGATCTCGGACTTCTTTAAAATACTAGAGTAAGCGTTTATCTTTCTTCGTTGTTGAGTGCACTCTGAGAAAGTAACAAGCGTTGCATTACGCGGTCAGTCTTATTGAGAAAAAGTTAATGAGGGGGTCAGAGGAATGCGCTCAATCACAGGTGTTACACTCAAGGCCCGGGGGCCAGATCTGGCCCGCAACAGCATTTTATGAGGCCCGCAAAGGGCAAATTCCGTGTGTCAACTTCCTGTTTCTAGCACATTTTCAACATTGCGATATGAGTTATTGCCCTTTATTTGTTACCAATCCTCCCCTTTTAAAATAAATTGAAGAATTGTTGAACAAACAATTACTGGCTTCTGATTTCAATCTGGCTTTCCGACAATTTGTTGTGTACGTGATAACGTACATTTATATGAGTTCACAGTCATAACCGCCCTCTGAGGGAAACCGTAACTACAAAGTGGCCCGTCCACAAAAATGAATTTGACCCCCCCCCCCCCCCGCCCGCAATAAATGAACTATGTGCGCTCAGTTTTGAAGCAATAAACTGTAATCGTGTTGCGTTTTTGTGCATTTCCTTTTGTTTAGGCTCTGTCTGCAGCATTTCAGATTCATGGGCAAACGCCACATCGCCAGGTACGCCTCCTTTTTAATTGCAACAACGCTGCACACATGCCATCGCCTTATTAAGTCAACATACATCCACATGTCGACCGGAGCATGCGTTATTCATGGCGCTCGTATACAAACGCAGGTGAAGCGGCAACACTAATGTGTGCTTGCGTATGCGTGTGCACACCCGAGACGAGGGATGAGGGATGAAAACGGGGAGGGGGCGTCCGTCTCGCTGTTGTGTTTGAAGCACAGCTGGAACTTGTAGTGTAGTATTTGGCAAGCACGCCGTGGGGGTTGTTTTCCCCGATTTGTGTTTGCGAGACTACTGGAACCGAGCCACTGGCCGCCCTCCCGCCATCTTCTGGTTCCACCCCGGCTAATTAAATTAGCTCCCACTCTCCGCGATACCACGCAGGCTGAGGCAACACGCGGCTTATACGGCGCCAGAGCATTATGAGAGTAAAGATAGCTGCAAGTGAAGCTCACTCTCAGATGTAGCACAGCCTGTCTGGGAGACTGTGAGCTACTTAACATTCGTCTGTGATAGAGGGCCAAGGGGGATACACACCCCGCGTCTGCCTCGCTGCTGGTCCCCGTTTGATGCTCGGCTGACTCCCGTTGAAGTTGCCGCGGGATGAATTACAAAGGCAGCGTTTGCGGCCAAACTATCTGTCAACCATTCAGTTATTAATTTGAGCAATGATTGAATTGCTGTTCTATTTTTTTTTTTTTTGGGGGGGGGGGGGGTTGTTTGTTTTACACGTGCATAACACAGACGTGCATTGCTGTATTCATGTTTTGTGCATGTACCTCCTGTATGCCGTGCGAGTGACATTGCATTGATGGAGTGTCTTTGTATCACTTTTTAAATATGTGATACATGCATGCTGAATGTAACGCTCACCGGCCACAACTTTTGGGACGTCTGGACTGTGTTGTATCAAAAGTTGTGATCCGTTTTTTTATTACATTCTCAGAGAGGTATTAATTTAACGACAGTATATGCTTGTTGTCGTGGTCGCCCGGGAGTTGTTTGTAATATTTTGGCCAGGGGTGCGACGATTAATTGACAGTTATTTGCATATCTAATGACTCCATAATTATTTTGAGAATTGATTAATCATTAAAAGACTTTTTGTTAGTTTAAAATGGTCGAAATTCTCATGGTATCAGCCTCTAAATATTCTCAGATTTATGTGGTCCTCATTGAAAGCAGACTGATTATCTTTTTATTTTTATATATTTTTTTGCTTTAATGATTGAAATGAAAGGTCATGTGATACGACATTGCGATGGTCTGTTGCTTCTGAAAACTAGTTACGTAAACCCCGCACACGGTCTTGTTCAGCCACATGGCCTTTGCGCTAAAAACGTGCGTTTTAGATTTACCTTAAATCAAAGTATAGCTAGTCGGTATGTGCATGTTCTTTATTTTCTTGCTTGCTGCACTTTATTTGTCTCGTCATTTATCTGACCAAGGGTTTGCATTAGTTGTGATCAAGCTTCATTCAGGCCTCAAACAACACCGCCACACATTCTAAACATCTGTTTGTTTTGACCTGATTACGAAGCTGCTCAGCTGTGCAGTTTGACTGGTTTTGGTTTATTAATGTCATTCCCGGTCCTCTGTTCACTACTAACATCCAATACTTTGAAAGAGTCCGTATAACTACCCATTATTTCCGTAAACTCATACCAGTGAAATTAAGCCTTTTTATCAGCTTTAATGTAATACAATGTTTTGCAAAAATCTTTTTACACACTCCCTAATAAACCCGACTAATGTTAACTGTGATGTGATGTGGCTCGTGAACAGGAAGCTAGCAGCGGCGCTAAAGCTGGCCCAGTCCACCCACGCCAATGGCACACTGAAGGTCCCTAACCATCCCTCCCAGCCCTCAAGCCTCCTCCCGCAATGGTAACCAGTCTCTTAACACAACGTACTTGAATTGTACTAAAAGCTCCATAAACAGAAAATACAAATTCAGGCTTATATTTACATTTTGTGTATTTATTCATCAGTCATGTGACCACCACATATTTATATCATGTGAAACTGTTCTCAGCATGCACAGATGATAAAAAAAACTTGCAGTACTTCGGGTTTATTTATTAATTGAAGCTAAACAATATCTTATTTATAAAAGTGACAGGCTTCTCTCCGTTATATCTATCTGTGATGGACTCGTGACTCGTGGTGCAACGGATTATTTTAGACCCGTGATCCATACGGATCAAGCACCACAGTTCGGGCCGGGCTCGATCCCAGGAATGGCTGATGAATAAAACACTGCGCGCTATCACATTGAGGCAACACAATTACTCCGCATTCACTATAATAGCAGCAGAAGAAGTTTAAACCTCACATGGATCACGTAACTCGCATGTATGGGAGCATTTTGGCAACTTCAGATGACACATCCTCAAATTAACTCATTCACTACAAGCTGAGTAAAATAAAATAAAATTAAAAAAAATAATAATAATCTTTGACGTCTTTAGCCGTCAATGGTAGTGAATGAGTGAACGAGAAAGGACTTTTTTTTTCTTGTCCGGTCACCGTCATTTAGACAAACTTGTCAAAAAAGTTGCAAACATATTCAACGAATGGCATAACAGCTACCTTGACTTCTGTTTTTGACCTGTCGGCTTGCTTAATCGCAGTTTTAATTTTTAATTGACATTCCATAATTAACGACATCAAATCTTGTTCAGTCGCTAATTTAGGACGCTAACAAACCGCTAGTTAATTACGCCGTCATTGTATAACACGACACAAGTCTCCAGCGTGAGTAGCTAATACTGGTTAGCACCTAGCTGTTAGCATTAGCAACAAGTACCAGCTCCCCTGTCATTCCCTACACTGGTTGCCGCAAAAGTTGGTCTGTGGCGGCAAAAAGGTTGGGCACCACTGTGCTAATAGACTCTTATACTGTAGCAACCATTTTACGCACAAGTGTAGTCATTTATTTATTTTATTTTATTTTTTATTGATTGAATAGTCCAGGAAGAGTATTTGTAGCCTGTAGATCAATGCAATCCAATCAACAGTGTCTGCTTATCTTTCCACCAGGATGGCCTCCTCCGGAGGCGACGGTCACCGACAGGCACGTTCCCAAACCATGCCCATCATCCGGGGCAAGAACGCCCTCACCAACCCCAAACTGCTGCAGATGATGGAAACCGGTAGGACATTTCCCCCAATCAATGAATAAAATGTCAGTCACCTCATTAAATTCCGCTCTTTGTGTCTGATGTCCAGATGGGACTATCCAGGATGGGGACAATTTGAGTCCCACTGATGTTGAGGCCAATGTGTCTACTGAGGTGGCGCTCACTGTGCTCGATGTTCTGGAGCTATTTGTGCACCATCATAAGGTGCGTGTTGTCCCCCTCAATCACAGGACCGGTTTAGCATTAAGCCCTTTTTACCCGAATTAGGATCACCAAAATTGTTGTTTGGCAATGTAGAACTCAGCAGAAAAAGAGGTCATAATCTTACAAATACATATTTGCAAGGTGCAGAAAAATTTTGTTGATAAAAATTTACTCATGAGCACTAGTTGGTGGCAGCGAATTTTTCAAAAAGCAGCAGTTTGTTATAACAGTTCTAACATTTTTCATATTTGAACACAAATGGTGCGGCAACACATCCACAGACAATATAAGAATATTCACTGGCACATGTTTTTAATCGGAAAATTACTAAAGCTTCCCAAGATGTTGTGACGTCTTCCCCTGACGTGTGCTGCATTTATGTATGAATTGTACTGCCCCCTTGTGGCAAAGGCGAGTACGCGGGAAGGTGCAGCGGAATGCTTTTTGAATAATGATGCAAAAAAAAATATTGTCTTGGTTGCTTTTAAGTGCATGTTCTACACATGAAGTCTTTCCATTCCTTTTTTTTGTCGAGAGGGAGGTCAAATTTTGTAAATATGAATAAAACGGAATTGGAAAATATTATATTCATAGAATTAAATTACAAGTACTGCACTTTTTTTTCTCCATACCTTAATTTTGATTGTCTATTTTGTGTCATTTTGACAGATGACCAAATACGACCTCGTTAAGATTAGATTGAGATACACTGATACCCCCTGGTGGAAAAGCAACGAAACTTTTCAGACTCGTTGAAAAATGTCCCTGCATATGATTCCAGAAACAGCTGCTGCTTGATGACGGACAGAACGCACTGATGAAGAAGGTGCTGGACACCTACTTGCTCTTCTTTCAAATTAATCAATCAACCGCCACCCTTCGCCACATCTTCGCTGCGCTCAGGCTCTTTGTGCAAAAGGTCTCCCATACCAGCTTATTGATCCACTCCAACAGACCACCAGTGACATTTTTTTTCCCGCTCTCCCTCTTAGTTCCCCAGCGCGTTCTTCCAAGGCAAGGCGGACCTCTGCGGCTGCCTGTGCTACGAGATCCTCAAATGCTGCAACCATCGCTCCAGCTCCACCCAGATGGAGGCGGCGGCGCTGCTCTATTTCGTCATGAGAAAGAATTTTGAGTTTACCAAGGGAAAGTCTATAGTGCGCTCGCATCTTCAGGTTAGTGTGCCCCTCAAAAAAGTCTTTTATATTTTCCTCTTGGATACAATTGTGGATAAAAGTGTCTTCTTTTCTTCACCACTTTTAGGTGATCAAAGCAGTGAGTCAGTTGATAGCCGATGCTGGCATTGGAGGGTCGAGGTTTCAGCAGTCGCTGGCCATTGTTAATAATTTTGCCAATGGAGATGCTCCACTCAAGGTGAGACTGCTCAAATATTTTAGCGCGGCGTTTTGTCAAGTGTGATTTGGGAAAGAATCGCTCGTAGTTCCGCGGTCGTGATGCAAACTCCATTAAAATCAGTTTTATTTGGAACGGGAGGGAAAAAAGATTCCGGGCCTTAGACTGTGGTAGGAAGCCACAAACTTAAGATGACAAATATTCACCATTCTAAATGATAAAATTGTATCTTTTAAATTCATGTAAATTTGAATTCAATCTGTATTAAGTATAATATATATTTTTTTCAGGAATGCCTGAATCTGAAAATAAGCCCTTATTTAGCATTAAAATGTCTTAAATCAATCTTTCAAAAGTCTTAATGTAAACACGATAATAATAAGTCGTTTTTTATGATTAGAAATACTAAGACCCAACCAATTAATTGGATGGTCGAGTTAATTGGCTAATATTAGCTTTTTTTTAATGGCGATTTATTTTTTTTTCCCTGCTTTTTTTTAATTGCACCAAAATATTGAAAAACACCTAACATCCCATTAAAAAAAGAAACATTTTTGCCTCTTTTTCTCTCTGTTGTGAAGGTAAACACATCGTCGCTGTCCTATGAAAAAGCGAACCTAATAATGTGACCGCCAGCCGATTTGTGCGCAACGTCATCGGCTTTGGTCTTTGTGCAGAATTCTCCCTTCCCGGCCGAGGTCAAAGACCTGACCAAGCGCGTCAGGACGGTGCTGATGGCCACGGCGCAGATGAAGGAGCACGAGAAGGACCCCGAAATGCTTGTGGACCTACAATACAGTTTGGCCAACTCATACGCCAGCACGCCTGAGCTGCGACGCACCTGGCTGGAGAGCATGGCCAAAGTCCACGTCCGCAATGGCGATCTCTCCGAGGTACTTTGAGAGAGTTTGGGTACTTTCCTCCCGTGTGGAGTGTGTGTGTTCCCTTGCGTGGGTTTTCTCCCGGTACTCTGGTTTTCTCCCGCATTCCAAAAAAAAACCAAGTTAATTGAAGACTAAAAATCAGGGGTGAACAAAGGCCACATACGGCCCGCTCTGATTATTTTTTTTTCTTTTTTTGGGGGGGTCTGGCACACCAAGCATTTACATTGTCAAGAAACCTGAAATGATTGTTTGGTTAATTTTTTTTCATTTTGAAAATTGTTTTTGAATTAAAATGTGTTTGTTCATTTCTGTAGTAATGAAATATGAAATGAACAATTGATTTTATTAAGTAGAGCCTTAATAACCCTGCGGAAATTAATAAATCAGTTTTCTGTCGACAAATTTTACCTCCTAGCCCTTAATTCTTAAATGTGACATAGTATATTTTTAGATAATTGTTACATTATTATTTTTATTATTGTGGAAACCTTTGATCTAGAAAACGTAACTAAATTTTATTTAGAAATTCATCTTGAAAGCAATTTTATTTAAAAAAAAAAAAGAAAGAAAGAAAAAGCTAAAAATATGTTTACCAGCGTAATTGGTTAAATTATCCGAAGATTAATTATAAATATTGCTGTTAAAAATTAGAATGATGTTATTTTGTTATTAAAATAAATGAAATATAATTGTATTAATTTATCATTTTATACTGAATTAATATATTAATTAATATTAATTCTCTTATCAAATGTTAGTTATTATGAATAATAAAATATTGATAAAAATTAGCCATAAACAATGGTATTATTATTACATAATTTTACACCCTCATTTTAACGTTTCATTTTAAAAAAATATATATATTTTATGCAGCTTTTTCCATTTTAAAAAAAATAAATAAATAAATATAAACCTCACTGCTTGTAAATTGTCCCCAGGTGTGAATGTGAGTAAATGTGCCTGTGATTAGCTGCCAACCCGTTCAGGGTGCCCCCGCGCCTCTCACCCCGAGTCAACTGGGCTCGGCGCCAGCTCACCTGCTACTCGAATGAGGACACACACAATTGTGATTTGATGGCCAGAAGTGATTCAAATTGCATCTCAGTGCATCTTTTTTTTATTCTCACAGGCCGCCATGTGCTACATTCACATCTCTGCTCTGATTGCCGAGTCGCTTAAGAGGAGAGGTGAGTACGCACACACTCCGGCAAAAAGCTCTCTCGCAGCATGGTTTGCCTTTGCATGCTCATCCACACGCACACCATGTGGGCAAAAGTATTGGGACACCAAGCAGGAATTGAAAAGCTTCCACTCAACTGCGAAGACTTTTTGGGTGGCAATTTTAAGGTTTGATGTGGTTCAGGTCAGCGCTTGCATGTTCTTCCACACTAAAGTCATCCAGACATGCCATGACTGGACCTTGCTCAAACTGTTTCCCGAAAAGTGGAAGTATCTGTTTGTCTAAAATGTTTTGCAAGTAGGACTAAACGACTTAGAGAAATATTGTAATTGTTTTTTTTTTTTTTTTTGTTTATTTTTTTTCTCAACATTGTCACTGTGATTATTTTTTAAGGTCCTCTTCCGAATTTTCTTTCCTTTTTTTTTTTTTTTTTACAAAATACAAGCCATAAATCAGTTATACGTAATCAGATTTATTATACAATACATTATAGTTAGGGTTTTACAGGTTCGGCTTAAGCCAAAATATTGAAAATTGAAAGCCCGTTTATTTATAACCTAGAAATTAACATATCTGGAAGACACTATATGAATAAAGATATTAAATATACACCGCCCAAAATGAAATTGCAGCCTTTGTGCTTTATAAATTGCATTCTACTTCATTGTGATGTCGAATTAAAATTAAATGTTCAGTCCTATTTACAATGCTGACTAATTACTATATAAGGACTAACAGGATGGATTGATTAATTTAGAGGTACGTCTCAATAATTTTGTTCACATGACATTTATTTCAGTCTGCATCTTTCAAGAAACGGTCACTTACAACCTAGGAGTCATGATCAACCAACCATTTTTCTCTCTCATTGCTAACACGGTAACTGCAAGGTTGCGCAATCTTATCATCAAGGAAGAGTGCTGAGGCGAGGGGGGGGGGTTGTTGTTTCACGTGTCATGTTTGCATTGAACACATTTGTCGGACGCCACAGCGAATGCAGCTGAATTCTCTTTGCTAGTAAACTTTTGTCATTCCTGCTGCTGAAGTCCGCTCGAATTACGAGACTAACATATTGCACGTCACCTCTTCCCTGTGTCCATTCTTTTTCATTTGAACCTCATGTCTGGCATAGGTTTGCATGCCCTGCACGCATGTGATGAACACAAGCTGCTTATCTGCTTGTGGACATTGAAAAAAAAAAATATGTAAACCTCCTTCATCCTCCCTTCCCACCAAACAGGCTACTGGAGAGCAGACAAGGCCCGGATATCCAGCGTGTCCCCTGAAGAAAGTCCCGTCTTTAAATGTAGCTCCTTACTAACCACCTCCCGAGACCAAGACAGTGAGTTGTGTGCGCCTGCGGGGATGTTTGGGTCGGTCAGAACAGGAAGTGTCGTGACGTGTTGAACAGGTGGATGCTGAAGCTTTCAAGGACAAGGAACAATGCTGAGGGGGCGCGTGTGAACCTGGTGAACATGCTTTTTTTGCCACCATACTATAATAAAGTGTAATTGCACATCCACTCCAGTAGGTGGCAATGGCGCTCTCCTTGCCCGTGAGCTGAGAGTATTAACGCTATGGTGTAGGTTTGTTTTGCAACAAAAATGCTGTTTTTCATAGTTGCGGTGGAGAGTGGGTGGTAGGGTGGGGTGGGGGCGCCAATTGTTTTCTTCTTGCTGGGCGTACCAAAATAATTGAGAAGCATTGGTTTAACCTATTAAGCATCAGTTATTTGAACGAAAACGGTGAAGAAACACATGTGGAGAGATAAAATACTAATACTCAGGCATACACGGGGAAAAAAAAGACTGGAGTCTTTGGATTTACCTAATTCGGACATGGACATTGGTCGCACATGATTAAAATGTGTTAAACTCGCATATTATTGAATATTCTCGATTGAAAAGCCACATTTTAATCATGTGCAATCAAAAGTTAAATCCTATTTTTTTCCTGCGTGGCTCAACTGTTTTCCGGCTTTTGTCACGTGATGTTCCAGTTCGAATGCGCTTGGAATTTCATTCATTAATTTCACTCAACACAAGGGGGCAGTGCTGGGTAAAATGCCACACCCCTTGCTACTTTTTATAACAAAATAAAGGAATTGTGTTGTAATACAATAATCCTGGATGGTGTGCTTCTGCCATTGTTTCAACCCACACTGAGGTCCTTATCGTTATTCTCACAACTTCAGCTTCGTTTTCTCTGGGCTGGGCGGCCTTCATGTGCATCAGCCCAAACGTCAAAGAGGAGGGGGCCATGAAGGAAGACGCGGGTACACAAGACACTCCCTACACTGAGGTCAGTGTTCGCTCGAGGTTGCTGGCGTCTACTTCCGCCTGTCTACTCTTAATGGAAGCCTATGTGGCGTGTAGGACACTTTGGTGGAGCAGCTGGAGCTGTGCGTGGATTACCTGTGGAAGTCGGAGAGACACGAGCTCATCGCAGACATCAACAAACCTGTTATTGTTGTTTTTGAGAAAAGGAGAGATTTCAAGGTTTGATCATGAGCATTGTCAGTCATTTTGTGGTATGTGGGTGTAGTATCTCTGAGTTAAATGTTCTAACTGCCAGGGTTATAATGGTTTGGGGTTTTTTGTTATGTAGTTTTTTTTTTACTTTTGTTTTGATTTTTTTTTTTTTTTTTAATTCGTTTTAATTAGCTTTTAGAGCAGGTTAATTAGTACTTCCTTTTTTTTTTTTTTGAAAATGCTTTGTTTTTTTATTTTCACTCATAAAACCTGAGTTTCAGTATTTATTTTTAATTATGGGGTATTGATTGTTTGCGATAATTCAAACAGACGAAATTTAGAAATTAATTGACAAGGAGGAAAACGAGGCATAATTTCGCTCTGATTTTAGTTAGTAAACGTAAAATGCAGTTTCAGTTATTGTTTTTTGAAAAAATAAAACGCTTTTTCTTGTTTTTTTAAAATGCTTTTTCATTATTATTCTAGATATTTTAATGTATACTGTATATAATGTCAGAGTGGTTCATTTTATTTTCAGTGCAGTTCTTCAGTTGTATTTAACTTTTAAGCACATTGGAGGCACATTTTTTCGAACATTTATTTCCATCCAAATTTTATTTTTTTTCTAACAAAATAAATGTTCATTTAATGAGTATTAAATAGACTGTTTGAGAGTTTTTTAAAAGCATTTTAATCTTGGTCATGATGATTTTACATTGAAGCTAAGTATAATTTTGACGAGTTGCTAGGTGTAAAAAGTTTGAGAACCACTTTCACGCATGCGTTTGTCTGTGCAGAGATTGTCTGAGCTTTACTACGACATCCATCGCTCTTACCTGAAGGTGACGGAAGTGGTGAACTCGGAGAAACGGCTATTCGGACGCTACTACCGCGTAGCTTTCTACGGACAGGTGAACGATTATTTCTGCATCGTATTAGTACAATATATAATCGGAAAATGTTGTTTTAATGTTATCAAAGTCGATTTCACTTTTCTCTTTTTTTTTTTTTTTTTTTAAGCTATTTCTACTTCATTTGGCCAAATACTTTTTACATCAGGATTAATTTGTTGCAAAGCCGATACCAATCAGTTGAAAGTTGTGATTATGGCCCAATTTTTTTCCATGAGTACGAGATCAGATCGTGACAATTCGAACAGGTCATCGTAATTTATTTATTTATTTTCTGCGCTAACGTAAGTAAATTAATACAATCAGTTCTATTGCTATGACTAGAGTGTTTTTTTTTTTTTTTTAAACACTCCATAATGGGATTCAAGCGCCTCAAAATGCTCACCGACAGTTTTGTGTCCTTAATTTCTCTGTGCTCTTTTCTTCCTTTTTATTTTTATTCTATTCTATATCAAGATTGCGGTAAGTGTTGCAATGTTTTGGTTTGTTGGTTTGTTTGCTAACAACTTTGCTCCTCTACTATCCGTTTGCCACTATTAACTCTTGATCAACTCCCCCTTTTGGAAGGTTTGTCAAAAGCTTGCCGTGCCAGTTGACTCCCTTTTTAATCCAAAAGTTGCTTTCCCTCCTCAACATTGACCGGGACGTTATGACAAATAAACCTCATTCACTTTGGGAATTTAACACTTTTGTTATCCCGATTGTAACACAACGGCAACGAATGTGTGCTACACATGTGATATTAAAATGAAACACATTTTGTGATTATGCATGTGTGTACTGGTAGGGGTTCTTTGAGGAAGAAGAGAGCAAGGAGTTTATCTACAAGGAGCCAAAGCTGACCGGGCTGTCCGAGATCTCTCAGAGGTTGCTCAAACTCTACTCTGACAAATTTGGTGCGGACAATGTCAAAATGATCCAGGATTCCAATAAGGTCAGTGATGTCATTATTTGGAGAAGGTAACGCATCGCTTCATAGGTCTGTTTTCTCCATTAGGTCAATCCCAAAGACCTGGACCCAAAGTTTGCGTACATTCAGGTGACGTACGTGCTGCCTTACTTCGACGAGAAGGAACAGCAGGACAAAAGGACGGACTTTGAGAGGCATCACAACATTAACCGCTTTGTGTTTGAGACGCCTTTCACGCTCTCTGGGAAGAAGCACGGCGACGTGGAGGAGCAGTGCAAGCGGCGCACGATTTTAACGAGTGAGCATTTTCTCCATTTGCGCATTTTTTTCACTTTGGAATACGATCCTTTTATCAAACAAAGACGATGCCAAAAAAGCACATGCGTGGGTGATTTAAAAATTAGCATTTGCCACTCCAGGCCTAAAGGGGGTGGTAATGAGCCACATAAACATCTTTTCAGCATTCATTGGATCTGCTGGATCCCTGTCCTACTTTTCACCCCACTGCAAGTTGACTGTAACACCCCAAAAAAATAAATATTTATATATATATATATTTCTTTGGTATGTATTTTATTTATTTATACACACCGCTGAAGCATTGTTTGAAATACCTTTTGTCTGCCTTTTCTCAGCGAGTTCCAGCTTCCCGTACCTCAAAAAGCGCATCCAGGTGGTGGAGCAGCAGAGTACGGAGATGAACCCCATCGAAGTGGCCATCGACGAGATGTCCCGTAAAGTCTCTGAGCTCAACCAGCTGTGCAACATGGAGGAAGTGGACATGATCCGACTGCAGCTCAAATTGCAGGGGAGCGTCAGTGCCAAAGTGCGTCTTCTTGTTCTGTTCAGAAAGCGCACGCGTTTACAGGATTTGAAGTTTTGTCTCTTGCCTCATATCATCTTTTTTTTTTTTTAATTTATTTATTTATTTTTTTAAATCAGGTCAATGCAGGCCCAATGGCGTATGCTAGGGCATTTTTAGAGGAGAAGAATGCCAAGAAGTATCCAGACAACCAGGTTAAACTACTGAAGGAGATCTTCAGGTATGTCTGATGCTGTCAGTGATTAGTAAGAAAATGTGAGAAACTGACAAAAAAAAAAGTTTGATTGCCTTTATTAGTAGTTTAAATCATAAATAATCAACAAACTATGATCCCAACGCCCTTATATCATTTCAAACCCATATTACAACATTACCCTGAGAAAATTTGAGGAAAATAAAATACTCCAAAAGTGCATGTAAACTCTAACTTCTACCAACAACCCAGGCTAAACTTAGCTCCTCTCCATCATACAAAGATTGTCTTTCGGTCAAGATGTATCAGATTAAAAATACAATGGACTGCTATTTGAGGTGTATTGCGACCGAAGCTCGTGCAATGAGGAGACTCTGAGTGATGATGCCCACCCAAAAAGATATAAAGATGCCGGCTAAGTACATCAAGAAGCTTCTCTCCTGAGTTCCTTCAGTTTAACGTACTGTCGGTGCTTGGCACGAAATAGCGCCTGTTATAAAATACGAAAATGATGCCAATTTATGCAACATTTACTCTTTCAATGCCAGCCACTTTCAAAAAAGAGAACCAATTGAGTGCTAGCAAATTTCAAGAATTGGGGTCAAAGAATATTCTGTTTTATGACAACTAAAACACAGAAACGACCATGACAGAAAAAAAGTTAGTCTCTACTTCATTCCATATTTTAGTAATCATCAATAAATCTTTTACGTGAATGCCGCCCAAAGACTTAATATTGTCTCTGCTTTTTTTTTTTTCCCCTGCATGCAGGCAGTTTGCTGAAGCCTGCGGCCAGGCGTTGGATGTGAACGAGCGTCTGATCAAGGAGGACCAGTTGGAGTACCAAGAGGAGATGAGAGCTCACTACAGGGACATGCTGAGCGAACTGTGTGCCATCATGAACGAGCAGGTTGTTGTCTTTTTTCTGACGCAACATCCATTGTTGTCATCTCTCGTGTCATGTGGCATTATTGTTCCTATTGCTGTCCTTGTACTTGTTTTCTCCAACTTGCAGCTGCAAAAACGCGTTCTCGCCTCCAGCGCCACCTCTCTCTCTAACAGCTCTCTTTCCACTCTGTCTAAGACCGGTACGTCGTCACTCTCATTTTCACTCACTTAACCACCATGACCATTCCCTGGCATCTCTATATGTGTAGAGACGACGGGATCTTCATCCCGCAATTAGGAAAGTTTGGGGAAGATTTGTGGGAATTGTTGTCTCAATGATCCATTCGTACTTTAGATGTGCACGCTACACACAGCAAGTATTCATCAAATCAAATGTTTTTTGTCAACTCTCAAAAATGACATTTTGAGATGCAGGCAGGAGACGAAAAAATGCCGATGTATATCTTATTTATTTATAGAGTGTAAGTTTATTGTTTAAGTGTCGACATGTTAACGTCTCATGGAACATGATCGGAGTTACTGTGAAATCCCGTAAATAGCGCAAATTGTTTTGAACACAAACAATGATTCCAAAAAGTGGGATAGGTCGTAATTAGATTTTCCACGGTATTTCAATGTTTTCAATACAATAATAATTTTTTTTTTTAATGGCACATTTCATTCACAGTGTAATTCGAAGATCCTTCACATATACTTTAATTAAAATTACAACATTTAAAATATAATACAAGATATAAAAGCAAATATTTTTAAAATAATAAAATATTCAATTATTTGAAAACTAGTTTAAAAGAGGAGTATATTTTGAACCTGGATTTCTAAGCATTCACAATTTATTGGTATGCCATTCATATTTTTCACTCTGATCATAAAGTTCAAATGATGGGACCGTATTATTCACAAGTACAGAGAAAAAAAAATGCTTTTTAAGTGTGATTTGGGTGGAGCGCGTATTATACATGGGTGTGTTAGTCACAGCTTTTTTTTCTTTTTTTTTTTAAATACATGGGTAGAGAACCTTGAAAAAAATAATCCCTTATTAAAATATTTTGGGGAAAACAAATGCGTTTATTTGATTCGTTTTTTCAAATGCTTTTAGCCCAAGTTCAAACAGAACGGTGCTCCGAAATTTCCCGGGTAACATTTGTGCGGTTGAAATGAACCAACAGGAAGTTCCAGGAATTATAGTTCAAGTAAAAGATCCAATTCAGCTCTCTGATTCCTCCTTGTTTTCATTTATTGTGTCCAGATTCCTCACTCAAGGCAGCCAGGAACGGAGCGCCACAGCGGCTTCTGAACGGCTGAGGCTCCCCCCGAAGGACTTTTTTTTTTTGCCTTTTTGCGAGTGCTGAAAGTGATAGTAGACGAAGAAAAAGAAGACAAGGGAAGAAGTGTGTAGACTGTGCTCGTGCTAGTCTGTTGTCCTGTCGTTGAATGTCGCATTAGCTGATGCACCGGTAGGTTCTGTTTAGTTTTGGTTCTCGAGAGGCGGCCCTGAAAAACTGGCAAGCAAAAAAAAAAAAGAAGAAAGAAAATGACCGGTACTTAAACACACACATGCACCTTCTCTCCACAGCCTTGCCCTTTAGTTTCAGTGACTTTACTGAGTTGGAGGTACTTTCAGCTTCTCCTTGCGTTTATTTATTTTTTTTTATTTGAATTTAAGAAGGGAATTTGACACCCCCCATAAAAAAAAATAATTTTAAGTTTATTTCAAAGAAACTGAATGTGTTATTTTCTCAAGCGTGTAAAGAGCTGAATGCACCTCCGGTCAGTTTTTGAATGTAGAACAGCTCCAGAGTGCTAATTTGTATCCTCGCTAACATTCGCCCAAATATCAGCACACCCATTTTCAAGCGGAACCAATTAAAAAAAAAAAGAAAAGAAAAGAAAAAACAAAAAAAAGAAAACAGAGTTATGTTTTGTAACATTTTTAAATGCATTGTTACTGTTATTATTTACTGTTTTGAATTGTATATAAGAAATATTAATATTTAAAACATTTGAAATGTTCCCTTTTTTTAATAAAATATACATATAAATATTTGTTTAGCTGACTTCGCAAAAAAAGATAAAAACTAAAGTTTTATGTATAACATTCAATTAAAATTTTGTTAATGTTGAAAAGTTATCATTGAGTGATTACTGCGTAACTTTTTGTTTACCAACTTGCATCCATTTTCTCCAACCCCAAGACTTTACTTTTCCACCAGAGAAGAAGAGCAAGAAAGCAGGACCAAATTAGGTCAAGAAAATTGTTTTTCCAAGTTTATTAGCCATGAAAAATTCAACCTGAGTCACCACTAGAACACCAATCTCAAAAGTACACAAATGATTTTTGAACCGTTGACAGTTCGTTTGAAGTGAGTTTTTTTGTATCCTCCAAAAAAGTGGCTGTATTGATGCGGAAATGATACTTTGACCTTGTACAAAGCTCGTATTGCTTTATGAAAGCTACTTGATGGGAAGTTATGGCAGCATGGTAATGGTTTGACTCACAGTTGAGAAGTTCTGGGTTCAAATCTCAGTTCTCTCACATTCCATTCCAAAATCATGTTTGGCCTTTGAATGAGGAATTAATTAATTTTCTTTGTGATGACATGATAACGGCATATGAAACTTTCACTGAAAGGGAAGTGACATCCCGTATATTGGCTTGAATAGAGCGAAGTAATGTGCTGCGTGCAACTGATCAGGTGTCAATGTTTTGCAGGTCGTAGGAGCCGAGCCGAGTGCCTTGTTAATATTTAATGTTAATGTGTGTCTTTTCGCACTCATTGGCTCGGCCTGATGTCGATTTCGCAAAACTGTCCTCCATCACTGCCGTCGCTGTCGTCACCAAGGTTGTGTGCGCAACCAGCGGGCCGATTTTGAGTTTCTCTAAGTTCTTTCCATACCAGTTTACGTGTGCTTGGACTGTGGAAGGCTCAGGTTGCTTTGAGTCAGCTGCTTTCAACACAGGTAATGCTATACAGCTTTCCCAGTTTTATATTAATTAAAAGTTCTCTTGACACTTTGCTTCCACAGCTTGAGAACATTGCACTGTGACTTTATTATCCTTGAGTGCAATAATTAGCCTTGTGGGACACGTTTGTGTAGATTACACCAAAAGAGATAGGAATTGCCCCCCATGTTTTGTTCTGAACCACAAAGAGGATTCAGCTCTCCCCGTGCAAGGACCCAGGCATAGTTTTCCAGAAACTGGACCCGGGCGCTGATGAATAAAACATCCTCCCCAAGGGCGACTGGCGGATCTGTTCCACGCAGACAGATCAGCTGTATAGGCGGCGACACAATGTAGTCACAGCCAAGATCCGCACTGAGATTGTACGCATGTGAGGCGGCATGTTGAACGACCGGCAGCACCATGAGCTCCTGGTGCACGACCCGCATCAACAACCTCCGGCGCTCTTTGGGAAGCCCTGGTTCTGGCAGCGCAGCAGCGGCGCCATGGAGGGAACCCGCAGCCTGGCCCGGGTCATCATGGAGATGCAAGAGGAAATCAGGAAGCTGGAGGACCAGAACCGAGCGCAGCCGAAGGACCGGGACCAGGAAGTGGACCGAGAGGAAGACACGGAAAACCCGTACGGGAATCTCCGAAGAAATGCATCTGCTCCCATTTTAAAGGGGCAATTTAAGGAATTTACAGGTAGCCAGCCTCCCACTCATCCGTCTATCAGTCCTTTGTCGGTCATCCCTCTATCACTATGAAAACAGTTGGGTCAAAAATAACCCAATATGGGTAAAAAAGGGACTGCCCCAACTTTTGGGGTTATTCGTTTGAAATACGGTACCTACTGTTAGTGGAGTCAAATGAATAACCCACAAAAAAAAAACAATTTCTGGGTTGGGTTGTACCCAATTAGTTTTTTGAGTGCTAGGTGGATGACGAATAAATAACCCAAGAAGTCGGGTCTTTTGTCTACCTGTATTTGGGTTAAATGAATAGCCCATAAAACAACCCAAAATCTGGGTTCGGATGTACCCAATTGTTTTTAGAGTGATAGCTGGAACGACCCAGCTTTTTGGGTCAAATGAATAACCCAAAAAGTTGCAGCGATCACTTTTCGACCCATATTGGGTTATTTTTTAAACAGACTGTTTTCAGAATGATCCATCTCGGCACATCTTAAAACCAATTTGGGTTCATTTTAAACCCAATTAGTTGGTCAAAAGAGGACTGGCCGCCACTTACTGTAGGTCAATTTAACCCCCAACAATTGGGTTATTTGTGTTACAGAACCTTTTGAGTAGAAATGCAAAAACACAAAATTTGGGTCAAATTGACCCGACTGGTGGTTGCTCGCCTTAACCCAAATAATTGGGTTATTCAAAATAATAATATGGACCATTTTAAAATCAATTCCAATTTCAAATAGTTTTTGGGGTGCATCTGTTAATCCATCTTGTCTCTCTCACTGTTATTCTGTCATGTTCTCTTTCCTCAGACAACGTCGTCATGACCGTGCGAAGGTACTCGAACTCCAGCTCACCTGGGGTGACACGGGCTGAGGGTGTAGCGGACCCATGGGGGCGACTGAGCCACGTTGGATGGGGGCGTCTACAGGAGGTGGTACACGGACGTAACGGCAACATTGATCACTCTGTCACCAGTGACGTGGCCTCAGCGAGCAACAGGACGTCCCTTCGGGAGTACGTGCACAAGACCAGGTAAACAAAGTAGGCGTGTTGTTTTTACCCGTAATGGACACTTCATTAGGTACCTAATAAATAATTTTGTACCTAATAAAGTGTCCTAATATTTTTGGTCCCTTTTACATCAAGTGTACCTAATGAAGTGTCCACTGACTTTCCAGTCGCTTCTTCCCTTTTTTTTGTCCCCTCGCAGAGCCAAAGTGAAAACAGTCACATTCCTTCTACCGGTGGATGACATCTACACCAGCAAACCAGTCCTGCCCAAACCCACAACTGACACCAAATCGTGAGAGGAGCACCTGACCCGAATTGTGTCAGTCTTTTCTTCTAAGTCACCTTAGATTTTCTTTTTTTTTTTTTTATATATATATTTATCACAGGCACTTTAGGTCAAGAACCAATGTATTATGCGTTCACTTTTTTTTCCTCTTGAAGTAAAATAAGAGGGCCCACGTGTAACCTCGTTGTGGGTAAAGTCCATCGAAGCCTGTGGGACACAACATTAGGTACACCTGCGCAATATTTGTGTTGCTTGGGTTTCCTCATTCAATGTTTAAAACACAAAAATAAGAGATGATCAGATTGTTTATTAATTACATATGTTAATTATTAATATAAAATGCCATGATTTATTAGTTTTTTGTTTTTTTACAATTTTGATATCTCCCTGCCAAAAAACAAAATTGACCATTTGAAAAAATTATAGACAAGAAAAAAAAATCAAAATGATATTTAATATTTAAGTAAGAATCGGCCATCTGAAAATGATTTTCAAATGCATGAATCTATGCAAGTTTTACTTTTTTAATTTACCAGGAAATACATTTTTACTATCTAAATCATGGAGATACACCTCTGTGTATGCATCCAATATATAATACTAAAATATTGAATACCGGTACTCGTGGAAAAACATGGTAAATAATACCCACTCACAAATTTCACTTTATTGAAGTTTATTTAGGTCCCATTGTTAAGTAAAATCATTTCCCAAATGTATAAAATATTTAAAAGACATCAAGAAACACCAGGAATGCTTTTTCAACACAAGAGAGACTTTTCAGCACCATCGTTTGTTGTGAGACATTTTTTGAAGTGCAGCTTATTGGATATAAATTGAGGTAAGCGCTCCACTGGGTTTGAAAAAGTCGACACACCCCTGTTGAAATGCCAACTCTGGTATTTAAAATGTGGCCACTATCCAATAATGGGAGCAAACATTGAGCCAAAGTGACAAAGGATGCAGTTAATAAGCATTATAAAATGTATTTGGGTCCAGGCGTGATGGTTAGGATGGTCGAGATTAATCAAGAATTATCCAGCTACCTTAAAGACGTTTGTAGGGCTTTCATGTCCCTGAGCAGCCTGAGATTGCGCTTGCTTTTCTCTCCTGGTTTGACCACGCTCGCTCTGGGTGGATTCTTCCGGCATGACTCTTTTTTTAATTTCTTCATCTATAGACAGTACATATAAAAGAAAGAAAAAAATAAGCATCGTCGTCAAATAAAAGGTCAATGTGAATTCGCGTGTGCCCACCTGAATTTTGTGCTTGAAGAGTTTACTAATCTGCTCTCCTTTGCGTTCCATTTTGAGGAGCAAGGTCTCCTGCTCGCGCTCCAGCTGCCTTCTTTCCGGCAGAGAAACACTGCGATCCAGCTCACGCAGCCGCTCGTCTTGTTCTCTGAAACCAAACAACGGAGAATGAAAAATCTAAAAAGTCTACGCGCTGGGGTTGTCAGGTTTTTGGGCATTAACTCAATTCATATTTTATTTCCTTTCTTGAAGAGGTTTCCTTTATCTCATAAGTTATAGATCACATTAATTAATTTGAAACGATTTAGCTTGGTATCATTTTTTAAAAATTATTTATAATAGAAAATAGAAATAATTCAATGCACTCAAACTTTTACTATTACTAAATTTATTTATGATTATTTTAGTTTTTAAAATAAAAAAAATACTGCACGTGGCATTATAGATTTAGTAATGTTTTGTAATCAATGATAAAAAAAAACTTCCCACCCAAATGAATTTTTTTTTAATTTATATCCATCTCAAGTAGCAAAAACATGTTTTTTTTTTTTTTTTTTATAAATCAACAAAAACAAACCGAACAACATACTCACAAGCTCATCACCCTGAGCTCCTCCTGCAGCGCCTGCAAAAGCTCCGCCAGCTCCCCGCTGGTTGACGAGGCGGAGCCGGAGGAAGTGTCCGAATGACGGCGGTATGTCCCGCTCGCGCGGACGGCGTTGCGGTTGCTGGCGAGGACGCGGCTGTTGCACAGTTGAGGCTGGTGGCGCTTCAGGAGAGACAAAACCGACTGCACGTTGGCTCGGACCGAGTGGCTGCCGCCTACGGACTGCAACGATTAAAGACCATGTCGAAAAAAGGACGGGAAGTGGAGAGGACGAGGACTCATTGGGGTTCGTATTTACCTTTCCAGCCACAAAAGGTACATCGCTGAGGTTCAGCCTGTAGTGAGGTTCCCAGTGAGAGGGCTTATTTTTTTATTAAAAAAAAAAAATGAAGATTAGTCAACAAATGCGATTAAGATAATCTTAATCTTTTGAACCATCAATTTTCTATTCTCATAAGGACTAAAATACATGTTTTTGGAATGTGGAAGGAAGCTGGCGTAACCAGCTTCGTAAATGCCACAGAAGAGTTGGCGGAAAAAAAAATCTAACAACTAGAATAGCTGAAGTTTATTTGCCATTAATCAGAGGCACTATCAATGATGCCAGGTATGTGGTGAGTCCCATTTAATGCGAGTCTGAATGCGATTTGTTAATTCTGAACACGTCCCCAGTTATAAGAGGGTGTGCAGACTTACGCAATCATAAACTTTATTTTATCTTTATCTTTAAATGATTTAAAAATAACATAAAATTCAAATGTTTTTTAATTGATTTATCCTGGTCACCTTTGTTTATAAAAAGTAAATAAATAAAAATTAAAATTATGTACACTTTGGCCCGGCCGATAAATGCAAATGAAATAGACAAAAGTCACCCGTTTTTTTTTTTTTGGTCATTTTTTTTACCCATAACATAAGACAAGGATAATGAAAGTCAAACATTTCTCTCTTGCATCCACAATTGGAAAAAATATGTATATTTTTTTCTAACTCTCCGATTAATCGGTTATCAGAATTTAAATCGGTTTTTCACAATTTTTTTTTTTTTTTATGCCAAATATCGAAATTGGCATCAGCCTAAAAAAAAAACCCTACTTCTTATGTCCATCATACCTGTAAAATTCCATTCCTCTCTTTCGGGTGCGTGTTGGTCCATCGTGGCTGTGAGGCCGACTGCAGCAGGATCCTGTTGGCCTCCAAACCTGACTGCAGCTAAGGGAGCGGATGACGAGCAGGATGAAAACTCCGCAGTTGCTGCTCATGTTTTCAGTCACCTTGAAAATTCTCCTACTCGTGTACCTGGTTTGCTTTATCCTGGACCAACTTTCTCTGGTGCTCTTCTTCCTGCAGTTTCAGCTCCAGTTCGTGAATCTTCACCTGAGATGATGTCAGAAGAGTTCTATTGTAGTGTGTTTTTCATCATCATTTCTCGAGACCGTGCCAAGACTTTCACAACAATTTAAAAGGATTAGGAAGAAAATTATATTTAGCAATTTTTTTGGCAGTTTTTTTTTTTAAGTTGTGTGCCAATTATTTATCTGAATTGCCTGAAGGGCAATCGTGAATGACGCATATGAGTTCTGACTAGCAACAAATGACGTGTGAGCGACGGGTTTTTAAGATTATGGCAGAATTTTAGACATAATTTTTTTATTATTGGCTCTCAGGTGTACTTGATAAGTAAGCTGGGATGGAGTATTGTTTCGATTTATTTTTTTTTTAAGTGTCAGTATTTGCTCGTTTCTTTCCTCCATACCTCAGCTTGGGCCTGAGTGCGTGTCAGCGTGAGATATTCTTGCTCCAATCGAAGCATTTTCTGTAGCTGGAGATTTCTGCGCTCAGATCCCGTACTGGCTTGCTGGCGCACGGACCTCGAGGCCTCTATGGTCACCTGAACACAAAATCTTTATTTACCATGACTCATCATCAAGTGATTATTTTTGATAGCATGATAATGTTCACAGCTTATTTACAACTTAATTTATTGTGATATACTTAACATTTTAGGTGATGATTTTCAAGTTATAACGAGAGATTTTCATTTTTACATTTTAGGCCAACTGGATAACTTATAAAGTTAAAACGTGGTAAAATTTTTGGGAAGTGAAACTTATGCAAAAAAAAAAAATACCCAACTTTTTTTTTTTTCCGTTTACTGCAAAGCTGGCACACAAAAGGAATTAAACATTGCTTTTAAACGCCAAACTATTCAACCAAAACATAATAACAAAAGTCCATTAGCTTGATGCTAGCATGTTATGTGAAAGCCATAGACGGGCTAACAGAAGTTACCGTTATTACAAACCTTCCAATACATCAACAATCAGTACTTACTAGTTGGGGACCTTCTCTGCCTCTTGTTCTTTTTCTGCACCTCCTCAAGTTGACCTCTGTGTAACATGATGCGTTTGTTGCGGCACAAAATGGTACCAGGATTATAATTGTTTGGGATTTTTTATTGAATTTTTTTTTTTTTTCTCTTTTGGGTTTTAATCCAATAAATACTAGTTTTTAGGTCTTTTTGGTCTATATATATATTTTTTAAATACTTCATTTTAGTTTAGTTAATATTATTTTTTTAAATATACAGTATTTGGAGTATTCTTTCTTTTGTTCGGTCAAAGAGTGATAACAAAATAAATACATTGAGTTTAAAGTTTAGAAAACATTAGTTCAGTTACAGAAGTTATTTGTTTGAAATGAATCTTGTATTTCATGAAACATTTGAGTTTTAGTTCATTTTTAGATTTCGTGATGTACAATAACCTTACAGTGAAGGTGAGCAAGTCTATATTCAGCATATCCTTTAAAAGTCTGTTGGGTCGCAAAAGGTGAACCACAATATAGTTGGGGTTCACTGTACCATTTTTGTCCCTTATTCATATTCCAAATTGTTACTAACCTGCTGCTTGAGAAGGCTCTTCTTTTCTCCCTGAGCATTGTGCAACAATTTCCTCATGTGATCCAGCTGACGCTCCAGGTTCAGACAGCGAGACTCTGCAGCCGCTAGTTGGGCGACTAAGGCTATACGACCACAGAACGATGCAGGGGCTCAATATCGTCATGATGTGTCTTCCCTCTCCTCATCACTTTCACGCTCACCTTGGTTGCAGTTAGACCCATTATCTGTCACTCTCCCCACGTCCGTCTGGCTAGTTGAAGTCCTCTGGGTCATCCTAGTGGTGTGTGGACGTGGCGTGTCTCTCCTCAAGGTGCGGCTGGGCTCTCCGCGTTTGTTCTCCAGCTCCAGCCTCCTGATCTTCTCCTGGAGATGTCTCAACGCCGACAGGATGGCTGCGCCGAGGCAAAGGTGAGCGAGGGGGAGAGCAGATGTCAATGCGGCCAAGATATTTAAGCAGTGTGGCATCGTGTTGCAGTAACCATGGAGCTCTGCAACACACTCCAGTGCACAATGTATTGATGCAGAAATTCTGCTCAGAATATGTCAAATAACCTGCACTGTTGGTCTCAGGATAGCCTTTGCTGGGAGATGGAGCTCGACAGGGGTCATGAGGGTCTCTTGGTGGGTTGACGCATGGCTGGGGTGCAGGGTATTTCTTATAGGAAGGCAATGACTGGCAGTCACCCGCAGCTTTATTAAGAAGTGGACGCATCTCCTGTGATCATATTAATATACTGGTATGAACGAATCAAGGATAATGTTACGCAACACATTGATGGCATCGTCACAATCGAATCATTTTAAACTGGAAAAATGATAAATCACCCCGTTATCCATTTATAGCGGTAGAAACATTAATAACGAGAACAATGACGACTTTAGGGCAATTGAACAGAGTTGAAAAGACCACATTTAGACAAGCTACCTCTCGCATGGACGCCACAGTAACAGCGGATGTTTTTGACAGAGTTCCCATCAAGTACACTCGTTCCAAGAAGCAATACAAGTCACAAATGGTATTTTAAAAAAAACAACAACAACGAAATCACGAACAGCTGTTCTCTGATGCTAGCTCATCTTGTGTAGAACAAAAACAAAAAGCCGAGTGGACCAACCCGTGGTTCACCGAAGGGTATGCTCGATCTGTTTGTAATGTTAAACCGCGAGAGGCGGTGCCGAGTGTAGTTGCAGGCACATTCCAATAGTTGAAACAGCGGTTTATATTTGTACTCAAAACAAACGCACATTTACGGTTCACAAAATTGTAGTTTTTATATCAACAGATGTCCAGTGATTGAGACAGACAATTCTCAAAAAAGAACTACATTACCCATGAGCAGAATGAATGAAGGCGGAGTCTGCGTTTCCAACACTTGCCGGGAGTTTTACTGCAAGTTAGGTTCGACTGCACAGAGTGGTTGGTAAGTGATATTTTTCCTTACCTGAATATCACCTATCGCCAATACGCCAATTAAACACGTTTATCAAACGACGAACACTTTAATACCAGGTGTTGCGAATAATAAATCAACATGTACAATAAGTCAACATAAAGCTAGTGCTAGCAATACGACGAATCGTCCTTGTATTAAAAATGAACGCTAGAACAGAAACTATAGAAAGCAAAAAATGTATCGTGGTATTGTTATTACTCTAATTACGAGGTCAAGACATTCTTTAGTTTTCTATTATTACTACTATATAGCACGACTTTCCATGAGGAACAAATAACATGATGGAAAGATGGGTAATTTATTCATCCAGAATGGCTGAAGGGATATTCACTGTTCCAATAGATTTCACAATTAAAACAAGGCAAAACAAGTGTGCCATATTCATGATATTAAAAACAAGGAAAATATAAAACAGCATCACAAGTCTGCAATAAAATAGAGGGAATCTTTTCAGTTTGTTGTTCAGAGATTCATGGTGATCAATGTGCAAAATGTTGACACTATAGAGTTGAGATAATTATAAGAGCATTTTTCACATATTCAGCGTTGCTGTGACGTAGATCTTGCAACATCTTTGCTATTTAAAACCAAATTAGCCTCTGCTACATTGGCTGTGACTAATACTCTTCATACTAACTCTGAAATGTAAAACATGCTTCCATTTAATGGCCCCTTGTTCTCTTTTATTGTGTTTTGTGCAGCAAGGTCTTTAGTCTCACGTGAACAACTCATTCTGTCATCATCATGTCTTCAGACAATGCCTTGTAAGTCCGATAAAAGTATCCTTTCTTTAAAAATGTCTATGAAATATACTGTATTCTGGTTGTGCTGGTCCTTTGAGACAGTCATGTTAAATCTCCCAATCCAACATGTTTTATACAGCGAACGTTCACTTCAATAATTTGTGCTTGTGTTGATCACTCAAGGGATGATGATGACACCTTTAAGATCCTGGTTGCTACGGATATTCACCTCGGATACCTGGAGAAGGATGCTATTCGCGGTGGTGACTCCTACACCACATTCGACGAGATCCTGAAATGTGCCAAGACAAATCAGGTAACTAGTACTCACTTAAGTTATATCGTCAAGAGGTATTCATTTAACTCTGTTTATTATCGTGGTTGTTGTGTATCGAATACGTTGTTTCAACTCAATTCTAGAGTAAGAGTACTAGTTCTTCAATGTAACAAAACATTCCAAACTGTTTTTCATTTAGAGAATAATGGAAATAGAAATAATTAATTCCTGTGACATTTTGGCATTGAATTGGATCATGGGGTTTTTCTGAAAGTGAATTGACATGCATCACATTTTAAAATCGACAGGTGGATTTCATCCTGCTGGGCGGTGATCTGTTTCATGAGAACAAGCCGACGCGCCGATGCCTCCACAACTGTATCACTATGCTGAGAAAATACTGCATGGGAGACTCGCCCATACACTTCAACATACTCAGTGACCAGGCAGTTAATTTTAACACTACACAGTAAGTCCATCCGTGTGTTTCCTTCCATGTCCTGTTCAATGCACACCATGTGACTTTTACCTCTTTGTGTATTCAGGTTCCCCTGGGTTAATTATCAGGATGAAAATCTAAACATCTCCATACCCGTGTTCAGCATTCATGGAAACCACGACGACCCAACTGGGGTGAGTCCCCTCTGGTACAGTTTGGTGCAAAGTCTGGCTTAAAACACTTTTGTCTATAAGACAAGGCCATAGCCTGACGAGAGGAAGCTCCTCCCCTCACGTCAACATAGTTTCTTGGCCACGCATTGACGCCAAAGCTTTATTTGTACAGTTGATATCTCACTTTACTCGCAAGATTAGCATGCGCGTGTGTGTCCAATGCTGTGTTGTCCTCTTGAAGGCCGAGGGTTTGTGCGCGTTGGATCTGCTCAGCGCGTCCGGACTGGTGAACCACTTTGGTCACTCACAGTCGGTGGAGAAGATCGAGATTAGCCCCATCCTTTTGCAGAAAGGCAACAGCAAGCTGGCGTTATACGGTCTTGGTATGTGCATGTGTGCCGTTCCAGACACTTTTGATGAGTTTTGATAATCTGTGTGTGTGTGTGTGTGTGTGTTGTGTGATGGTGTAGGTTCCATCCCAGATGAGCGTCTGTACAGAATGTTTGTCAATAATCATGTGACAATGTTGCGTCCCAAAGAAGATCAAGACGAGTGGTTTAACCTGTTTGCCATTCATCAAAACAGGTGTGTGGAACTGCTTGATTTGTTAAACCTGCGCAATTTAAATGTGATGAATGTATAAGTAGACCTCTATCGCTGTAGAAATGTTTCATACTTTAGAAACAGTAATTATATGCTTTGAAATATTGTGGTGTAAGATGGATCCTATGCCACCTAAGGTATCAAATTAATTATTGAGAAGATATTGCGAAATTGGTGAAATGGCCCTTTAGTCATGTCATCTAAAAAGATTCTCCATCCTTGAATCCTCCTCTCTGCATTTTGTGTTCGTGGGCAGGAGTAAGCACGGTCCCACAAACTACATCCCTGAGCAGTTCCTGGATGAATTCCTCGACTTGGTGGTGTGGGGTCACGAGCACGAGTGTCTGATAGCGCCGAGCAGAAATGAACAGCAGCTCTTCTACGTAACGCAGCCTGGCAGCTCCGTAGCCACCTCGCTGTCTCCCGGAGAGGCGACTAAGAAGTAACAAATCACACACACGCAATCACTGGAAGGTCGTAGCAGCCAAATCACATTCTGTGTGCAGACACATAGGCTTGCTGAGGGTGAAAGGCCGCAGAATGAACCTCCAGAAGATCCCGCTCAAGACGGTGCGTCAATTCTTCATCCAAGACGTGGTGCTGTCCGACTACCAGGACGCGTTTACGGTGGATACGCCCAATGTCATAAAGAAGGTGGAGAACCTTTGCCACGCCAAGGTACTCGCCGTCTAATCCAGGAATAATGTCTGGTCTTTCATATTTTAAAGCACCACTGTGTCGGAAAAAGACCACTTTAATATCTTACAGCTCATTGATGCTTTGCAGGTGAATGAGATGCTCGAACAAGCCGAGAGGGAGCGATTGGGATGTCCGCTCACCCCTGAGAAACCGCTCATCCGCCTCAGGGTTCGCTTGTGCAACTCCCGCCCCCCAAAAAAAAAAAAAAACAAACTTGCGTCCCATCCCGATTCCTACCAGAACTCACATTTGAACCTTCTCCTTAGGTTGACTACACGGGTGGATTTGAGACCTTCAACACTTCCCGCTTCAGTCAGAAATACGTGGACCGCGTGGCTAACCCGAAAGACCTTATTCACTTTCTACGATGTCGAGCGAAAAAGGAACAAATCAAAGGTTAGATTGAATATTGTGCACAGCAGTCACGCCCATCATTGCACATGTATTTAATTTGCGAGCATGTTTTCATCAGCCTCCATTAATCAGTGCTTTGTCCATTCAGCCATATATTTTCTATTCTCTTTTCTAGACATCTTAAACAGCACACAGTGCTCGCACAGGAAATATGGCTGATGCGGCGTTTAAAAGAAGATATATAGTGAATAAAATAATGAAAAGTAAAAATGCACATGGGCTGAATTTAGGATTTTAAAAAAAGGAAACATGCAATGCACATTACTGACACCAACAGGCTTGGAGTGGAACGCTTTGAAAATTCTTAACCTGCTCATGTTGGCCAACGTTTTCTGTGACACGTGAACGGAAATTAAGTCATTTTCAGCTGATTGGATTCGGGGGAGAAAGATTGGGTTTTTAATATTTATTTATTTAAGGGCTACAAAGCAACAAAATAATCCAGAGGTAAACGTGTATTGCTAAAAAGAAATGTATGTATTTCTACGTTCCTGTACTTGTCACGGGAAGCTAATGTGAAGGTGTCTACATTCTGGAAATATTTGAAAGTGGAAAGTGAAGTGCAAAGGCTTGCAACGTGCAATTGAGCATTTCACGTGACAGAACGTACAGCGTTAAAAACAACTAATTTACTACACCATGTGAAAAAATGATGTGACCCCCACCCAAAAAAAGAATTTCAATGTTATACTTGGTTTAAATAACTGCTTCACGAGCCATGTAAAACGTGACACGTTGGGATGGTTTTGTTATCCAAAATTAATAAAAAAAATAAATAAATTCTCCCCAAAACATTGCCAAGGTATCGGTTAGATCCAAATCAGGTAAAAAAAAAAATATCGTGACATCCCTACAACTGAATTATGTTGTTTTTTTTCACCATGTATTTTCCTTAGATGAACTCACTGTTGACTATAGCAAGGTACTAAAAACGACTGTAGTCGAGGGGCTGAGAGTGGAGGACCTGGTGAAGGAGTACTTTGAAGCCACAGAGCAGGTGCAATCAACTCACGCAGTTCTATACATCATCTCCTTTCTTAATCCGTTTTCTTCGGTCCCACAGAAGATGCAGCTGTCCCTCCTGACAGAACACGGCATGGGTAAAGCCATTCAGGAGTTTGTAGACAAAGACGAGAAAGACGCCATCGAGGAGCTGATCAACTACCAGCTCGAGAAGACGCAGCGCCACCTCCAGGGCCGGAGTGTAATCACAGAGCAAGAGATCGACGCCGAGGTGGCCGCTCGGCATTTCAACGGAACGTGTGTTCAGCTCCAGCATGCAAACTCACACGCGTGTTGTGTGTTTCAGATCAAGCAAATCAGAGAGTCCAAAAAGAACACAGCGGAGGAAGAAAATGAAATCAGTGAGGTTGGTGAGTTGAATAATGACGGACGGGCCTGAGACGTTTACATCCATTGCGCTCCTCCGTCCTCTTTTAAGGCGATTAATAGAGCCAAGGCTCACCGTTTGGAGCGCGGAGAGACCTCACTGGACGTCGACATGTCAGACCCGCCTAGCGACCTGGATTCTGACCAAGAAGCTGCACCGGTCAGAGGAAGAGGGAGAGGACGAGGGGCCAGAGGGCGGGGCCGAGGAAGAGGTGAGTCCTCTGCTGATGATGCAAAGGTTTATTCTACCTTTGTTGCTTTTTACAATGGAGCAAAAAAAAATAAAAAATTCACAGTGAATTCTCACCTATTCGCAGTTCACTGTTTACAAATCCACACATTCTACAAATTTTTGTACGTTTGTTGTGCATTAAAAAAACACGTAGACATTGATTTTTAAAAGATGAAAGTGTTTGGGGAGAATGGCTATAGAAAATGGATGCATTTACAGGTTTGGTAAAATAAAATAAACATGCAAAGAATTTAGGAAAAGGTTACGTGTTTAAATGGTGTCACTTCCTTTCTTTGATGAGAATTATACACTTCTTCGCCAGTAGGGGGCTCTCATAACACGTGCTGAATTGCTTGCATGACAGCCCTGTTCTTATCTTGTCAAATAAGAAAAAATGACGCTGGTAAATAAGCAAAGTAAACTTGTTGATATATAAAAATAAAATGTACTTCAACTCCTAGCCTGAATTAAAAAAAAAAAAACCCGTAAATGTCTCTAAATAAGATGTGCTGTATTCAAAATGTTGCATCGTTTTAGTATATTTATAATCCAAACTTTGTTTCTATAAACAATACAAGAAGAAAACCTCAACAGGAGATTACAAATGATATATAATGTATTTTGATTTTAAATCCTCTATCATGCAGGTGCTAACGCCCCCGAGCCGAAATCCTCCGCACGAGGAGCTTCCAAGAAATCCCAGATAACGAGCCAGAGCAGAAGCATCATGCAAGGTGTGTGAGCTTGTGCGAGTGTGTGTGGATACTCCCAAATGCACAGTTTGACCTCCACTCGGTTGACTTTTCAGCATTTCAAGCTTCGTCCCAAAGACCTTCTCGGTGCGCATCGGCTACGTCCTATGCAGAAGATGACGTAAAGCACACACTCGCCATTCATAGTTCATGTTGCTATTCTTCTGAATATTGTCTCACCTTCTCACTTTTGCAGCTAACCATCGATGACTCGGATGAAGGCGCACCTGTAATGAAAGCTCGTCCCTCGTCTAAGTATGTTAGTTTTTTTTAGGGACGCATGTTCAAATTGTTTTAATTGTTAATTCTTAACATTCCTCTTATACGTCAAGCAAGCCATCTGAAACAGTTGGTTAAAATCAAATGTCTCCTCTGAATCACCTCAGAACCGCATCGACGTCCTCATTCTTGCGGCCGAGTTCTCAAAGCCAGACGTCCAAAGGAGTGAGTTTTGACGACAGTGAAGATGAGGTAAACCGGTCCTCCGTTTTGTTTTATGAGAAACATTTCGTCTCAGGTCATAACCTTTTGTTTTTCTCATGATCCCACACTCACTTGTTTATCCCTGTTTTTATTTTCCCTCAATCCAGGATGATCCCTTTAAAGGCCCTGCCCAGCGTGCAAGGAGATAACGACAGCCGCTTTCCACATATAAGCCCACGTTCTTAATGTTGATGATGCTGCACTGCTTCGTTTCTTGTTCTGAGAGATTCTTAAGATGCATGTCAAGTTTTCCTACTGCTATAAAATTAAAATACCACTGTTGCATGTCGCAAAATCATTTAAAGCGCCTAATTATCTCTGTTTTAATGAGGAGATAAAGCAAGGCATTTTCTCACATTTAAACATTGCAGGCAAACTTGGATTTATGTGTTTTCTTCAAAACAGTGGGGGCTGAACGGAACCCCGCAGAGGCAATTGTTCATGGAAACAGATTGAAAATTGGGATAGAGCGGGTGGATGCCGTTGACTGGTTTTCATTTACAGCGTGAAATCCGACCCTGAATGATTGTTCATTGTTTATATAAAGGACTACTCGATTGTTACCATTGGGTCAGGGTGTTCCAGTGGGAAACAAAGAATCAAATAGAACCAAAAATATCAAATTTCTTCTACATTATTGATTTTTTTTTTAAGGCGATCATTGTCCTGTCAGTCATTACGAGAGCACTGATAGTGTAAAGCGGCTCAAAGAAAGTCATCTTACCTTTTTTGTGTATTTATTGTAAGAGAACATTAGACATCAAATGAAACAAAAATCAAAGTAACAGGTAGGTTATGTATCGAATGAAGTGTTTGTTGAGTATTTATTGCAATTTAGTGAAGTCTTTATTACTCACATATTTACAAAAATATACAAATGGTGTGATATGTACAGCAAAAAAAGATCTCTTATGGCTATTTGATAACACACACATCCACTATATTATTTAATCACCCACTACCTCTATTATTTTATGCATGCAAGAGGAACCACGACTTTAAACCTTTAAGGTGCACAAACATCAAGAAGTGGCTGAGAGGACCTTGTGAATATAAGTCTAGAGTGAGTTAAGGATTCCGTGAATTATTTCCACGCTCACACAGAGTAATGTCCAGTCATCCTCCTTTTTTTTTTTTTTTACTTAAAGTGCTTGGTTGAATTATCTGTTAAAATGTTCTGCTCTTTTTTGATGAGCAACTGAATCAGTGCCATCAGTGATTTCAAACAGTGCAAAGACATGAACCTGAATTGCTCCTTTTGTATCATCTCATAGCTAGTGCATGATATCATAATCATAAAACATACTGTAAAGAACAAGTCAAAGAAAAATAAGGGTCATTCCAGCAGTTGAGTAAATTATAGTCAGCCTGAGCCTGGAGGAAATTATTTGTAGTAAAGGTTATTCATAGAAAAAAAATTAAACTGATTTTTCTGGTTTTTGATTTTGGCAATTGTTTTGTCAGTGTTGTAATTGTTAAAACATGTTTGTTTTTTGTTAATCACAGACGCATTTAATCTTGTAGTAATTAGGTCTTCTTTTTAAGCCATTCAGATGAAGAGGGGGGGGGGAGTCACGTAAGGTAGTACTCGCTTCTATTTGACATATTTATAGATTCAATGTTTTTTTTTTTATCTCTAATGGGTTGTGTCACAAAAAACAATGCAACTCGGCTATTCATATTATTACGAAACGACGACGTTATAAAAGTATAAAAACTCACATTAAATTTGTTTCCAGCCAGTTAGCATAGCAGTTTACACGGTTAGCATGTAATATTGAGCCAAAACGCTTAACATTAGCATTAGAATTGATTGTTACTTTCGCGTAGGAATCAAATTGTTAATAATTTATCACGTCACTTCTATTTTTAATGTGTGTATGTTTAATGTGACTTCCTTTCTTTTTAAGATGCCAAAATATTTGTAACAGGGTTGTGCCATGTCCAGCTAAATATGATATGACTAATCAAATGTCTCATTTCGTCACACGTATGTCCAATTTTATATATTAAAAAAAGAAATCACCTAAATGAAATGTCTGTAACGCGGAAACCCAATTGAAGTGAAATAAAATGTGTTTTTGACAGGACAGCGACGTTTATTCGGTTTATTACCCATTTTTTGGAGATAATAAAAGAGATGATACGTTTTTCAAAAATCTCTGCCTAAATTGTCCACCAAGTCTGGAACGACCCTTAAGAATATTCAGTAGACCTATCTCGAATGCTTGGATGAAATCTATGCAGACATTTATCTGACTTTTTTTATTCCTGTGCTTTGGAAAAAAAAGAAAAAGAAAAAAAGAAAGAAAACGTCTGCCATCCAACCCAGTGAAGCATCAATTCACTTGCCCGATGGGAAACAATAACCTGAAATAAGCAAAAGTGTTCGTGCTCCAATTCTTCCTCAATGCCGTGTTGCATAAATTCATCTCCTCTCACTTGGAAAGCAAATCTTCTCCTGCGGTTTTGTCAACAGTAGCTTGTCAGAGTGGAGCTCATCATGGGTTTTTCTGCAAGGTAATGACCAAATTCATATTGAGAAGCACACATGAGACTCAATAGTGAGGCATTTATTTATGTTTCAATGTGAAGCATCCCAAAACTATTTACAACCAATACAATAGGCCCTGTTGTATCTTTATTCACTTATGCCGGGCATACTAATAAAATGCTCATCACAGAAGGTACTGTGCATCTAAACTGTGTACCGACCCATTGCCAAGCATAAAACCGAGGAATAGGTTTTAAACAAATCCAGATTACACATTTTTGAGAAACTATAGTACTTATTGTGACATACTTTGTTTGGTGGTATGACGTGAGATGTAAAATATTTGCCGTGGCTAATTTAAGGTTGGGAAACTTGAATGAAGCTGCAAAATAAAAATTCAGTATGGTGTACAAAAATTTAGTACACAAAATGTAAATGTAGCACAAAAATAATGCAACTTTGTTAATATTGCAAATTGCGTTAATAATGTATAATAATACGTATATTCCCGATTGCCAAATTCTTAGCCCTTAAGTTGTACTATCTTTGATTGAATCTCTGCTTGTGTAGACCCAAATTAAATCACAAATTGCACATTATCAACTTTTGTGAAAATATCTACTTAACACCTTTATGCAGATACTTGGTGTTGAGTTGTACGCTTTACCTCCATGACGGTGTGAATCCAATTGAGCATCTCCTCTACGTTGCAGTAAACGCCAGGACGCCTCTCCCTGGCACAGCCGACGCCCCAGCTCACCACCCCAATCAGGTACCATCTGGATGAGGTGATGTGCACCAGCGGCCCGCCACTGTCGCCCTGAGGTACGCAAGCGCAGCTCACATTTGAACTCACTGTCCAAAAAGTTCTTATTTTGTCTTTTCTCGTGCTACGGTTACCTGACATGCGTCCACTTTCCCTTCTAGAAAACCAGCACAGATCATCCTATCGGTGATGGCACTGCCATACACGGTTGGGCTGGCACACTTGGCCCTTTCGATGAGAGGGATATTGGCTTTCTGAAGTGTTGGAGAGATTTTTCCTGAAGGTATGCAATTTGAGCCGTGAGAACATCCTTCATGTCTGCTTCTTATTATGTTATCATTATAATGATGATGCGGTCGTTCACCGTTTTCCTCCAGGTAGCCCCAACCGGTCACCACCATCGATGCTGAAGGAGAAAGGCCGAATGCTTTTGGAGGAAGACAAACTGGCATCCGGCTCGCTGTAACACATCGGCACAGGAGTGTGTTCATGAGGAAATGTAAGCTTAAAGTTGCTAATTACTAATTGCTTTACTCCAATAGAATTGTTTCAAGCCATACATGAATTTTTATTTATTTTTTTTTTGCTGGCGGTTAATATGCGGTCAGCTATTACCAGGCACTTCATTATCAAGACCTGGATAAGTTAATACAGTACCCGTGAATCTAGGCCCACTTTCGTCTATCGAGTCGTCTATCCATATCTGACCTTCCCTTTTCTGGGATATTTTTGTAAGGTAATGAACGGTTTCATGGGGAATGGAAATTAGAAAAAAAAAAAAAACTGCCCTCCGTATTTCAAAATTCTTTTATTTTAATTTGCCTTTGGTTTATTTATTTCTGCACTTAAGTTAAAAACAACTAAACTGGTGTTATCCCACCCTAGTTGTCATTGGCTCAAACTCAAATCATCACGTTGTGTTTCTTACTAAAATCATGACCTAAATGTCAAATTATGCACTTATAGAAACATTCACATATTGCAAGCTTTTTTTTTGTCATCAAACATTTTTTTTTTAAATACATTTAACAAAATTGTTTTTATTGTCTTCTGGTTTCCACACTATTCATCCAACAGCTCGATACAGTCGTTGTATTGGATCTCATTTGCTCCGGGGTGGGAAAAGTAAGGCTCCATCCGATCATTAATGTGGCCCGTCGAGCATTTACATTTTTATATTTGGTTATATTTGTTGCTCCGCTATGCATTTTTTTTAATTCCTTAATATAATTAAATCATTGGTTAACTGATTGATTGTAAAAAACAAACAAACAAACAAACAAAAACAATAAAAATATTTGTAAAATGAAAAATAATGTAAAATAATTTGAAATTCTTTTAACAAATGTAAAATAATTGTTAAATTAATGATGAAGTAATTATTAAATTACATTAGCTCACACTAGCCACACAAAAACTTGAATTAAATGGTGCAGGTGTACCTAATATTGTGGCCTGTGAGACCAGGCAGATGATCCAAGGGGTGCATGAATATGTTTGCCACTAGGGGGCAGCCACATAAAACATTCTAACCTCCTCTTCCTATTTCATTGGTTTGAAGGGAACTTTTTTTTTCTTTTTATCAACATTTTGCTTCTTACCTCCCACTTTGATTGGACTGTTAAGTCTCATGAGTGCTATATCATAATCATTGCGAGATGGGTCATAGTTTCCATTCAGGATGATTCTGTCCACAGAGGAACCTCCCAGTGTGGTCATGTAGGTCCGGCCCGACACCACTTTCCAGCGACTTAGCTCCTTTTTACTTCTGTAGGGCCCACAAGGAAATGAGGAGGAGCAGGCGTGAGTGTGACGACAACAGGTGCGTGACATCGACAAACGTCAAATGACAGCAAAAGTACTGACCCAGCGAAGCAATGAGCTGCAGTGATCACCCAACGTGGCGACACTAGGGAGCCTCCGCAAGTGTGTTGGCCGCCCTGCTGCAGGCTCACCTGCCATGGCCAGTCCTCTATGGAAGCATCCGTACCCCCAACAATGCGATTCTCAGGTTCTCCCTCACCACAGTCTGACAAGAAAACGCCAAACGTTACACATTTCCCCAGGATGTCAGATCCACTTCCAAGTGACAAAAAAAAAAGGTTTTCTACAATGGCGCCACTAGTAAACAAACCCTGACAAGGCGGAGTGATTGAAAAAACTGTTGGGCTGGGTATCGATTAAAATTTTCCAAATTGATTCAATTCAAAACGCAAGGGCCCAATTCGATTCGATTTTCGATTCACTTTGATTGATTTTCGATTCAATCAAGGATTTCACACAGTACCAATTTTACTTTTGTTTTGAAGGCATTCTCAGAAGAAGCAATGCTGCAATTAGTACAAACTTCTCATTTAAATGTAAAAAAGAAAAATTGATTAACATTTCTATATCAATTTATTTATTTATTTTTTATTTTTTTATTTTGGGGGTAACGGTCAAGGGCTTCAATGATCTTGTCTGAAGCCGTAGTTTCAATGTGTCAGTCGAAAAGATATTACATAAAGTAAAAAAAAAAGATCGAGACTGGCTAATCCTGTAAATTAATTGTCAAATTCTCATCCATTATTCATACATTTCACTATACTGTATTTCTCCATGATTCTAAATCTATTTATTTTCTGTCTGACTGTGGAAAATGACATTTATACGCTTAGGCCTCATACTGAGGAGTGCATTGGTCTTTCTACCCGCAATTAAAACATTACCTGAGCTCTGACAGGCCAGACCGGGTTGAACTAGTTTCTATTAATCCATGAACTCTTTTTGAATAATAATGACTCACAAGATGCGCTCATTCATGTGTTTGCGAAAGGCTTTGTAGTCAACAGAGGCATGTATGGGCCTGTTAGGGAAACCAGTTACACAGTTGTGTCACCTCGTTCCCACAAGCTGCCTTGCTGTTCAAAAAAAAAAAGAAGCTCTAAACATCCCAGCTTCTGAGGCTAAAAATAGTACCAACCTGAACAGGATAAAGAAACCACAGCTCCGGATCTGCATGCACTCCTATAAGACGGAGAAGAATTCTTAAAAGCTATAATTCAACCACACGATGAGTCATATGTAGACCACTCTTGCTTACATAAGCAAGTTTGTACAACATTGTTCTTTGGCTCAACTAAAATAAGCTGTCAAATCATTGACGATCGTAGGCCTTGAGAAGAAAAGGAACAAAAACTGGGAACTGCTTTGGCGCTGAGAACAGAAACTTGTTTGCTTCATAGATAATGATGCGGGGGGGGTCGGCAGATGGAAACGCCAGAAGAGAGAATAGCGCTAAAAATAAGACGAGAAAATATGGTTTTGTGGGGGTATCGGTTCCTGTTTTTGGTTTTATGACCGTTTCAAAAGCACGTGGTAAAACGTTTCAACGACACCTTGACATTTCACTCACCGGTCAACTGTAGCTAGGTGAACAGGTGTGTTTCCTGTCCCTGACCTTAGCGCCGCAAACGGTCCAGATTTCAGGTTGGATAATAACGTGTTGACCGGGACATTGGTGCTACGGGGTTTACTGCCAACGGGGAAAGGGACAATGCGTTAGAGATCTGATATGAGGTGACTCTTGAGTTTTCTGTCCCCGAAACTGACTTGGTGTATCCCAGTTGCGTGCACGCTGTCTGCGTGTGCTTCTCGGTCCAGTCTTCGCTACACACGCTCCTCCACCCTGAGCTGGGATTGTACACCTGAAGGACGCTCTGACGGGTCATGAGACGAACTTCAAGGAGATATAATTAAATGAGATCTTTTGGGTTTTTTTTTCCCCTCCTTCAAGTTGACAAACAAAGACGGCGGTGGTTTTTTTGGCCCTACCTGGAAAGGTGGTGTTGACCTTGAATCTCGACAAGCACGTTTGTTCATCTTCTCCTCCTGTGCAATCGTCCTTTCCATCACACGCTTTATCTAAGGGGATGAACTTGAAGGACTTTGTGCAAAAGAAGTACTTGCTGTCGATCAGCTGTTTTACTGAAAGGAAGAACAGATTCGGGCAGAGCTAAAAAAAAAAAAATAGCTTGCTGGAAAAATTAACGCGATGCATTCGACCCGTGACTCACTAAAGTATCCCGCGGTGACCAGGATCCCCAACAACACCACAACTGCTGCAATGGTGAATAACACCCTCTTGGTCTTGGACGCCTTCTCTTTCGGAGTCTTTGGAGCAGTCATCGGTTTTCTGTGGCGGCCTGGCCGTGGAACCACTGCAAGTGAGGCCGGAGATGAACAAAAATTGCAAATATTGCTGTGAAGGCGAATCACTTTACCGATGTGCTTTGGGTTCAACGGTCTGGTGCTTTCTTCAGGCGATGTAGTGTTCTGACAACGGAACGACAACAATTGATGAGTACAAGTGCAGAAACTAAAATGCTGTGGATGGGTGGGGTGTCATCAGTCCTTTGCTATTATTTAAACTTTGATGATTTCTGCAGTTATGCGTTTTCAAATGGATGATATGTAAATTTTAACCTTTTTAGACAAACCTATAATCTTTTTTTTTTTTTGTGGCACTCCAATCCGCCGTCAAAAATCTAAACTTGATTCTGATTCTTATTCTGATTCTGACTCACCTCATTCACAACCAGAAAACTTTTTTTTTTTTTTTTTTTTAGTCGTCCATATGCAACTCTAAGATCTATTCTACCTGCATCGCCGTTGCGTAACTTCTTTTTAAAAAGCAACTGGTATCGCAAAGATAGAACACAAGAACCCTCTGGCCAGATATCATATGTTCTAGTTGCATAATTGTTGGTAAGAGTTAGTTTGGAGTGAAGGATCAGTTGCACAGGTGGGATGACAGCTTTTCCTAGTCGTGGTTCACGCCACTCCAATTTTTCAAATGGTTCCCGCAAAAGTCCAGTTGAACTGAAAACATTTAATTTCATAGCGTGACCTAAGGTACAGATATGAAAAGACGCGAGAGTCGAGTACTTTTTAGGTTACCACCCCAGTGACGACAACATTGCAACGACACGATGAGATGATCCAGATCTCCGGTCCCGATTGAAGCCCATCCAACATTTCACATGCCGCTTTTTCAAAAGTCCTTTTGTGATTTTTTTTTTTTTCTTTCTTTCTTTAGTTGAGGAGGTGCACTCGCTGAATAGCACTTGAACAAAAAGGCTTAATGCGTCTCTGCTTAACCTAGTTTGCCTCCCCAGCAGCTGCTCGCACTCACTGCAGTTTTCATTTATTGACAGTTGGATAGTCATTGGAAGGGACATTTTTTTAAAAACATGATGTTTTTTTGTTTTTGGCTGGCAACTAATTCAGGGTGTACCTGGCCTCTCACCAAAATCAGATGGGATAGGCTCCAGCCCACCTTTGACCCTTAACTCATTCATCCCCAACCTAGGTAAAATGACTGTACTTTTTGGCGTCTATATCCGTCAATGGCAGTGAATGACATAATAAGGATGCACACTAAAAATAAAAAAAGAAAAGAAAAGAAAAAACAGAAGGAAAGACAAATGTCTTCATTTCTTCCTTCTTCTTTCCTTCCTTCCAAATGATGACCATTTTCGAAATCATGTACATCGCATTGATGCTCTGTCATATTATAAGGTCAACGAAATGAAAACAGACTTTGTCATTTGAAGGCAGAGATGATGAGTCATGCTTGTCATAGTTTTTAAGAAGGGCAGACTTGTTTGTAGTTCACATCTAAAAGCCTTCACCTGTTTGTTAATTGGAGATTGGATTGGATTGGAGGATTAGAAGGGAAACAGGTGAAATGACATCTCGTTTGAAATATTTTTGCATGTCCGTGTGCACTATTGGATCCTCGCTGGGCTTGTTTTTTTTGGTCCTTCAGACTGGATCGTTGGCTGCCATTTCGTTGTATCTTACACTTGCAGGTGAACATTAATTGGCATTTTCTTAATTAATAAATTAATACTTTTTTTTTTTTTTTACAAAAATATTTGTTTATACGAGGAAACCATACTCAAATTTATACATTGCCCTTTTGTTTTAAATTTTAAGATAAAATTAATTATAATTTGTTTTAATATTGTCATCATTTGACCAATCGTGAATTTCAATTATTAATAAAATAATCGCGGTCAATATTTATTTTTCATAATCGAGCAGCCCTTGTCACCAGGGTTGTAACAAAAATTTGAATCGGAAAATTCGTTTTGACTTACAGAAGTGCACCAAATTGTTGCATTTTAAGATCGTATATTGCAGCCCATGTATCGAGATCTTTATCGAATTGTTTTTTATGAGGGATGCACATGAGGTCTAAATTGATTTGATGTTGCTGTTGTTGTTTGAATACAATAAAAATGAAAAAAAGATAGCATATCAAATGGAATTGTAATCTTCTGAACCGAATCGACTCGTACGTCATGTATTGAGAAACATCGAATCGTCTTTAATTGGGAAAATCCACACCCCAAACAATCACTAAAGACTACGTACTTCTACGTCAAGTGATACGCTATTAAAAGTGCTTACTAAAGAAAACATCGTGTAAAAATAGCAATATCTGGAAATCTCTCCTAAAACATAACTCACGATTAACAACTTAGTGGCGGGTAGACGGCATCGTCAACCTCTGTGAACCAGTATTTGCATATTACAACCCGTGTTCGAGTCTCGAGCACACAAAAACCATCAGCAATTTTGTGGTTCCGTGTTTGTGAACAAACCGGTTGCTAAAGATAAATAATGTTGGTTTTAGTTTCCATACTCACCCACATGATGAAGTTAGCAGTCTGTCCTAAACGTAAATGACCCCTGCCGACAGAAACCTCCCTCGGAGGTAGCAGCTGACTTCAACTCCAAAAACCTGACTTGATTTTGTGTCCCTTCCTCTCTCTCTGGCCCTCCCTCACGTTGTCTTTCTCCAACAGTCTAACAGAATCCCGCTGGAAGGGCGTCTGACTCGGGCCTCTCTGCAACCTCAGGCCTGTCCTAAAGTTTTGTGTGGCGTTGGGTTTCGAAAAGCCGGCGATTCAGAGAGAGACCTGTGGCTGAGCCCTGCTAGCAAACTAAACCAAAAGTATTCCAGGTAACCTGACACTTGAAGCCGCTTCTCTCAATCTCTACCTGTGCACCTTTTGCACTTAAGCCCCTCCCACATGATCCACCCACTCCAAACCTTTCATACCTTCTCAGCACGCTGGACAAATTGCTTTGTCTTCTTTGCATCTCACCCTCAGCTCCAGTGCTTCCCTTTCCAGACTGTCCCCAAATATATAATCTCATTGCTGACACTTGTTGGCATAATGGCCCAATGTTGACTGAAAATGACCCGAACTCAAACCACATCAAAACTTGCAATCAGTGAAAAGGAAGAAAAAAAAAAAAAAAAGCGTCTGCGCATGGTTCTCTCTCCACTCGCGGTCTCACACGCACACACGCACAAAGCCGTACGCTTATTTCCCTGACTGTATTGTTTTGACTGTGAAATCAGCTTGGGTCAAATGTCTGACTCACTGTGAGTGCCACGTCTCACATCATGTTTAACAAAACGACGGCGATCATGGCGCTAGAAATATGCTTGCAACGTTACAAGTCATGAGAATAGGGTGAAAAAAAAAACCTGCCACCTGCAGGGTCAAATCATATTTCAGTGGTGGTAGTGGGGGGGGCAGTCACCCCCTTATCCCTCCCACTATGCCCGCCCTCAAAACATCGCTGCACTTACTGTAGGATATTTCTTAATTCCTAAATCCTTAAATTCAGCATTTGTCCTTTAGTAACCTTTACAAAGTGCTGTGGTCACTAGGTCAGCATCGACAGAAAAGGAGATGGGGAGGTTTTTTTTGAGGGGGGGGGTGGTGATGACTGGATTGGGCGTGAGAAAAAGACTGATAAGAGCTGGAGAAAAAAAAAAAGTGTATTGTCATACACAGGAGCTGTGTTGCGCTTCTTTACCAGAACTAATAAAGTCACTTAACCTTTACACTCAAGTCCAAATTAATGGATGTATATTCCTGCGAGTTTATTGACGCACAAGGTGCTTGCAATTGCTTTTCCATTTTACAGCCTGTCATAAAAAACATGACGTGGCTGTGTTTAGTGGGTCAAGCTTTTTAACCTCCAGTGACCTTTTGGAGGGTATGAGATGTTACGTTTGGATTTTTTTCAACAGTGTGTTTGTCTTTGGCATTAAAGGCTTGTTCACACTTTCAATGCCTTTGACGGATATAGAAGCCAAAAAGTACATTCATTTTACCTAGGCTAGCAGTGAATCAGTTAAAAGATTAATTTTTTTTTTAAAAACATTTTTAGCCACGGCTATTGAAGGTGAGATGGATAAACCTGAGAAAATAAAATGAAAAAGAAAACGAAAGCAACATTTTCAAACTTGCTCGGTTAACATCAGCGGGGATTTAGCCGCTAAACATAGAAAAACATTTTTAAACTCGCTGGGCTCACTTCAGAGGAGGTGCAGTTGATTGACAAAGGAAAAAAATTTTTTATAAAAATTGATATTTTCATACTCGCTCATGTTAAGTTCAGGGGAGGTGTAGCAGCCAACCATTTAAAAAAAAAAAAAACAACACACATTTTCAAACAGTTGCAGAAAAAAAAAATTACAATTTAAACATGCTGGGCTGAAATGGATTGATTCTTAGTTCTTCAAAAGACAAGAATAGCAGTAAACATAAAATCGGATATTAAATAAACCACATTGAGAGTTGAAATTTCACAAAAGCTGCAACAATAAGATTTGAAGTTGCAAAAATCTGAATATTTCAGTAGGAAATATAACTAAAAGTTTATTGTTGTTATTACATTGTATTAGCTCTCTTAGGTATAATTGAAAAGGTTTTTCCACTAGACAATACCTTAAGAGAAAAAAAATGGATTCTGTTTGTATCCTTCATAAATTATGAACTACATTGTTGATCCAACAACGTTCAGATAAATTAAATCATGTAACCGCTGATATGCGGCAGTATATAAAACACCACTCGGTGGGACGCTCCTTATCGAACGCACTGATAAGCATGATTTATTAAAAGAGTCTTGCATCAAGGATAGAGCAAAGGCCTTTTCAGTGTGCATTACAAAAAGAAAACATGAAATGTGTTTTCAATCTAAAGACACAATAACTAATAAGAAAGCCGACTTGCATTTATTGCAACAAACGTGACTGCAAAAACGTCATTATCAAGAAAATACAATAACCCCCGCCACCACCCGAAAAAACAACCGATTGCAAAATAAACTTGTCTCCTCACACATCCTTACCTATCAAGTCGCTAACAGTCCGCTGTGCCTTGTCCAATCAGTATCCAAAACTTCAATCTGTGACTATAAATATTCCCGGTTCCTTACGTAGCCTGACTCAGAAATGCCTCATCCCACTCATGTGCTCTTCTCCACCACACACACGCACGCACACACACACCTCACACATTCACCACTTAAACCGCTTGACCAACATTTCCGTGCCCAGACATGCCGTTTGTGTAATTGGCCGACAGTTGTCCTGATAGCCGTAAGAGGAAGTGCAGCTTAGCGTGAAAACAACGCCGGTTAATGATTAAAAGATCATTTAACCTTACCTGCAATCAAAAGAATGCATGTTGTCCCTGCCTTTAGTCAATCTTGGAGTGTTTATTCATGAAAAGAAGCAACTGGCAACCGGTTCCACACGATTGTTTGTTCGCTAAAAAAAGACAACTTGACTTTTAGTGGTCGTGATACACAAAGGATGCAAAACAATTCACACTCCCCTGTGTGACGCTGTGAAGGGAATTGAGATTTGTTTCTGAATACATGCTTGAAGATAATTGTTGAAAAAGTGCAAAGACTGAGAACGAGATTATATCCTACTCAGTTCAAACTAGTTTTTCCCTATTTGAGATTTCGCTTTAGAGCGCCTCGTCGTTGGCCGTGAGTGCATGCACGTCACAGAAAGAAGACAGTAGAGTGAGCTTGCAATAATCAATAATCATGGCGCGCTCAAAGCTTGTTACGCTCTGCTGCTTTGTTGGTGGCACAACGACACGCAGTTGTACAACAGAGCATAAACACTCGTTGCAGCCTGCAGACTTTTTGTTCTGTCTGACACAGTCATGTACTCCTCTGGTGAGGAATTAAATTATATAGAAAGGGAAGCTTTTTAAAAAAAAAAAAAAGAATCTCTGGACCATGTCGGCATGGAATGGACCCGCCATTTGAGACTTGCCCTAAATTTCCCAATGGCCACCACACCGTTGGCGGACACGCCTACTGCATTTAAGAGTGGACACAATGGCTTGCTTTTGTCTAGTTTTATAAAAAAAAAAAAAAAACTCTTGTCTGTGGCGTGTCAAATTTAGAAGATTTTATATTTACTGACAGGGACTTTCAGAATTTTGTGGAACATGTTGACATAAAAAGTTCCATATCATTTCTTCCTTTACATTTTTATACATGCGAGTTGTTTATTAATGGTATTGTCAGCCGCCTCCTCGCCAGCACTTCATGACATCATCTTTCAAGTGAACACATGACTTCAAATGTGGTATTCTTCCCTGCAAATGTACTCAGCAATCTGAGCCAAGGTTCGCTCTATCTGTGTGTATTAGTGCAGACACGTAGTGACCAATGCACCTGTGATGTCATTTTCAGTCGATAAAAGAGACAAAATGGCCACCGCCCTGAGATGGCTAAAATCGGGTGGGTTTTTCAGCTTAACTCATATTCCCCAAACACAATAATAATCAGAATGCTCTGTTTCGACTAGTTGAGGTGCATAGAACATTTTATTGCAACATTTATTTTGGAGGGGTTGACTTCCCCTTTAATATTGGTGCTGCGTTATCCACTTAATTGTAATTTAATTTGGAACCTATTTTGGCTAATTTTACGTGCCCCACATCGCAAGCTAACTCGAATGTTCTCACAGCCCTTCCAAAAGTAATTGAATTAAAAATTGACAAAAACAAATCCACACTTTGAACACAATTGAGTCTCTGCTCAAATGTTGCCGCTTGATTTAGTATCAAAGTTCTTCACTGGGTCGAATTGTAACGAAAGAGCGGCCGCATGATCCACTTCCCGCATTAACGTATGCAAGGAAGAAAGACGACAACAAGAAGGCAGGTGGACCGGTTTTAAAAAATGCCTGGTATGGGGAACACCGACACTCAGACGGAAGATGTCGGAAGAAAGCACAGAAGGCAATATTCACTTTTGATCGTTAAAAATTCGATCTATCGCTTATCGGATCGATTCTTTGCTTGAGTGGCGTTGAGGAGAAACGACAGCCGAGGGTTCACGAGGTCATCCGCTATGGGCAATAATGGTAAGAAGAGTTTTTTTTTTTTTTTTGGTGTTGTGTCGTGTGACGACTGTGTGACTCTGTCGCACTTCTTAGATGTTCAACAAGTTTGACTGTACTTTTCGATTCACTTTAAGAATTATTTGTACAGTATAATATATTTTACTCGATCACCTTAATGTTGCGAATTTGAATTATGACTTTAACGCCGGCAATGCTCAGTTTTTATCGACACTGTCAGAGAGGTAGCATGTTTATATATATATGTCAATCCTAAAATATTCTTGAAAAAAAAAGTCATTTTTACTTTATTTTATAAAATATCAGATTCAAATAGACATTTGTGTCATCTATGAGCAATCATTCCAAAAATAGTCGCCGGGGGGGGGGCGTTTTAATTCCTGAACTGCTGATTGGGGTTGCCATTTATTATGTAATGCTTCTGTTATTTTTGAATGATTTTTAAAACACGATTTGCCGTCTATCACATAAACGCTGTTTTTGGTTTCTAAATCGTCATGCAGTTCTTCACTAACATTGTGGATTAAAACCAAAATTCTAAACATCTTGATGAATCAATCTCTTTGACTGTGTCACTGAAACCAGAGCATTATTCTCTAAAAAAAATAATTGAATCAATGAAGTAAATTTAAGAAGCCTTAAAGTTGCAATTGTTCTTTAGCGACTTTATCGTTTATTATTATGGCCTAATATGTGTGTGTGTGTGCGTGTGTGTACGTGTTGTCAGGCAGTAGTGTAAACCCCACCGCGGTGGGGGTGGCTGTGGGTTTTGGCATCCTGGCCATCCTCTTCACCATCGCCATCGTGCAGTTCTGCTACAAGTACAAATGCAAAGCCTGCAAAAAATGCTGCAAGAAGAAAGGTGAGCGAGCAGGAAACCCTTTTCCTCTCACACCATCACATTCTAAAAAACTTCTCTTTGTCTCTTTAGAACGCCCGTTGACAGACAGAGTGCTCACGTGAGTATATAAGAAATGATTTCAAATGGTTTGTTCCGCTTGAATAAACTGAGCATTGGAATCTTTCTCTCCGCAGCAAGGTGGGCTTAAAAAAGTCTCCCCGTCCTTTCACCATCAGTGGCTTCAAAAAATGAGCTGTCACCTCTTTGTCATTGAAAGAAAAAAAAAAAATACATATTCAGAATATCGGGATTTACGTTTGAAGGAGATGAAATGGGATTTACCCGCCAAGACGCCTGGACTTTTTTTTTTGTTGTGATGTGACCAGCTGTGTGCTGCAAATGCTTTTGTGTATAAATGGACTCGCTCCCTGCCTTTATTGAAAATATGACAAATAAAAATAAATGAAAAAAAACACATTGGTAGTAACGCAGTTTTTTTAATTTTATTTTTACACGTCAGGTCCCTTTTTTTGACGTAGAAATGGAACTTTAATGACTCATTGCGTTTCTCATAATAGGACTGAAGAAAAAACGTTTCAGATGCTTCGGCTGATAACAAATAAATAAATAACACCTCGTCTAAGAGTCATGTTTACTGTCAACCGCAACGCACCTTGCAAGAAGAAAAATATTCATTTAATTTCTAACTGAAACTAGAAGGTGTTAGTGCGTTGAGAGAAAATGGAAAAAAAATAGCTGCAGCTAAATTTTAACTGTAAGTGCAGAGTTAAACAATCAATTTCTATCGTATCAAATAGTTAAAAAAAAAAAACATACCCGCACGCATATAGAATTATCTATAGTATATTTGAAACAACTCCACAACTTTGCTTTAGGAAATGCCGCTAGGCTAAAGCTAACAAAAAGCCTTAGCTAGGCTAATGAAACGTATCGATGTCTCGCTGCTAAAATCTTTTAAGCAATGGATATTTCAACACCAACAGTGGAACTACATATGTAGCCAAATAATATGGCAACACTTACAAGCATATATTCTTTATCTTCTGCAAAAAAAAAAAAAAAACAACTAATCCAGTATTACAGCATCTTACTGAGGATGTTTTGTACAAGTCCACACAAAAGCGCAAACGTGAGAAGCAGCAGCAAAATTGAAATGACGCAAAAAAAAATTGTTTAATTCTTTACATTTGATTTAATGATGTCGTAAGTGAGTGTTTTTGATTTGATGAAGTACAAAATCATATTGTGCTATTTTACTAATTAAAAACGAGTAGAATTTTTGCTGTTTTTCGGGTGGGTGAGGGAGTCTGATATCTGATAGGAGAGATGATTCTTTTGAGTTATGAGTGTGGTCACGGAACAAATTAAACTCTCATCTCAAGGCACCACTGCGTATGTGCATACCTAATTGGCTTTATGATTAGTGTACTTAGAATATGAAATTGTATTTTGCTCAAACAAATCGCCACTTTTCAACAAACACGTCTCCAAAATATTTGATTTTTATTTTTGAATCGCTAAAATAGCAAACTATATGCTTATGTGTGACGTTCTCGGCGTGATGAAACCATTGACTTCTTCTAAAACATGCTGTTACTTGAAAGAGGAAATGATTTCCTCTCAGCCCGCTTTTTGTTTTGAAGGGGAGGACTTGCATACAGCAAAAGCAAACTTTGGTCATGTTCACTCTTGTCTCGTAGTAAATACAAAAACATTGTTAGCTCACATGGATTTATTTTAAAAAAATAAATAAATAAATATTTCAGATAATGAATGATGAGACATAACAATTAATCTCACGTATATACAGGGTGACTAGAAAGTCTCTGGGAAAAAAAAATCTGATTTATCTTTAATTACACATTTCAAACACATCACATTGAGTCCCTTAAAAAATTCTACTCAAAAAAACGAAGCAGGTACATGCAATGCTCACCACTCAGAATACGGAACAAATCGGATCTCATCTTTTTTTTTTTTTTTTTTTTTTTTTTAAGAGACTTTGTGGCGCCAATGTACTTTGCAAGAGGATTTGCAAATAGGGCAGCAAGTTTTCAATATTTTAATTTTTATCATGTCAGTTTAAACGTCCCGGTCAAACGTGAGCCGAACAGGATGTAAGCGTTAAGCAAACTTGTAACTTTCTGCCTGATGTCTAGCCCTGACATGTCAATTGATCTTGGGCAAAATGCAATGTCAAAACATTTCTGACAGTTTCTGCCGGTGGGAGTAGAGGAAAGACCACAAAAAAACAAAAAAAAAAACGTCACACATGTCTGTAAATTTCCACAATGGTTTCGCTTCCCTTTTGCCAGAAATATTCAGTTCAATTTCCTTCCTATAAACATGTTTTTGCTTGTATTTCCTACGCACGTTTATTTTTGTCAGCATTATTTTAAAAGTGTTCCGAGTGGATCAGTCGGTATCCCGCTGCAAGTCACAAAGCGAAATGGCCACCGTGTTCATGTTAAGGTCCATCCCTTGTGTCAGCGCTGTTAGTAGCGGGAACGCCTCGGTTCTTTCTGTCGGTGTCCTTTTTGTATCATTTGAAAAGTCTTCTTTGCTCAACTGGCTTCTCTGCCTTTGAATCGCTGTAGATTCGTGGACGATGCGTTGGAGGCACCAGGAGCAGCGAGCCGCGCCGGAGCAGATACATGACTGAGGCCCCGCCCGATAGCCCGAGACCACCTCAGCCAAAACTGGACACGGAAGGATCTGTTTGGACCCTTCGTCGCGATGAGTCTGCATCGCAGGGGTCTGCTTGCGATAACTGTTAAACTCTTTGACGGATCCGCTCCCGTGTCCCATCGTGTTCATGGTAGTGGATTCCAATTGGCATCCGAGTCCGACTCCGCTGTCTTTCCACCTCGTCGGAACCGTGTCATCCTGATGAGAATACGTGGTCCCTACCATGCTTCCACAACCGCTATCTTCTTGTCTCCTCTGTGGATTTGTGTCTCGTTTTTCTGTCGCGTTGCTGTCCATGCTAACACCGCTGTCCATGCTAACACCGCTGTCCAGGCTCGATCTGTCGTCGCTTTTTTCCAAAATGTGAAGCGCAGCCTTCAGTTGTGGGATTTCTGCAGAGTTCTTCACTTCTGTTGTTCTGCCGGACAGGAACCAACCTTTGTCTGTCACCACTTCCATTGGCCCTTCCCCGAAAGTGAGGGGATGCCAGCCAGACACGGGGGATTTCTAATAACAGAGAAGAGAGAATGAGCCTTGGTTCATATTCAAATTGTGCCCTTTGTGATATTTTAATCTGCTGTTTTCTTTATGGTGACCGGTACACATCGTCTTGTTTTAGACATGTCAGAGCCTCTCACTGCGATTAGTGAGTAATTTAATTGAAGTCACAGGTGCTCTTGAGACTTAAAGTCCCTGTGAAGTGAAAATAAACGTGTTCTAAATTCGACACACCACGGCTATCACATTTGAATGATTACCAAAAATCACAAAGAATATAAAATGATGCTTTAAAAATTATGACAAATCTCCATTCTCTTACTCTGTGGGTTTGTTCACTGAATATGCTGAACCCACACTATTAGTTAAAATTTTTTTTTTGGGGGGGGGGGGGTTGAAGTTTTAGCTAGCTAGCTAGCTAGCTAACTGTTCGTCGCAATGGTGATGGTAAACCGCTTATGCGCGTTCTTATATAGTGAGAGGAGGGTGAACGACTCTTCTGCCCCTCCCCCATTTTTTAAAACACCAAAATATGGTCACCTGGCATTAACTGTGAGTTCAAGAGAATGTTTTGTGTTTGCGTACCAATGCAGCAGGTGTTTTTGCTGGACGATTCAGGTGACAAAGCAGACCAACTGCCGAAATGGCGGGCACAGCCAACATGCCCAGAACCGTCAGGGATGACACTGAAATTATGAACCATTCTGGAAAGAAACACAAAAGGTTTACAAAATACATTTTAGTCTTTGAAGTCCAAGAATCCATTGCTCCCTTAGCCAGTTAGCATAGCTTAAGATGATAAGATAAACTAGAGCACTAAAAAAGGACTAAACCAACACATATCCTCAAATACATTTTTGTCCACGTTGAATAAATCAATTTGATGAAAATTGTATATTTAATGAAGTTGAAAATAGTGAACAAGGGTCACTTTGTTTTCCATTTTTGATTCTAACGTGAGCGGCCGAGGTTCTGCGCTAGCAAGCTAGCTAGCCAACAAGCTAACATTGAAAATTGGGGTGAGCAGTTCATTCAAATTTTACTTTCCAAGTTTCATTACTCATTGTGTAATTTATCTTTATAGTTATAAAGCGTTAAAGAATTTTACTTAAAACTGTGCAATAATAATAAATATTTTAGAATGGTGAAAATAATTTGCTATGTTCGATGGAGGAAAAAAAAATAATCCTTTGCCGTGTTGTTGTGCTCACCTTGCTCTGGAAGCGTCAGGCATTGTTTCTGGGATAAATTGCTCCTGAACAAAGCACCGTTTCCCTCCACCATGACACTGACGCAGTATTCGACCCCCCACTGGAGAGAAGTGAAAGTTTTCGAGCCCTGATCCACATCATCTGTCAGGTACGCGATTGTCTCCTGTAAAATTGGAGTAACAATACGGTGAGTGCGTCATTTTATCAGTCATTTCTTCGATTCCCCCCCCCTCCTTCAAAGCTTACTTTGACTTCGTCTTTGTTGTTTTCGCTTTTCTCCTCCAGGTGGATGATGTAAGTAACCCCGAAGGGAAAGAGCTTTCTCAGGATAGGTTTTTGATGAACACGAACTGTTATCGTGCTGGAGGTGGCGTATAATGTGAAGGAAGGAGGTTGCAGTTTACCTGTGAGGTAAGAAAAGATCCTCTTTAGGTAGCGCTCACATGAACCAAGCAGACAAAACGAAGGTAAAGGTAAACAAATGTTATAACATAATAATGCATAACCTTTACCAAGTGAAACTTAAATGTGACCCAAGAAAATATACTAATCCAGAAAATGCAATCAACACTTCCTTGAGTTATAACCTAACCGTCAATAAAATCTTGATGTGTCATTTTATTATACAAAACACAGAAATCTTGTCAGAGTTAACAACTTCAATGATTTCATAACTGACCTCGGGGCAGTGTTGGTTTTTGAAACTAACATTATTACATCATATCAAAAAGTTAAGTCATGACATAGTTTTGCGTTAAATTCAACGTAACCCAGCTACATAATATAAACACGGGATAATGTAATGCAACAGAATGTAACTGAAATTAACACACTAACATAAGAAAGCGAAACAGCCTATTATTATTATTATTATTGTGTTTTTTTGTGGGTTTTTTTAACATAATGGGGAAAAAAAATCCTGGGGAACCGTTTTTGATCCCATAATGGAACGTATCTTACGAAAACATAACATAAATTAGAAAATATTATATTAACAAAACATAAGTTATCTTTATTCAGTGGCCCATCGCAATATATCGTGTAAGAAACGTAGCGTAACTGTCCAAAAAGTGACCAGGGAACTGTCGTATGCGAAAACATGACATAGCAAACTTTAAATTCTTGGCAGAATATAAACATAATATAGGTCAACACAACTTCACGTTCGGGCTGCTCGATTATGAAAAAATATTAATCACGATTATTTTTGTAATAATTGAAATTACGATTATTCAAACAACTTTTTTTACGATTATGCCAATTTTGTAATCCTTTGTGTAATAATCGGAACTGAATTTCCATTAATTACACAGCCTTACTCCACATAACTTAAAATAACTCATTGTCACTTATTATACTTATAAAACCTTTTCCCCGCGAACTCTTATGGTTTCACTGCCTACGTTTGTTAAAGGCTTCCACAACATACCACAGCAAACCATAACGTACAACTACATAGTGTCGCTTACTTGCATTTGGGAGGAATTTCTTCACCGTCCAAGCTGACATGTTGTTTCCGTCCACCGTCTGGACCCTGACCTTATAGCCGGGTCCATAGTCTTGTATGAGTCGGCTTAGGTCGCAGTAGGTATTTGTAATCCCTGTGCAGCTGAGCACCATGGCCCATTCACCAGCGAGCCTAATAGCACAAAGCATATCTGTCAGTAACGGAAATACTTCACTTCAAAATACGCTGATCTTGTTGACTTGAATATTAAGTCAGATGATTATTAAAATGGCAAACATACTTTGCCATTTGCACATTGTACTGGATGTCAGATGTGGTGTTCCTGGGTTGCTTCCAAAAGACGACCACCTCGCCATCTATAACATTCACGGAGAGCGAGTCAACCTGGGGGACACCCTGTCCTGTATTAGAAAGAAAAACTCAAATCAACGGTTTATGATCAATAAATATGAAAACAGACGAGAGTTGAAAATCATAATAGCGCAAGAAAAGTTATGAGAAGACCAGAGCTTTTTCATGAGTGCGCCAAAAACTTTTTGCTCCTCTCGTGAAAACTTGAAAGCTCCTTGCATGCTTGATTTTGCACTGTATTAACTTCTTACACATTTATATGGCAATAGGGATTAAAAAATCATTTCAAAAAATGTTTTTCGGAAAATGTAAGATAACAAAATATGGTGTGTGCTGTATGTTAGCACTTATCTCCGTTTTATTTACGGAGCACTGTAAAAACCACCACAACGGGAACAAAGCGCGCTACATCTAAAAAAAAAAAAATTTAAAAAAAGAAAACATAAAACGTGAGCATAGCAAAATTTTTACCTGACACATAACTGATGACAGAAAGAAGCACAAGCGCGAGATAAAGTGTCTCGTTGCTCATAGCGACTCCTGGTACTTTCACAGATGTCATCATTCACTTCCAAAGTGTCCTCATCCAAAAAGATTTGAGTCCCTTATTCCACGTACCATCGAGAACTATCAAACAAAACCATTTCTGAGACTCGGCTCCTCTGTTGCGTTGACGTTCGTCCGAGTTGTAAGAAGACGAAGAACAGCGGGCAGCTGGCTTTTTCAAAGAGCTCTCCAAAAATCATCCACTGCTGAACTTCCCTCCTCCTCCCCGTCACATGACTCGTTTCCTGTTGCAATGCTCACTCGCAGGTCCTGACAAGATTTGAGCTTCCGCTTTTGCAGTTTTTTTTTTCCCTCTTCACCAAATGCGTATGACGTAAAGCACTTCTGCAAACAGGCTTTTGCGGAATGTTTTTTTAAATGTGAGATGAGATGAGAAACGTTAGGACTTTCCCCGTTTATCTCGTTTTGAATGATGTGTTTCATGACCTAAAATTAGGCCCGCGAGGATTTGAACTGTGTCAAACATGAGATTAAATCTGATTAAAGCTTTAATTTATGACATTTCACCAAAGATGTGGCACGTATCGTTTAGGAGTTACGGCTATTGTATCCAGACCAAAAAAAATTGGGGGTTATTTTCCTAACCCACACACTTGGATTGCTGTGGATTTTTAAACAGATTGGGTTCATGTGACCCAAAGTTGGGTTAATTATTTCGACCCAGCAGATTTAGTTGAAGTGCCGAAGCTGGTCACCGTTTTGAACATTCCGCGCAGAAGTAGAAGGAAACGTCGTCCACCTCTGAAAATAACGGTTTAAATCAGGGGGTCCGCAATCCTGTTCCTCGATCCTGTTCCTCGATCCATCTGCTGGCTGCATCACCCCTGATTCAAATGATCAGGTTATCGGCAAGGTCTCGAGAAGATGGATAACGATCGGGATTATTGGAATCAGACGCGTTGCAATGGAAATGAAAAACAGCCAGAGGAACAGGATTGAAGACCACTGGTTTAATTTTTTTTTTTTAAATTACAAAATTATGAATGAAATGAACGCCATTGTTCTAAATTCATTTTAGCGCGATCACATCTCGGACGGCTCGTTGGTGTTTTATGCCTCTTCGAACTGGAGAGAAATGATTCATATTGAACTATGAGGCATTTTTTTGAAATAGTGCAATCATTATAGAATATCTGGACCTCAAACCTCACAACCTTATCTTCACACCACAGTTTAAAATCTTTTTTTTTACTCATAGATCACATCTGTCATCCGTTTCCACTGATTTTACAAGAAAATGAGTCATATAATAGATGTATAATTGTTGATAAATTAAGATGGTTTCATAAGATCTTATTTTGGTATCGATTTCGGTCAACATATTTGACATCAGACATGATTTAAATGTTATATTAATTTTGGACTGAAAATTTCACTCATCCGTAATGTCCCAAAAGGGTCGTGGCGGATCATCTTTTTAGATTTGACTTTTTGGTTAAATCATGTTTCCCGCAGTTTTAATAGCTCTGTCTTTAGCATCCTTCAGCATTTTTGCATTGGGTAAGGAAAGCTTGTTTACTTCTTTTTTTCCTTACTTCTATTTGTCATTCGGTTTAGAAGAAAGAGTTTTGACATTAAATGTCATCAACCTCAGTTTCCCCTTCAGTTTCTCACATTTCTGTGTTTTTTTTCTTGGTCACTTGACTTTTGTTTTGTTTGTTTCTTCCTGCATGCAATCAACGTATAGAAAAGGAAACTGCTGCGAAGCAAAATGAGTCAATAATTGTTATGTTTTATTTAATGATACATTTAATATGTGCTAGGTCATTTGTCAAAGTAGTTAAACCAGCAACTTTCCCGATTAGCGAGACATCACAAACTATACTATTATGCTGCCCCCTGGTGGCTGGACTTTATGCCATTTGACAAACTGTTATTTGTTTTCACAAAGTAACACTTATGAAGGAGTATTCAGGCCAGAAAAAAAAAATCTGCCTCTGCCCCTGTAAAAATGGGAATGTCGCAATGTTCAGAATGAACCAATCACATTCAAGCTCATGTTAAATGGGACTCAGCACACACCTGCCACCATTTAAAGTGCCTCTGATTAACCCAAAAATACATTTCAGGTGCTGTCATAGGCTTTTCCTGACAAAGACGTGCGGACACTGCTTTTAGAACTGGTCATAATTCATTCCAAATACACCTTTTGGAATTGTGGCCTGAAACTTGAACCTTGGTTTGAAAATTTTTGCAATTACTCTTGAAATTTCTCAAACAGATGTAGGAAACGTGTTTCGTTTCAATGAAAATAACATTGAACTTTGGTATGATTCTTTAGTTTCAAACACGCTGACAGATCAGCTGGTGTCTCTTGAGCCACAACATTGCGTTTCAGTCCACTGAACCATCTGTGGTGGTCTGTGGCTTGAAGGAAACTGGTTGGACAGGTGTGTGAAAGGATGCAGACTGCCGATGGAGGATTGTTTGCATGAAGGTCCGGGATAATCCGAGCAGAGAAAAGAAAATACGCTTGACAACAGATGTGTCAAAGCCACATTTTTCCACCTGTGGATGTGAACAAGCTCCACCCATGATAACTCAACGCGCCACTTGTCTGGCAAAGACTAATTCCGATGGCAAAGCTCAACCCGGTAGGTTCTTTATTATTTGAGTCCCTTTCGGGTGCTCTTTTTGTTCCCTTGGGTTTCTACTTCTTTCTTGTATAGCTAGTCCAACTTCACTTTATCAACTGAAATCTGTGTTAACTCACAAAAAAAAAAGTCAAATGGGGTGGGGTAAAATAAATAATGTCATTGTTTTTTTCCCCTTGCCTTAAAGTTAGTTTTTTGTTTCTGGAGTCTGGCAAAGTTTTATACACAACTCTGAACTCTTATTCCGTGGAAGTTTTTTTAATCATTTTCATTTACATGTGAAAATTTGTTTTTACGAATTATAAAATATATTTTTAAACAATAAAAACGTGATTATTTATATTTGATTTAGCTTCTGTTTAATTGATCAATTAGATCTGCGACAATAATATATCTGACAATAATAATGTGACAATATTTTGTTTTTATTTTATAAAGACATTCTGTGGCAACAATAATAAAGCTTTTTTTCCCCCCTGAAAGCTGTAACGCGTGCCCACTATTTGTCTTTCTCATTCGTCGTGAAACGGGAACCTTTCAGGTGTGGCGTAAACTTGTAAACGTGACATTTAACAGCCATTCTCCCTGACAATGATGGCAGTGCAAAACGATACGTTTGCGATGACTGAGAAATAAGATAAACCTGCTCCTCTGCCTCTTTCCTCTCAGTAATTTGGCCTCTAATTGTCCTTCGGGACTTTATGGAAACTTGACCGCTGAATCATGGAGAAGATGTTACGAAACACCTTTTTGTCAAAAAGTCAACTCAAAGCTTGAATCTTTACGTCCCCCCCCCCCATTCCTCTTCTTTAGTGACCATGCGCAGGTGACTTTGCTAATCCTGATCACAAACAAGTTTAGCCGCATGTCATTGTTCATCGGTGACGTGAGTTTGGCTCCTCACAATGATTTCATTTAAAAAAAAAAATGCAATTGTTACTGTGCACGTAGCAATGACTCCCTTCCAATAAAGCAAACCGTTTTGATCGACACGGGGATTAAAACGCCCAAAACGGTCTTTTTATTCGTTAAAAGATGTTTTTTTTTCATTTTGGCAAAAGTGGAAAATGATTCGTCCTCCTTTTCAATACTACTTGTTGTAATATTAAAATAATTGTTTGGTTACTCGTTGACACACCACAGAGGTGTCGTAAAGTGACGTCACTAGTGTGAGACCGAGTTAGTTTTTTTTTTGTTTGTTTGTTGTTTTTTTTTTACGAAGAGATTAAAGTCTGTTACCCGGTTGGGTTACAACAGAAAATGTGTCCTCAATGTGAATAAGAAACAAACTTAAACACTACTGATTTGAATTAATCTTGAAGAAAAAAAATCAATTGATATATAAACTCAGGTAATAAATAGAATGCGCTTGAAAAAAACATGAAATAACCGAGATGTAAAATTCCTCACAGACTTTAAAAGCCCCCCCCCCCAGTATGCTATCAATCTTTTCCTCCCACAGAACGAGCCCCCTCCGCCTTACTACTCTGTCGCTGTGCACGCCCAGCCCCCCCTCAAGTCATATGAAGAGGTGGTGTACGGCGTGGGTGCGAGTCACATCCCCGCCAACCAGCCTCAATATGTCCCTCAGTATGTACCACCTGTGGCTGCCCCCCAAGTGACACAGTCGAGTTCACGTAAGTCACTGCCGCTTGCTTTTCGGAATGGAAACAAGCAGTTAGATTTTCAATCATATAACGTTTACTGGCAATGTTTTATCTGTCCAATCCTTTTTTAAAATGCGGGTTATCCTTTATTAGGAGATGGGGTCTATCCCAGCTAACTTTCTGTACAGTCACAAGGCACACACTGTAAACCAGTGGTCCTCAACTTTTTTTTTTCCCGCCCCGGACCAGTTCATACAACTCCAGCACTTTTGCAGACCAGGTGCTGGCGGCATCATTTGATGCGACGAGTGGGCTTCTTATGTGCTATCGTTACTTTCGCGAGCTTGTGTGTTTAATATTAGCGTAATGCGACTGAGACGATTGGCATTTTGACATGCGTTAACTGCAATTCTCTCTTTCGCCTCCAGTTTTTTTTAATTTGTCTTTTTCTCTCGCTTTCTTTCTCCTCCCTTTTCTTTCTTGTTCTGTATTTCTATTTTTTTCTCTCTCTCTTTCTCCTCCTTTCTTTTTTCTTTATTTTTCTCTTTTTCTCTCCCTCTCTCTTTCTCCTCTTCTTTTTCATTGCTTCTCTTTTTCTCTCTGTCTTTTTTTTTATCTCTCTCTCTTTTTCGCTTTTCATCCTTTTCGTTTTTCTTTTTCTCCCTCTCTCCTTTTTCTCATTTTTTTTCTCTCTTTTTCTTTGTTCTCGCACACGCACACGCAGACACACGCACATACGCACACACCCCCACACACACACGCACACACACTTATAACGGCTAAAAAAAAGTCTACTCGTCAAATAACTTCCAGACACATTTTTGGAAATTTGCTCCAAATTTGTGGGCCATTGTAAATTACACTTTCCACACCATTATTTAAGAAATGTTGCCCTGTGATTGGCTGGCAACTAGTCATAAATTTAAACTTCTCCAAAAGTCAGCTGGGAATGGCATAGACTCCAGCTTTGCGCGCTTTGGATAATAAATTAATGTATGATTCGATGTTTAATATGTTTTGCATGTACTGTATTTCCACACAGCCCCTCGGAGCAGGAAGAGAGGATGCTGTAAAAATAATGCTCAGTGCTTCGGGGGATCATGCGCTGCCTTCATCCTCGTCGCCCTGCTGGCTGTTGCCATCTGGCTCGGAGGTTGCCGTTCATATTCATTTGCTCTTCTCTTTGTGTTTTCTCTCGGCTCTCTTTGGAGGAAAGGTGTTTTTAATGGATATTGTTGATGGCATACACCAACATTGCCGACTTGTTCGCACGAGAATTTGTTTGGATTTAGTTCAATTACGATAATCGTATTCATCTCCTCTGGGGGGGTTGCTATTAAAATGACAGCCACATCATCAATCCAGAATTGATTACCTTCTCCTTCCTCTCTAATGGCAGTGCGATATGGCACCAGGGTATTATCAAAAGACCTTTTCAACAACGGCCAACAGGATGAAAATATTGACGACAACCAGTCGATATTGATGAATGACAATTGCCCTAATAACACCGTAAACTGTGACGGGATCAGCGACTGCGAGCTGGGCTCTGATGAAATGGACTGTGGTGAGTGTGCAAGTTATGTCATTCCTGTAATAGAAGAGCAAATGTTACAGATCAGGGGTGTCCAAACTATAGCCTGCGGGCTAATTGCGGCACATCTATTTCAGTGAATTTGAATCGGGTGTTTTGCAGCCAAATGGAAAATATTCACAAAACCGGCCCTCGGGGAATAGGATTGACGACTTAGACAAAAATGTTTGGACACCCCTGCTGTAGATGAAACGGCGGCACAGGATTGAGTTAATTTCCTGTCGTGATAAAAAGTATAAAACTGCCCTTATTTATTTCATTTTTTTTTTGCTATGCCACTTTGCCAGTGAGGTTTGGGATTAGAAACCGTCTGGAGGTCAGGACGGCCCAAGATGGCCGCTTTCTTCCTGTCTGCTTCAACGGTTGGAACCAAAGCTTTGCTGACCAGACTTGCGCCCAACTCGGGTTCAGAATGTAAGATCTCATCCAGCCCTTTCTTTAGAAGTCATTGATACCGTTAAATTTTAGTTACATTTCCCCCATGTTTGTAGGTCTTTTAGCCACACAAATATCACAGAACAGGACTCTCTTGGTCTAGTAATGAGCGATGGATTGTCTGACTCCATCCAAGGTCAAGTAGAAGTCAGGTAAATAATTTTTCAAATGAATCCGTATGAGCAGGAAGATAATGAGTGACGTTGGTCTTTTGAGTTTTGACCAGAATTTCCCCTCGTCCACATTCAAGTGGATTGCTAATGTTGCTAGCTTGATGGTTAATTTGCATATTATTTGTCTGCTGCAACATTTGGGCTCTGGAACAATCGATCTCAATGGTAACTTTAGGTGTCACCGTAATTTGCGATGTTTTGCATCTCAATATTCTGTGTGAAACTCAAATGTGAAATTTGGCTTGACATGTCTCTCTTATTGTGACATCACATAGTGCCTCATGTCCGGATCAGAGCACCGTCTCCCTGCAGTGCGTCGGTAAGCAGCCGCCATCTGTGCCTCCTGTCCTGTGACGCACACGGTCACGTAATACACACTTGCGTTGTATGAGCCACCTCAACACTGAAATGTCATCCTTTCAGCTGTGCTGTTTTATATCACTTTAATATTCAGCGCAGCAACATATTACTCTTGAATATGAGCTAGTTCTCACATGATTTTTCTTGTTTTTTAATTAGGATTTTTGCATTAGTTGCTAGCTTAATGCTAACACCTAATGAGAAACACAATGAAAAGGTTTCAATTTGTTCCATTTCATTTCAATAGGAAACAAATGAATGTTACACGTCAACATAAAACTAACGGAACTCATCTCAAGGCACCACTGTGTTAAATTTAGACTTCTTAAATCTGAATTTGAAACGCAATGTTTCTGCATATGGTTGTCGATGGCTAGCTAGATTGATCGAATCTAGATCAAATCTACAAGTCATTGATGTCCACCCAAAAAGGTTTGTGATTGTGGATTGATTCTACAGGACGGTGACAAAACATTTTGTTTCTATTAGACCATGCGTGGGCAAACTACGGCCCGGGGGCCAAATCCGGCCTGCTAAACGTTTTAATCCGGCCCGCCAAACTTGAAAAAAATTAAATCAATAAAGCTTAATGTTTTATTTTCAAAATACTTTGGCGTGTCAAACACAGATATTTTGTTGTAATGCTTTTGTTCATTTTCATTTCAAATTAAATGTTTGTTTTTTTTTTTCTGATGAGGTGAGGATACCAAAACGCTCCATCCATCTGCTCCTGGTCCGGCCCTTCTGTCAAATTTTAGAACCCATTGTGGCCCACCAATCAAAAAGTTCCCCCACCCCTTTATTAGACAAAGTATGGCTTGACCACATGGAAGGTGAACACACGATACCACAAGATGGCGCCAAATTTACTTGTTTCAATAAAATTAGCCTGTTTTTAGGGGATGACTGTCTCATGCAAGTGATTGACTGTATTCCTCACCCCGTAAGTCCCGCTGGCAAGTCAGAATTTTGTGAAGAACAGGCACATAGGCTGACCTCAAGTAACTTTCCCGAGAGGAAAGCTCACAGTATCTTTGTGTGGAAAGAGAAGCGAGACATTGCGATGTCCTTTTGTACCTCTTAGCAGAAGCTAACGACTTTAGCTAATGCTAATCCCAAAAACTCAATGCAGCTCTGCTTACCTTTTTGTTTTTAACAGTAGCAGAGTGTTGCTCCGGTGAGGGATCCCGGTTGTTTCCGCAGACAGTTTCTCCTTTGACATGATGTCTCTTAACAGAGTGTGGCACGCAGCAATCCACGTCCCGCATCGTTGGTGGCAGCATTGCCGTAAGGGGTCATTGGCCATGGCAGTTATCGCTGCACTTTCAAGGGTCCCACGTGTGTGGAGGGGTCCTGATCTCTGCTGATTTTGTGCTGAGCGCAGCTCACTGCTTCCCGAGGTGACCCGACCCGACCGCTTCACATATCACCAGCGACTCAAATGGGTTACTTATTGATGTCGTCGTACAGGAACAACCCCTCAATGCTCTCGCCACAGTTCTGGCAAGTGTATGCAGGCGTGCTGTCTCTGAATGATTTACCTGCGCCCTTGGCGGTGGAGAGGATCATCCTCAATGAAAACTACAACAACTTGACCAATGATCAAGACATTGCTCTGCTCAAACTTGCCACTGAGGTTAACTTTGACGGTTGGTAAATCTTCTTTTCGCTTTCATTCTCACTTGTATGTGGATGATGTTCAGACGTTTATCTTGTTCAAATTCAATGGAACGAACCTTATTGAAATCTTCAGCATTTGTTAAAGAATTTTAAAAGTATATCTTCATGCCTAGAGTTTAGGGATGCTGTGATGGCCGAAAAGGCAAACCTTAATTTGAATCATCCAAATAAATGTATTTGTATTTATTTAATCAGGGTTGCACATATTATCTCACCAATAAAAGGCAATTTGATGTACATCGTCTGCAATATGATTCAAGAACAGGCCGTGTGTTATAAACTCAAAATCATAACAAATTTTCCAATTGAAATCCCTTTTTAAGATGTTTTTTGTTTGGTAAACACAATCTTTTTTTATCTTGCAGTTGTTCTGCTATTTCCAACTAATTTGCTCGTTGAAAAACACGCATCATGCAGATCTATAATCTGTGGTCCGTCTCTCAGATGATGTTCACCCGGCGTGCCTGCCAGTAACTGCGCAGCAATTTCTCCCTGGCACCGCTTGTTGGACGTCAGGCTTTGGTACCACCGAGGCAGGATCGGGTAAGCTTTGCCAATGTTTCTCTTTTACCTGAAATGAAATAAATGATAATGCTCGCTTAGCAATGAGAAATGCAGTCAGATGAGAGCACACGGCCGCGTTTACGAATCGTCGCGTATTCGGCCTATGCATTGAATACTCTTATTAGCATATGAAGCTACTCTAGTAGTATTTTATCTTTTAAATTAGCCCACTTACTTAACTCATTCACTACCAGCCGGGTAAAAAAAAAAAAAAAAAATAAAAATTGGATATTTGACGTCTTTAGCCGTCAATGGCAGTAAATGAGTTAACGCTAACATCGTCTCTTAATATTGCCCTGTTTTTATCAACCTTAATCTTTTGATGCCGGCTAAAATGAAGCATTGAGGTGCGCTGACTAACATTGGTTATATTTTAAGGTGCTTAACTGAGGTACTGCTGTGCTTTAAATGACATTTGTCACCAGGTGTGTTGTTTTTCTTGAACACAGGCGGCGTGTCCAATGACCTGATGGAGGTAACTGTTGACATCATCAGCACGCCAGAGTGCAACAACCCTTTGGCGTATGGAGGCGCTGTGACAGCGAACATGGTCTGTGCCGGACATTTGGAGGGAGGCAGGGATTCCTGTCAGGTGGGTTGCCGAGCAGATTTGGATTTGTGACTTCTTGGGGGACTGGAGAAGAGTTTAAACGCGAACAAGACTGCTCCTTTTTTGTCAATTGAGTAAAAGATGAGCGACCCAGATAATGAATGGGATGGTGAACTCATTTTTCTAACGCTCACCAGGGTGACAGCGGTGGACCACTGGTATGTCTGACTGACAATGTGTGGTACTTGGTGGGCATCACCAGCTGGGGGGATGGATGCGCTGAGAAAAACAAGCCGGGTGTTTACACCAGCGTGAGTCGTCTTCTGCCTTGGATCTACACCAACATGCAGGTGAGACTCTCAAATTATTATTTTTTTTTTTAGTGACTCGCGGCATATTCTGAAATTTACAATCTCACTTCCTTGTTCTCCACAAATCACACGTCATATAAAAGCACAATATAGAATTTAGATGCATTGACCACATCTTTCCTGTATATTTATGTAAAATAGATTTCCATCTAATTTTAAACAATCAGCTAGCAGTACAGAAAATAGAAAAATGTTTAAAAGTGTAAAAGTCATAAAGGCATACATTACTATTAAGCAAATAGTATTACTAAGAAAGTTGCTTATTGTCCCTCATCTTCAGTGTCGCCTATTTGGTTGAAAGCATGTCATAAATTAATAACAAAATAAACCTTCAAAATGAATACAATTAAATGTGTTGATAATTAATATAAAATATAAATTGACGAATGGAAGTAAACTGTAAGAAAATCCATTGTAACACATTTTTAAAATCAATTAAATAAATATAATCGACAGTGATAATAAAATACTTTTCTTATATTATTGTTAAACTATTATAAATTTATGAAATCTTGGTCTTAAACATTCCTTGCACTGTGCTTAGGGAATTAAACAACTGTACCTAAATGTGAGGCAATTCAAATGTATGGCACATAACGAATAAAATCAAACTTAAAAAATATAAAACAAGTTCTAAAAATTTAAAAAGTACAGTACCTGATCTATTTATTTATTTTTTTAAGTTGAACGTTGACGCCACTATTCCATTATGCATTTTGAACATTTAAATCAGCGATTCTTTGGCATACCACTAGAGGGAGCCCAACTACCAACCTTCTCATTGATTTGTACCTTGCTCTCCCACAGCACGTGAGACCGTAATGCCACTGTTTCCCTCCTCTTCCTCCATTGATCACTTCCCTTTGACGCCATCTTCAAACGATCACGGAAGAGATTTCACATAAAACAGAAGACAGACGGATTTCAGGTTGTATGTAGCGGAGGCGACGCCACAATACCGAACGCCGTGTTTCCAGCTGTGAGACCAGTTTGTTGCCACTTGATGCACTGATGACTTGTCTTGCAATCCTTCCTGCTTCCGCCACGTTTGCCTTCATGTAACGAGCTTTGACAATGGCTGGTCCTTTGCGTACGTATTCTCTGCCACTGGGATTTTTTTCCCCTCATTGATATACACTCAACATGTGTTGTGGTTGAATGTTTGAGCCACAGAGTCAGCTAACTTCATTGCAATCCTTTTTGCGGAAGAAGGATTCAAAGTTGCGTTACTTCAATAACTTGGGATTTTTATAGCTTGATTTGTGGCAAAGGTTACTTGGTTTGAATTTTTTTTTTTGCACAAAATTCCCCATGATTTGGTGGCCCAAATTGACACTTTTTTACTGTCATCTTCAGTTTCATTGTTTAAAAACATAATAAATACAGGGTTAAGTTATTGTGAGCGTAGTTTGAAAGATCAGCGGAGTGTTTTTCATTATTGACAATCTGTTAGCTATACGCCGGCATGAGTTTGAAAAGAATAAAAAATACTCTATCCTTAAATGTGCCAGTATGACAAATGTTTTACAAATATTTTTTTGCTTTAAAAAAAAATATTTTTTTTTACGTCTTTTTGCCCCAAATAATTTTGTTACAATAAATATGAATTTTCTTATACATATTTTCTTTTTTTTTCAGGAACTCGCCACCATGCAAGTGACTATATTGACCCCCCCCCCCAACTTTCTTTTCATAAGACTACGACTTTATTCTCTTTTTTTGTGCGCATTCAATCCCATATTGGTTCTCAAATAAGATCTCCTTCAGACCAGCATAAAGGCAATATTTTATACCCGGTCATTCTCTAGCGGTACGCAAAAGAATATCTCCTGAAGCACAATGCACTTACGTTTAGCTTTTAATGTTTTATCGGCAAACATTTTTTTTATTATATTTCTGTTAGTTTCTTTGGGAAGTGTGTCTTTCCAAAGCCACTGTAGAGATTCCACTATAAATATAATAAATGACTGTGTACTTTCCCTCCTCGGGGCACGTCTCAGATTTCAAATATTTAAAGGGCACAATAACTATTGTGTGTGAGTGGATCTCTTATATGCACACTGTGTATCACCAGTATAGCCTGTTTTTGCAGCTTTTTTTTTTCAATTAGCCTGTTGGATTGATCTGTGGAATTATTGCATTGTCCAAAGATGGAGAAATAAAATGTAGGGGAAAAAAAACAAAACAATCTCTCTGTTGCTGCTCACAGCAATAATGAAGCTCTCTTGACCCAAGGGGAGAGACAGAGAGAGAAAGAGGGTGGGAGGGAGACTTTGGGGGACGAAAAAAAAAAAAAAAAATCATTCCAGGAGATCATATTGTTGTCCATCCCGCCGCCTCCTCGTTTTTCTAGTTCTTGCTCGGGTCCAGCTTGCCACACACAGATGAGAAGAACATTGTAAAGCTGCTGAGTGATATCGGTGGGTGGCTCATCTATTTGTTCAACTGCTGGATAAGCAAAAGGTAAGTCGCTCATTATGAGGATTAGTATTCATAATGCAACTTTGAAAAGAAAAAAAAGGTTAATTGACGTATTTTTTTATCGTGACCCAAAAGGCGAAAAAAATAATTGAGTTATGTTCGACGAGGGTGCGTCTCATTGCAACATAAATCATCACCATGCCTTCTAATGGACAATAGGCGCGTGGATCAACATAGTCGTGACGCTTCGACATTGAAATGAGATGCGGGTGGGAGGATAATGGACGCATTTCTGTCCGCCATCAGGCGAGCCACAGGTTGATTGCACGCGCGCGCGCGTGTCAAGGCTGCCCCCTTCATTAATATACTATTTTCTTATTTTTATCTTTGTCACTGTCATCTCATTTATGTTTTTGCAATCGAAACATCGTGTTTGTTCGGTGATTCGCCGCCACGCCCCTCGCGTTTCACGAGTGGACTCCACTGGTCCCCTACTTTCCAACCCGACACAGTTGCCATGGTGATTAAAAAAAAAAAGACATTAAGAACCGTGCGGCCGGTTGCCACGGTGACGTCACGTGTGCTGATAGGAAGCCTCTGTTGCGTACGTGACCTGTTCATGTGACCCTCTTATGTTCAACAGGGAAAACATGACGTCATAACACGATGCAGATTGTCACTGTATTTTACTAATTGACCCTTTGTGTTACGTCATCCATAAATATGACCATGGAGGGACGATTAAATTATGTCAAAGGTTGCGGCCTCATAAAATGCAACTTTTACACGAGCGTTTTATTCACTATACAACATTTGCAAAGTTTAAGGGAAATCACATTTAAAACAACCATAGCTTTGTCTTAGCAAAATCAGGTTATCTTAATGCTCACAAAATGAATGCAAAACGCCATTGGCATGCCAACGGTTAGCTTTGACCGTTGCAAAATCGCAACGGATATTTAAACAGGTGGTCAAGAGAGAATCACATATTTAAAACAACCGCAGCTTTGTCTTAGCGAAATCAGCTTAGCTTAATGCTAACAAACAATACAAAACGCCATTGATATGCTAACAGTTAGCATCGATCGTTGTTAACATGCCGAATGATTAAATTTTAGCATCAATTTATTGATGTTCCTATATAATAGAGCATATATAATTTTGTACATTTACAGTTATAATAATGTTGACTTTGAATTCACTCTCACTGTCATTTAACAACACTTATTATTGCAATTTACAGCTATGCCAATTATTTAGGTAGTTGAGAGTGGTGAATTATTAAAAACACCTCTCAACACAGTAATGAATGCAGTAACCCGAATTGGTTGAAGTTGCTAACTCGTACAATCCAATTGTATTAAAAAAAAACAAACAAACAGACAATACACCATAATAACACAGTGTGCATCTGCGCAATACACGCTAATTTGCTAAGCGTATATACACAATGGATTTTCGTCTGATAAAAGACTGCAGTCGATAGTAGTAGTAAATAGATGATTACGTCAGCAAAAAAATCCAAAATGAATTCTGAAATGACTGAAACCTTTGTTGTCAAGCAGCCATCTTGCCAGACCTAAGTGGGCAGGAATTCTCCTCCTGCTGATGTAAACGTCCCTGATCGAATTAAGGAGACAAAAACATATTTTTAGGCGGATGCACTTAAACGTAGTCCGTAAACGGGCACCAACAGACTTCAAGCAAGACTCCCGATAAAATGCATTTAGCGTCACGTGAAAGATCGCAGTGTTCTAACCAGTTGTAATGAGCGTTTGACGTGAGTGGCGCACTTTGTGTGCTTGTAGCCTGCATGAAAATAGGCCAAGGTCGCGTGGTGTCCTTGGGGATGGGGAGAGTATTAATTCATTCCTGAAAAAGAGAACATTTTGCAGCGACCCTCAGCAGGCATCATTAATTTGAAAGATAAGTGATGCTCCCTTGTTTTGTGTTGGGAATGTTGTAACCCTGGAAACAACAGTGGAGCACCACATGTAGACTGACAATATAACAATGCAGGCATATATATATTATTCGCAGAAAAAAACAGCTCATGCCACCTCGATCTATGTCTGTGCTCTAGAAATTGTGCCCACTAATATTTATAAAAAAATATTTTAACATTTTATTTAATATAATAGTAATAATATAAGCCGCCTCTGTTTTTTGTGGTTTATTGGAAATGGAAATTAAATAGAAATGTTATCTTGTCATTACACCTCTCAAGTACAGAGCTACAAAATTCTTTTAACAGCTTCAACCACCCAAGCAACATAAAAAAAAATGACCAACAGAGGAAGATGGAACTGATTTTATTTGATGAAATAGGAAAACTAAAGGAAGGTGAAGGGGGGGGGGAGTCCCAAACTAAAATCCTTAGAATTTGGATAACATGTTAATAAAAAATCTGGCATCTGCTCTTGTCAAAACTATCCAACAGATCAATAATTACACACTTCACACACCCTATTTTTGTCATGCTGAAATTAGCCATCCCGTTAATACCGGAACGGCTTCTATATGACAGGGTTGGGGTAACCCGACGCCGCCATTTTGCCGACAGACGCTGTTTTGTTGGTGTTTTGGCATTTGAACTGGGGTGTGTCAACTTTTTAGATTCACTGTATGCAGGAAAATGGTATCTAGGGTATAGTCGGAGAATTGACTTTTTTTTCCCTTGGCGGAGTCTCGCTCACCTCAGCCAAGCGCTCTTGACGTGACTGTCTCTCAAACACATCCTGCTGAACTGTAATGAACCATTAGTGGAAATTCCTTCCTGTGAGCTTCATCTATATTACATTACAAGCAAATCGATAAGACCACTCAAAGACAGAGAGACTTCACTCCGGCTGCGTGATCTGGTTTTGGATGTGATATCATAGTCGAGGCCATTTTGAGTAAGAAAAGCAAAGTCTATTTTGTCCTTTTTCTAATTGAATGATGAACAGGAGCCTTTATAAAGACAATCTTCTTCTGCTCTGTGGAACAATGCTCAGCGATGCGTTCAATTTTCATTTTATTCAGGAATTTGTACATCGGTGATGAATGCGCAAGGGGACTCACGTCTCAAAATGCAGCACAAGCCAGTGCAATTCTTTTTTTATTTTACTCTCATTTGTGCTCTCCTCACACTCCCTTTTTTATTGGTCTTTATCAACAGTTGCCATGGAAACTACTCTCTTCCTCTCTTCACTCCTAGTGTGTGTGGCTGGTAAGTACACGAGCACACACACAGAGACTCCTGTAAGATTTGTTGCATTAATTTAGCTTTAAGTAATTAAATACTGTTCGATTTTAATGCATTGATTTATTTTATTTTAATTTTTTGTATTTATCTGTTTTAATGATTTATTCATTAGCTATTTTGGACAATTTTACTACTATTGATTTTTTTTAAAAAAATGCTTTTTAATTAACATAAATGTATGTTTTAAAAATGAGTATCCGTACTTTTATTTATAATTTTAGACATCCACTGAACATTTTTAATTTAATAAATAATTAAGCTATTGTAATTACATGAATTAAGAATGACATAATTAAAAACGGGCAATAATTCATTTCTTTTAATTTTACTTTTTTTATTTAAATTAATTCAGCCGCTTCCCCCCTAAAAATGTACTGTTAAAAATATGCACATGATTAATTTAATTCATTTATGTGATCTTTATCTGTTGATCTTATGTGTACATTAAAGAAGTTGTAATTATTTCGGTCAAATTATACTTTTTGTACATTCATTTAGCCCCACCCTTAAATTGGTACATTAAAATATATTTACTCATTTATTAAAATAAAAAAAATAATGGAGATTTTATTAATACAATAACATTTTTGTCATACAAAAAAAGTAATCTTGAAATATGTCCCTGTTGGCCTCTCATATGAAACACACATGCATGAATGCAGATTATCTACAAGGGGGCAGCGTTAAATCATCACTGACTCCTTCCGGGCCTTTTGGTTTTTTTTTGTGACTTTCACACACTGGCTGAGTGTGAAAGTCACACTGTGGTAACATTCGGCGCGCATGCTTGATGTCAAATGCTGTCTTGTTAACTTGTCAACCATCACACTGAGGCTCTTTTTATTATGTTTTATCTGGCATTCATGTGGATGACTGTCAGCTGAAGCAGACGTCGATGTTCAGGGTGAGTGCACACAATCATCAGTCTGTGTCCGACTTTTGCAGTCTGGAAGAGAAATTCGTGGTTGATGTCAACATATCAACTTAAAACTGCAAAAAAAAAAAGAAAGACTTGAGAATGAAAAAGGTGTATTTGTCTTTATAGATGAACCTGAAAAGGAGAAAAACCCTTTTGTCTATGGTAAGTTTTTTTGTCGTACATGCTATTAATAAGCACACTGAAAGAGTTTTTTTTCCCTATTTTTTTTTCTTTTTTAGAGATGTAAAAATGCATCAAATATCGATTTAATATCGAGTCAAATGAGTTAAAATATGTATCGACAAGAAAAAAAAACATAAATCGTTTCGCCACGCCATGTTATATAACCATTGCCGCTCTCTCATGTCTCTACTGTAACCAAATTGTATACGCACATTGCGTATTTTACTTGATTAAAAACAGTCGACAATTAATTTTAATAGATGACGCATCTTTTTTAAAATATTTTTTTTCTTTAGCGCTGTGTATTATCTCTCGCTTCTTCCAATGGGCTGTATGCCTTTCTGCAATGCACATGCGCAGTAGTGGTTATCCTCGTCATCCGTGATAGAAAACAGAAGCATTGTGGGTAATTGAGTTTCATGTTAACCCGCGTAAGCTTTAGCAACAGAGTTCGAAAGCACATTTAAATACACACTAAATACAATATAAATTCCCTTTTCATAGCGAGATGGTGGTGATCATTGATCATCCTAAAAGTGAAACAGGTAGCGGCTGCTGCCCGATTTAAATTCTGACATCGAGTGAGCCGTGTTTGGAAGCGAGCTGTAGTTAGCACACACAGGCTACCGTGTGTTTCTGAATGAACTCTTCCTTATAACCCAAGTTCCAAGAATGTAACACAATTTAAGAATCAGCGATTGTATTGTGTGTTTTCCTGACAATAAAAGCCAATGTTTGCTTCTGTGCTGCTTTTCGGCTCGCTATCTTGCCGGGCAGACTACGAGAGCCTGAGGATTTGTGGACTAGCTTTAGCTGTGGTGCTGTTCACGCTGGGAATTCTGCTCATCCTCAGTAAGTAAACCACCTTGCGAGTGTGTTCTTTTGCACACTGTATGATATTCACCTCACTGACAGTATCAGTCAAAAATTATGTTTGCAATGGCAATTTTCCACACAAGGAAGTTGTTAAGGTACAAAGTTTTTTTTAAATAGACAGTTATATGAAAAAAGTCTAAATGTTAGGCAATAGAAAAATTGGCTGTAATCTCTCCCACAGTGGCGCAGCCAACCCTCTGTCATATACGCCGGCCTGTACTCATCTATGACATTTCCAATATCAGTCTAACATGTCTCGTCGCCTGACATGCAAAATTTACACATGAAAATAGAGCACATTATATTGAGTTCATTATATCTATACCTGTGTTATGCCGCCCCTGGTGGCCAAGGCACGCACATCAGAAGAAGGCCCATTAAGTGAAAGAATGAAATCATGATTTAAAAATTGTATTCTATATAATTATGTTGTTATTACTAGTGAGGATAGTCCGAACAGAGAAATGATAACGTTTTTATAAAGTACAGTAAATGACTAGAATGGATTAATGGCATTTACATTAATAGCAATGGGGAAAGTATATTTGAGATACAATCTCAGTTAAACGCAGTTGTTTAACACATCTAGATGTAAATACCATGAAATGAATGCTATGTTTCTGAATTTTTGTCTCATATTAATCTTTTGATCCGAAAAATGTCTTCAGTACACAACAAAACGCAAAGAAATTGACTTTGTGTGCCTAAAACTTTTCAAAGCGACTGCATCTTGCAAATGAGTTTCTTCTTTCTGTTTCAAGGTCGACGGTGCCGCTGCAGTATCAACCAGAAACCCAGGTATGCCGCTGTGCCCTTCTGAATGACAAAAAAAAGTGCTTTAGTCATGCCACTTGACACATGTGGTTACCATGACAACCTCTCTCTCTCTCTCTCTCTCTCTCTCTCTCTCTTTCTCTTTCTCTGTAGGGCCCCTGGAGACGAGGAGGCGCAGGAGGAAAACCTCATCGTCTCAAAGGGTGAGCCTCCCCTTTTCACCTCCCATGTTGGCTTCCCTTACCTGTGCCTTGGCCCTGACCATCCACAGATTCAAAATGGAGTTTCACTTTAGGGAGTTAAATAATATATCACTTTTTTTTTTTTTTTTTTAGCCGCAGCAGCTGCGAAAGAGACTCCGGCGGAAAACTGAAGCAGCTCCTCCGCCGTCAGCTCACACTGCCTTCTGATTTTATTTGACATGATTCCACTGCATCATAGCTATAACTATTATAAGTGGTGACACAACAAGGTAAGGGTATAATAACGTGTGTACATAAATCGTATATGACCTAAAGACAAACCTTTAGCCCGTTGTGCTTCGTCGTGACCGTAGCAGTCCTCAGTGCTCTTGTCTTTTCTTGTGCCTTCATGTAGACGTCTTTCACTTTGATTATTCTGTAACAATGTCTATCCTGTCTCGGCTAATATCACCTTTGGCACAAGATGGTCTTTAAGCTAGAAAGTGTGTCAGCGTGGTGTGGTCCTGTTTGTTTTGTACTTCCAGTTACTGCTTTTTAGAGTTTAGCCTTTTAGGTAGCACTTTACAATCATAAAAGGGCTTATGAATGGTTTATAAATGGGTTATAAACATGTTATTAAGCTTTAATAAACTACTGGTTAACGTTGACTCACATCACCATACTTAAATTCAATCAATCAAATTTTATTAATGCTGTCATGTAGCAAGCTCGACATGAGGCCCCGATGCGAGCGGACCCTAAAGTTATACAATCCTAACTGCAAATTATGCCACCAATGCTGAACAGTAATATAACATATCTCTTTGACTTGTTTGATTAAAACATGTTTTGAAAGCCCAAGCTATCCATATACATGGAGCTCCATCTGATTGGATGTTGATACACTCGTTGGCCCAGATGCAAGTGGACTGTAACATTAGCAAAACCTATCAGAAACAAATACGGATAATGCTGAAGAAGCCTAAGCATGATCTTGTTCAATTGAAAAATTATGTGTAAGGCCTTGCAGCCCCTACGGGTGGAGCGCCATCTGCTGGAGCTGTTTGGTCACAGCACCTAATGCAAGTGGAACGTTAACGTAAAAGTGCCAAAAAATTATTGTATCAGGCATGAAAATTGTATTGCTTGCCACGAGCTGTCATGGGTGAGTGAGGTGTCGGCCAAAGTGCAGAAGACCAAACAACCAGACGAGTGAGAAATTATTTATCAACTGTGACAAGTTCAGTAATGAAATTTGACCTTTTGAACCATAATCCACGAGATACTGAAGGGGAAACTCAGAATTTGTTGCCGTGGTAGCAGAATCTCAAACAGTCGCAGACAGGCAAACTAGTAAAGGCAGAACTCGTGGTCGGGGGTCTCGCTTGGATGCATATCAAAACAATTTGCCAATGAGTGACTGACTTGTACTGCCCCTCCACAAAGCCGGAAATCACTTTTGACATTGGTTGTAAACTTGGTACCTAACAAATGAAGTAGCTTGAACTTGCCAAATAGTGAGCCAACAATTTGTTGTTGAAAATTGTTTAAAGTCACGTATAATTGTTTATTAAGGCTTTATAATTACTAACTATTTATAAGCATTTATAAATTCTTCTCAAGTGTAGCGTGACTGGATATATTATTTAGTTATTTTTTATGTTGTCATTTGTCCTTGAAAATGTTTGTTGTACGATATATATATATGTATAGTATTTAAAAGTGCAGATAGCTTCATCACAACTATATGGTTTGTATGTTTGGAGGTGTGTGTCTTGGCAAACGCGTAATGTGTGTAAGTGTGATGTAGAGTATGAGACAATCTGACCTGCTTACATCCACTGCAGTAATTTGATGATATTGTGGAAGTTACTGCATCAGCTGTCTCACTGCCGTGCCCTCAATGCATTAACGATCACTCACAAAAACTAAACCTCACTTTGTGAGACTTCCGCTCATCTGAAGTGTGACTATTTGTTATGAAGAGACAAATTGTTTGTCCAATCGCCGCATGAGGCCTTGTTGTGTTGCAACATGTCGTGCTTTTGGCATACAATATGAATAAATCTGTCTGAAGACTCATGGTGGTTCCTTGTGTTCATTTTGAAGGAACACTCTAGTCCAGTGGTCCCCGGTTACGCCGGCCGTCATTGTAAGACACGACAAAAGTCTCTAGCGTTAGTGGCTAATACTGGCGAGCAGCTAGCTGTTAGCATTCGCAAGTGCCAGCTTCCTCCGCCGTTCCGAACAACGGTTGCAGGCCCGCGGCGGAAAAAAGTCTAGTCTACATTTGCAATCAATATCAGCCAAAGTCCTTTAGGACAGCAGGACACTCCAGTTTTTAAAAAATATTTTTTTTTTAATCTATGAGAACAACTTTAGCGCAATAATCATCGAAGTCAAAACTAAAAGGCATAAATTGTGTTCATGTTTCTCAGTCCGCCTTTTAAAGCCTGACACAGCCAAGGTCACAGATACTACAGTAGAACACAAGCATGGCTACCCCAAGTGGAGAAATATGACATCTGCACCAGAAACTCACATGCGGGTGCTTAATAAGGTCAAACCCATTTTTATTTTATTCAATTAGTCCATGAGATAATTAGCAGAAGATGTCATTTCAAAAATAGTCGATAGCTGCAGCCTGAATAATGATGTCTGTCGCAGTACCAAAAGTGACCAGTGAGAGACAGCAGGGTGCCACAGAACAAGAAAGAGATCATAGAAGAGGAAAAAGAAGCTAGGCAGTAGTAGTCGACAGTTTTGTGACAATTTCTTATCCTGTCCTACTACTTACAGTAATAATCTTAAAACATGTTGGCTAGTAGTTGTGCATTTGTAAGATAGGCAATCTGCTGCTAGAATTCCAACGGTTAGCTTTGATTAGCGCTTTATTGGCTTCAAAGTTCAAACTTTATGACACTTTCAATCCACAACTTGAGCCGCTGAAGGCGTGGAAAATCCTTGTGTGTCCCTGTGTGTGTGAGTGTGTGTTAGTTAAGGGGATGTACCTGCGTGGAGCTGCGCCTGCCCCTGATGCACACAGACTGACACGCACCTGAGCAAAAGACGCTTGCAGAGCAGGTGAGAGACAATTTATTTGAACAAATTTATGTTTACAACCAATGTCAAGTTTTTGTCAAGATGAATTAGAAATGGAAAGGCAAATACGCGACTGCTTGTGAATGTGGACTTTTCCTTAACTCTATCTCGGGCACTCACTTTTTTCAAGGATTTATTCAATATATCCCTACTTTTATATACATACGCAAATATATGCTTTTCCGTTATTACACACATGAATGTTTATTTATTGATTGGTGGGCAGAAATCAGGAGTTTAAGACCAATGTTTCGAAATATGGTTCCTTTCCCTCCGTGAATGACTGGCGACCAGTCCGGGGTGTACCCCACCTCTCGTTCAGTCACCTGGGATAGGCTGTAACTCACCTCCCAACCAATATTGATTTTCTTAAAAAAAAAATTTAAAAAAAAGACTGAATGATCAGTTTTCTTCCTGATATCACTGCAACCCCTTTACCTCGTTTCCTTCCGTCGTCCGATTGTGCAAGGTCCAAGGTTGATGATGAACATCGTGGCAATGATTTATGAATGAATAACTGATCGGAATGCCCCTGGAGGGGAAATTTCAGAATGAGCACAATGGAAACGACAACTGACATCAACTTGAAAGGGAACATTTTGATTAGCGTAGTTAATGATTTAAGGTTAGTAGTAAATGGCTCAAATGAGAAGAGTGTGCGTGAAAAACTCAATTTTGTTTGTGTGTGGGGGGAGGGGCGGCGTTTGGGTAGGTTTGAAAGAGGTCGTCACAGTAAACCCTTTAAAATTTCTAACGGGAGATTTCAACTCAGTGATTCCGCTGTTCAAACTGCAGCAGGCAAAAGACCAATTGTCAGAGCGGATAGTGACTTTTCAAAGCAGCTCCACTCAAGTGGATCATTTCCACAAACAAGCCAGCAGCTTTATTACCTTTATGCAAAGACCTTTCAAAGCACACCCACATCATCACTTGACATGACAAACACGGCTTGCGATTCGCTTACAGTGAGCAAACAAGTCTTTGAATCATAACTGATTCAAAGTGGCGACAGATCACCTGCTGCTGTTAATTGCGCGTCTCCGTGGTTTGTTCCCGCAGTTTGGACGACTCGACGCATACGCATAAACGCACACGAGGAAAATGCCGCCTCCTCAAGGTAGGTCACGAAAGATTGATAAAAAAAAAAAAGGGATAAAAGAGTACAATGGCACACTTGTCATTGACTGGACCGTGCCCTCATAAGACGTTACGTCATTTTGTAGAGGTGTCCGAATGTCCAGGGAGGATAACGCTCAAAATGACCCACAATGCACTTAAGAAAGTTGTGAGCATTGACGTTCAATCAACAGGTTAATATAGACCACAATGCATTGCAAGCTTGAAAACAAAATGGCGTCCGTGCAAATATCAGAGTGATACAATACCTATTAGCCACTGAAAGAATTGATTCATATTATAGAATATAGTCACAGACTATTGTTTTATATTTTATTTTCAATTGATCATCTAGGTACATTACAAAACATGTTAACATCGTGACTTAATTACATAATAGCTAAATAACATGATATTTATTTTCTATTATATGTCTTGCTGGTGTTTATTCAATGTCCTGCCCCGCAGGTGCCGTCGTTGACCCTGATGCAGATTTCTTTTATGGTAAGTGAGAAAACAACTAAGTGCCCAAATGGGAACTTATTTTTTGGTGTTTGAGAACCACCACAGTAGATATTGATCTGCACTTGAATGTCATCTAGTTGTTTAAGTCAGAATTATGCTAAAATGTGGAGTTTACTCCACAACTAAAGGTACAGTATATTTAAATCCCATGGCCCGTTAAGAGCTTAACGTAATTTCAGTCAATTACGGCTTTAATCATTTTAATTTCCCAGAAATGTTTGTGGAAAATGACAGCAATTTTGCGCGACTTGCATTTGCAGACTACTACACGCTGCGTGTCATCGGCCTGACCGCTGCCGGAGTCATGGTATTTCTTTCAATCATTTTGCTGACGGGTAAGTGAATACTTTATATATGGCTGGCGTCGGGCAGAATCCTCGCATCTCTAAAACTGTCGCTTTTCAAAAAAGCAACAACAACAACAAAAAAAACAGTTACTGGAAAAATAGCAACTAATTGCAGGTACTATGTGCAAAAAGTAACTGAATTACTCTGTGGATTACTTTAACTAAAAAGTAATGCCTTAGTGTTAAAAGTAACTTTGTAGTTACTTAAAAACAATCAGTAAACCTTTAAAGAACTAATAAAAATTAACTAAGCCTCCCTGGAAACTAATTAAAATGAGCTATATTTGAAAAACACAACTCGAAGCAAAATAAATAGTGACTATAATGAAATTTCCAAAACGATAATAATAATGGTGTGTGTGATTTTGCAATCTATAACAAGCATATTGTATTTTTTTTGTTGTTGTTGTTTTCATTTTAAAGTGTGGAGCTTTTTAGTCACATAGTAGGTTTGGTTGGGTTTTCTCTGATTTTATCCCACATTTTAAAAACATGCATGTTAGGTGCATTGAACTCGCTTCAGCTCACCCATGATCCCAATGAGGATAAGTGCAAACACAAAAATGCATTGATGAATCGTAGGCTAATGCTCAAACCATTCGATAAATAACATGCTGAGTTGAGTAACACTGCCACAGGTATTAACTTAATCTTTATTATTGTGTTTTTTCTTCTAACAGGCAAAAAGTTCCGCCACTGTTTAAGCAAGTCGAATGATCGGTAGGTTGTATTATGCAATATTCCACAGAATAGCAGTTGATATAATAGTGAAAAAAAAATCAATTTTTTTTATCATCATGAAATAGGATGCAAATGTTTCCAAGTAACATTCCAGTGGAAAATAAAGGACAATTTCTAAAATTACACATTCTCACTGTTTAGTGTTGATAGCCATGAGATGTTGAATGAAGGGATGCAAACATGAAGACGTGCTGAGCTGCTGACTGTCAAGAGAGTGCCAAGATTATCAAACCATTTATAAAAAATAAAACACATGTTTAACCTTGATGTGTTGCTTCTCAAATATTTGAACCAACCATGCTGAAGCAGACCAATACTATATGCTTGACAAAGGCGGGACATTCAGTACAATACTTCGCGCTGATTGGGCGATGCGGCAATTTGTGTACGCCTACCAAACTTTGTTTTAATCAAACTCGACGACGGATGAACACGTCACCGGGATGAGCTTCGTTTTGACCAGCTGACTTGTATTATCTCGTTGATTGGCATGGAAGGCATTATGGCGTTGAGGGACAATTGTCATTTTGAAATGTAAATATGCGGAGAAGGGGCGTCGTAAATGACATGTTGATTTTTTTTTTTAATCAAGCTGATTGTCAACCGAGAAAAGTTTTCGTCACAGCCGCATGTCCCGCCCCTAAACACATTGTTGGTTTTTGATTGGGCTACACCGCTCGAGAAAAGCAGTGGGGCTCGGGACAAAATGGATTCTCGGGGTTTTGTCAACTCACAAATACCGCGAGAATTTAGTTTGCATGCAGACAAGGTTGTAGGTATGGGTTTGTAGTTGGAGTTTCAAATCATTGTTTCAAACCAAGATTAACATTTTAACCAGCGGTTTATTGTTCCGAATTAAAGTTTCCTAGGCCATTATTAGAAGTTTGGCCAACCCCTTCCTATAAAATCTCAAAACATAATACTTGACGTACCTGATGCACAAAACAAAAATGTCTTTGTAAGAATTGCAACTTATACTCAAACCTATTTAGTAGTTTGCACATCTGCCTCAATTCTGGGGTTGAGGATTCGACCTTGTGGGGAAAAAAACAAAACTGAGTAGTAACAATCCTGAACACAAGAGGACGCCCGAAGACCAGCGTAGAAACGGAAGTGAGTTGATGTTCTTCTGTGCTGTGGGACATAACAGGTACGACTAAATTGTTATTTGTCATTACCGCTTTGTGTTGCATTTGATGACACACATTAATTTGATGATACAGCTTAATATTGTCGATTAGAAAATGTCAGAAAACAAAGTTTTGCTTGCTTAGTGTGGATTAGTTTTCATTACATTGCAATGATGTTATTTACTTGGCTCCAAAACTTTTCTTAGTACCCTTAAAGGACACAAATTATTTACAGGAGCGCCTTGCGCTCTAACTAAGATGCTAACGTAGACGTAACGTCATGCTTACAATAGACATTTGGATGAAAACACTTATCGGACGTACCTACTAACAAGCAAATAAAAAATGACGAAAAAAACTTGTTAGCGTGCGTCGAAGTGTGGCTTTTGGTTGTGACGTCATATTCACACGACGCTGTACTAAGTAGTTCGTTTTGCTGGTTTCCTAAGCTCGTCATAATTACAGTTAATATTTGGGTTAAAACACTTACAGGTGATAGATGTGCAACAAATGAAAATTTTTTCGCAATTAATAACCTCTAATTGTCACAAGTACGGTAAATATGTGCGTGAAAAGTACTTCTCGGTCATAAATGTAAAATAAAACGAATGATAAATGCAGCGGCAACTTTAGGCGCAGTCACGTGATGTGGGAACACGTACAGTAGACCCCCGCATACTCACGGTTTGGCCTCAGTCGATTCACATTGTTGCAGTTTTTAAAAATTGGTTTTGGAAGTATTTTAAAATAATTTTTAATGTAATTGTTACCTCTTTTTTTTTAAAACCCTGATTTCCGTAGAAAACCCTTATTGGCGAAGTATCCTATTCACCGACCAGCCTTTCGTATCCTTGTCTAATAGCGGATGTCCACTGTGTTCTTGTTGATTGTTTGTAACCTCAAAATATCCTTACTGTACATTTTTGTATTAAAAGCACCAAAGTCATAAATGTAAAACTGAAATTAAAAAACGTCAAATACGGCAGTCACTGAGCGTGCTATCTTGTGCCGCAAATGACAAACAATTACGCCACTGAACAGACAAGTTATTTGTGTATGAAAATGACTGGATGGGAAAAGTTAACATCTCGCCTTCCCATTTTCCCAGTTGGTTCCCTGAGGCTTCATCGGATGATCAGCTGCTTTCCATACGGGCTTTAGTTGAGGTAAGCATTAGAAGCCATTTAGCACTGATAACATCACTCCGCAAACACACAATCACAAGGAGGCACACACACACTACTGGACAGGTGTGAGAGCGCAGAACGCTTTGTCTTCTCAGAGCCATTTAGACTGGCAGCCGTGCTGACAGAACAGACAAACCGTATCAGAGTGAGTGAGTGAGGGAAACAACCGGTAGAAAGAAGTGACATGGTGTTTTTTTTTGTTTTTGTTTTTTTTAAGGCAGCCTGAAACCAAAACTACTCTTTTTCTTCTCTTGACAGTTGTGAAGTGATGAGAAATGTCTTCTATTAGATCATATGTGCAGTTCGCAGTGTACAAGCGTTTCACTAACTTTTAACACTAAAGAAACACCCCCCAAAAAAGGTTTTGTCACCTAAAATCTTTATTATTGTAAAGAAGTCGCCATTTGGCTTCCTGGCATTTTTTTTTTGTCACATGGTTCAATGGAATCTCATTTGAATTGTCATTTTTTTTAGTTGTTTCATCCATATGACCACAATCATTTATTTCCTCCAAAAAATGTTCTGCCCTCATCGCTGTTGCTTTGTAACAGTAACTCAACTCTTCCCATCGTGTTGTGTTGTTGTGTGTGTGCTTGTGTGAGTTTGTGTATGGTGGAGGTCACCTGGTTAAGCGTGTCAAAGCGTGGGAAAGCGATAAGATCAGAGAAGTGCGGCTGAGGATAGCAGCTTTGCCCTCAGCCAAGATCTACAACGTCTTCCCTTCACACCTGCCCCCTCTCTCTCTTTCTCTTGCGCTCTCTCGGTGTCTCTCGCTCTTTTTTTTTTTGCCACGCTACCAGAGCAGAACGATGACGATATCCGTTTCAAAACTGCAGAACTGACAAGCGTCTTTGGCTGTTGACCATGAACATCAACTCACTCAGGTTCAAATATCACAAATATGACACGTTTTAAATAAAAACAAACCCAAATAAACAGGAATGTTTTGGGAGATAATGGCTGCCTAATTAGGCTTACTTATTAATTTCCATACATGAGTACGTCGATAAAATGTGAATTTTTAACTTTTGATTGATTGAAAAAATATTTAGATTTCCAAAATATATTTTTGGGTTATTTTATTAATGTCTTCATTCTTTACTAAGCATATACCATAAAAGCACTAAAAATTGCGACAATTATAAAATTAAATAATAATACCAAAAATGTTACTTTTTTTAATCTGTGCCACAAATGGTTTATGTTTTGGTTTGTTGGGTTAATCTTATGCAAAAATAAAGGCAACCATGAATTATTATGTATTTCATTTTTTTATTATTATTTTATTTATCAACTTCAATTTGAACTGTTAACTGTTATTATTATATTGTCAATAATAATTCCAACAAGTCGGTGGCCTTATCTATTTTTTTTATTCTAATTTTCATGAAACAATCATGTATAAACAGCACTACTCGAGCACTGAACGCATTTAGACAACTTTACATCCCGTATCCTGAACAAACTTGATTCATTTCCCTCTGATTGTCTAAAATATGCCCTAATTCATGACTTCTGTCGGTTACCGTGCCTTTTTCCTTGAAGGTGTGTGAGAAAGTGTGTTTGTGTGTCACTGAGGGGCGAGAGCAGCGGGTTAGTCCCACACAGCAACGCCTCCGCACTGGCAGCCATCTTGGAAGCGATGGTATTGCCCTGGCATGTTGTTTTTGTGTGTCTGAGAATGTGTGTGGGCGTTCTCTCCGTCTCCAATTCATGTCGTTCCCCGTCTGCAGAAAAAAACAATTCTTCCCCTATCTCCCCGTTGCTCTCATCAGGCAAGGATGTTTGGCCGTTATTTATTTATTTATTTTAAACCCCTTCCCCTCGTTATGCACCCCAGCTCATTTGAATGAATTAACACGCCTTCCCGCGTGCACGAAGAACCTTCTTTTCCGCCTTACACGCTCACGCGTACGCCGCAAGCGTCACGCATGCTTGCTTCAAGCTTCGCTGCTCGCCCGCCCGTTAATGCGCTGCAGCAAAGTGTGCGCCGTTCATATTTGCTTCATGTGGAGCCTCGTTCAAAAGCGACGCCATGCAGATTTGGCTAAAAGAGGCTTTTTTTTTTCGCAGCTCATCGCTTCCCTCTCGAAACAAACGCGAGATTCTTGGCTTTCTAACGTCGCGCGTTACATGGCCGCCATACACTCGTCGTTCCCAACCATGTGACCTTGCCAGGAGTCACGCAGGCGTCCAGTGTGCCCTCTCCCCGATTCTGACCTTGTTGAGGTATCGTGGGCGCCGCGTGCATTAACGCCGGCTACATTAGCGCTAATATGATCCTAGCGTGTTGTCGGGGCCTGAGGGGAAGCGCTGATTGTCTGAACATTAGCATCCACATTAACTTGTCTCATCACGCTCGCGTCTTCGCCACCCTGCCCTCCTCAAACAACCCTCCCCTCCCTTCTTCTATCTGCATCCCTATCTCTAGGCAACCAGCGATGGCGCCACTGATGGAGATGAGTCACTTTTTTTTTTTTCTCGGTGTAAACCCGGCCTGGGCCGCAACACTCCTCGGTGACACTCACTCGAGCTGCTTGCCTTTTGCCAGTCCCTATGTCAAGCCGTATGATGATCACTGTCTGCCAGAGAGTATACAACCTGCTTGGTGCTGTCAGGCCTGCTCACGTCAGCCCTTTGACCAGCACGCTGCCTCTCGCAGCGCTTGCCGTGCACAGTCTGCCTTCCTGCAGGGTGCAGCTGAAGGTGTTGTCAATGAGCGAGAGAAGGCGAGCGCATGATACTCTTGACATGTTATGTTACCCTCGAATTTGTAAACAAGCGCGTCCCCCTCGCTCACCTCAAACTGGAGGCTTCTTTTTTTGCACTAGCACTTTTCTCACGTATCATGGAGAGGGGCTATTTTTTTTTTTCATTCAGTTCCGTGCATTACTGGAGCTAAATAATTTGCCTGGAACCAGGCCCTAAGGATTAACCTCCCTCCATTCATCCATTATCTGTTCCGCTTCTCCTCACGAGGGCCACGGGGGTGCTGGAGCCTATCCCAGCCGTCTTCGTGCAGTAGGCGGGGTACAAAATGATAATTGATTATTTTGATCAATATTGTAATCACAATTACCGTATTTTCCGGACTATAAGCTGAAACCTTTTTCCTAGATTTTGAACCATGCGGCTAATACAATGGTGCAGCTTTTCTGTGGGTTTTCCTTTCACCAGTAGGGGCGCTCTATAGTTCAGAAAATACGCTAAATAAATCTCTATTTTAAAAAAAAATTTTTTATTTATTTTTATTTGATTTTTTTTTTCTCTTGGGTCTGTTCTGTTGTAATTAGCAAAGTTGTTGCGGCTTATATACGGGTGCACTTTATAGTCCAGAAAATACGTTATTCATCATATCAGAGAAAACATCAGAATCTTGATTTTGCTTCTTTCCAACAAACAGTATGTAAACTTATTTCAACACCACAATTTATTTTTTATATGGCTTATCATTTTAGAATAAATTGATGAATAATTTCTATAAAAAAGTCAGATCTAACCAAGATTTTTACATTAACAGAAGGCTAATTCCTAATTGCGTAAACATGCTATTATCTTGTTTCATGTGAATCAAAACAAGTCCAAACATTAGAATGTGATCCCTGTCACTCGCTTATTTACGCAGCAAAACAAAGATTTAAACATGTACAAAGCGCTTGATTAGTTATGCAGCCACAATTGTAATCATGCTAACGTTTGTTGAATTGTGCAGCCCTTCCTGAGACTGTTTTCATAAGTGAAGTAAAATGAAGCGCAATACCAGGCTGCAACCAGCAGAGGTGCTATCACTCCACTCACTCACCTCGTTGACGTTTTGAAGAAGTTGTGGGTCTGCTGGACAGTGATGGTGCGTGCGTGGGTGTATGTGTGTGAGTGCATCTGTGTGTGTGTTCCACCTGTTACATAATAAAGAGTGGAGGCAGAGTGTGTTGCTTTTCCTGCCACACTGGAGCGGCTCTTCAGTGGGAGTGAGAGAAGCCACAGCTCGCCTCAGCTCTCTTCTACGAGCTGGATTTGCTTTTTGTGCGCGAGTGTGTCATGTGTGTTGCACATCTCAAACATCGCGTTTCACCTCAGATATAAACAGAAAGTGATAGGGGGAGGCTATGCAAGGAGTCTCTTTCAGTGCAGAAGCTTGAAGAGGCTTTCATTAAAAATGAATGTGCGAGACAAAAGGAGTTTACGCCTGAATGTCGATACATATGGAAGTGTGGAACTGCCATTGTGGAGTAAACATTTTTGACTTCAGCTGTCATTCACAGTCATTCAATTGTATTGACTGACTCGTTCAAACTTATTGGAAATAATCACAGGCTAACTGCTCAAATTGATTTGACCAAATACTCTTGAATGACTTTACCTGAACTTTCGAATGACTTTGCAAACTTGTCCGAACAACTTTACCAAAGTCGCTTGAATGGACTTTACCAAATACTCTAGAAGTGATGAAGCCAGAGATTTGGTCGTTGTTGTATATTGTTATATAGATTTATATGTTGCTTGCAAATATGGCAAGAGAACCTCAATAGAAAACAGCAGCATATAAATCACAATTGCAATATTGCGGGAAAGACATCAAACACGTGTCACTTTCCAACATTACAGTATATTGTCATTTGTCTTATATACGAAAACAGTCCGAGGCATAAAAAAGTTGGGGTGTGCTGTACTGTTCTGAAAAAATATCAATAACGTTATTGAATCATCAAATTAGCATTGACTAAAAAAAACTTGAGTCTTTCAACCCGTACGTCTTATGTCAATGTAATGCAATTCAATACTCACTTCTGAATTAACAAATTTACTTAAATAGCATTTAATGACCTTTGTTATTAATAATTAAATATATGTGGAGATGCCGATCATGCTAAAGATTTTGCACAATGATTGCAAGCAGATCAATCGAAAAAATGAAACTTGAATTCTATCAATCTTTGAAAGTGTTCTACAACAGTCCTAGGAAATCACAATGTCTAATTTTTGAAAACCCTTCTCTTGTGGTCCTTGGGGGCGGCGACCTCTGCGTTTAAGGGTCCCCTGTGATGCCAATCGCGGCAATGCATGTTCATGTGCATATTCATACGTCTGGATAATGAACATTACAATATGATGTTAAGTGCTTCTTGTGCACAAGGGAGGGAGGCAGATGAAGAAATGATCGCATTTTGCGAGTCCTAATTAAAAAGCATGTTTTTTTTGTGAGCGCAAAATATGCAGTCCACCTGTTCGTGTTCCATTGACGCGCAGTCTCGTCGCGCGCATAAAAGAAAAAAAAGTGAGAATGGGATGATTTCAAACAGACAGCAACAACTTGTAAATTATTTTAACTGATACGAAAGCATGCGTCACGTGCGCGCCAGGCACCTTTTTTTTTTGTTTGCGTTCCATCCGCGATGCGCGCGTCTAGTTCGCCACATCTTGATTAGGACACCGGGGGTGGGGCGACCGCGCTCCGTCCCGGTAAGGGGAGGAGAGAACAGGCAGCAGAGGCGGTACTTACTCCACGGTTGGTTCGCGGCGCCGGAGAGTGTGCGGGACCAGGGCTGGAGAGACCTGCCGGGGAAGGAAGCATCAAGCCAAGAAACTAGTCCAGTCCAGCACGGAGCCTCGCCCGCCTGGCAGACTTGCTGCGCCGTGCGCTCTTCTTTTGGAGGGGGGGAGGGCTGCACCACATTCCTGTGAACTATAACTGCTTTGAATGGCATGTGGCTTGTAACTTTACTTCTGCTGTATTCTTTGCAAGAAGGTAGGCCAATGGAAATGGATTGTGTGTCTCCCAAGTGTTTGTCTGCACGCTCCATCTTTTCTTTGCATGCTGAAGTTCTCCGAGCGCGTTCAGAATGGGATCACTTTTGGAATTGATGCTGATCTGCTTTGACAGAACACTCCCAAAACATGTAAATGCAAATTGTATTTGGAGGTTAAACTGTCAACTTTTCTTGATGTTTTGATGCATGGGTGCTCGGGTGCCTCTTGCAGCTTTTTTTTCGGGTGACATTGATTTAACCTGACGATATGAAGTCAAGATGGCGAGAGAAGCAAGTTGAGAACACAAAAATCAATGTACACTTCATTTGGAGGAGTGCGTAAAAGGACCAATTGGCGCCCCCCTAATAAAAAGCATGCATCTTGTTCATTTGGCAAAAGACAACGACCATTTGCATTTTTTGAATACAAGAGGGTTTCGCAAATAAAGAGGCTGTGAATAAGCAGGGGGAGCCTGATAAAAAAAAAAAAATCACCCGGAGGGCGCACGGTTTGATTGTCCAACCGTGCGTGCTCCACGATGCCTCCGCTTTTGGGTGTTTACGCATGAGAGTCTAAATGACTTGGTGTTTTTTTTTTTACACTTTTAAAAACAATCTTATCTCTAGGGAGAACAACGAGAGGAAAGGTGGGGCTGCTCAATGAGCGATTATTTTCGACATTAAAATTGTTCTTTCCAATGCAAGCAAGTGCGGAAAATGGTGCGTAAAAGCCATGATTGTGTGTGCGTCCATGCAGCAGCGGGGTCATTGCGTTTTGATGGGAGCTGTGTGAGCTGGTTAGAATTGAATCATTTTTTCGAAGATAATATGATCATTAAGAGACTTTTAAGTTAACATTTATTGATTAACAAGCAAACGTGTATTAGGAGTGAGTTTCATGCAAATGCGGTCTTTATGTGCCCTGCACTAATTATTCATCCTCCATTTTATGTGGCTCCAGATTCCACTGATTGGCTCCGCTCTAAATGCCGCAGATGCTTCTTGCTCGTCTTGAAAATCAAAAATGTAAATTTTAAGTGATCCTGTAGGCCCCTCGAGGCGTGTGCGCTCGTGGAAAAAGGACGCACGCGTTTAATAATGAGCTAAATTTCGGCAGGTTTTGTCTCTACGCACGCCTCGCATTGGATGTATTGAATGTCAAATGAAATTAGATATGGGGAAAAAATGTAATTAGTTTTTGTAGTCTAAAGAATGCGTGTATTGTGGTAAGGTCCTCGTTTATGGCCTTGGCAGTGCCCTCTGCCACGCACGCAGGCGGCAATCGTGTTTGTTTCTTTTCAAGGTGTGTTTGGATCATACACACTGTACATCAGCCCCGTCCCGTGACTGTCTGAGATGTACATCGTGTGCGCGTGTGTGTGCGTGCGTGGAGCAAGGCTGGGGGCGTCAAACAGCCACTGGAGCGGAAAGAGTGCCTGAGATGGGCGAGATGGCGATAACGCAGTGGGAACAAACTTCCATGTCAGTTTTTTTTCCAGCGACATCTTCCACTCATTTTGCACAATTCCGCTGTCTACATGATCTCATGTGCATTCTGTGCGCTTGCCTTTTCATTGTGAATATGCTTTTTTAAAATTGTACGGATTAAATATTTATTTTTGATCATATCGGCATCCTTGCTCGTGTAAAGATGCGTTGGTGTTTTTTTTTAACATTTATATTTAGACTCGTAAGGGGTGGATGCTTTGGGGCCTGGCAGGCCACACTAGAGCCCTAATTTTACATATAAGACATCTTAAAGTGCACTTACAATAAAACGCTGTGGATTCTGAGACTACTTATAAAAAATAAAAAACTCAATTTGGAATAAAATGTGTGTGCGCGTGTGTAGGCTTACGGGGGGGGGGGCTGCTCTTTGCCATAATTATTTCATCAATTGACACGATTCCGGTTCTATCCAGTCTCACTCAATAGTCCTTGTGAATGACTAAACTATACATTCAGTTTTATAATATATTGATCCTTTTTGTCCATTTTGTAAAGTATTCTACATTTACTGCATAATTAGAAGTCGTTTATATCACTTCAGCTGCAATGTCACGTCGTCCATCTTGTTTAAAACAATTCTCATTCCCTTCCTATTCGTGCATGCGCATCTAAAGTGGACCTGCGGTGTTTTCCACGCATGCGCTTTCGAGTGTCATAGTACTACAACTCATGAAAGAAAATCTCGGATTTCACCAGAACAAAAACCAATTTTGGAATTATTAGTAGATTGGAAATCAATTAATGTCATGACACGATAAATTACGCCCGATGTCACACGAGAACATGACATTATAAAGGCCCATTGTGTTGCAGCTGTCAGCTTCGAAAGAGGGAGGAGGGGTGGGGGGGGTGAGTGTGTGTGTGTGTGTGGGGGGGGTGCGTGTGCGTGCGAGAGAGAGAGAGAGAGAGAGAGAGAGAGAGAGAGAGAGAGAGAGAGAGAGAGAGAGAGAGAGAGAGAGAGAGAGAGAGAGAGAGAGAGAGAGAGAGAGAGAGAGAGAGAGAGAGAGAGAGAGAGAGAGAGAGAGAGATGTGGTGGATGAGCCACTCTCACTCAGTCGTTTCTGCTTTCTTGGTCAAGTGTTGGCACTCTCTACCCTGAGCCTCCCCCGCCGATTCTTCAATTAATTGCCAATATAAAATAGTTGCAGCTTGAGTTCAGTTTGTCGCTTGTATTTTCAAACAGGTATTTGCCATGACCTCTTAAACAAAATCACGTTAAATTTCATGAATTTTATACACTTGGTATCCCAATTCTGGAAATTGAATTTATGTGTCCAACGTGATACCGTCGACTTGTCGTTTTAATGTCCTGCTCGCGTCCGCCCAACAGGTTGTCACAAAATGACAAACAACGAACAATCACACCACCTCTTTGTGTTTTCCTGTTCCGCTAACCGGGAAGCGATTTATGACCACCTCTCTGACAGCGCTGTGGGGGAATAATAATAAAAATAAAAATAAAAAAAGAATATACACCTCTACTAATCCCGCATTCAGTTCAGCGAGAGAAATCATCCCTTTGAAGTGGGAGTTGTGAATTTTTTAAATGCTGAACCGGCTGCCTAATGTTTTACTGACACTGCATAAAGTGTTTACAGGGGTTGTTTACCACCGCCTGCAAATGTGTGCGTGCATGTGTGTGCGTGCGTGTGCATTCCTAATATTTCTTACCACAAAGGGCAATGTCACATTGTGCAAAATAATTTCCAGCATTGCCACCCAACCCTAATATATATCTATATCTGGAGCCATTGTGTTGTCAATGAACACTTGCTCAACTTTTTTCAACACAAATTTTATTTATTATTTTTTTTTATCCTTTTATGGTGGGCTGTTTTCTTGCATAAGTGAAATGCTTTCACTATTATTTTGCTTTTGTGCACGCTTACGCCTCACCACATATGGAAAACGACTTTCTTGTCCATGTATCTGTGTATTCTAAATGGACTTCTTGCACTTTGTGCATATGTTTGAAGGCATTCAAGAGTGAGGAGGAGGGATTTATTGCAGTTTTTCAATGCACGTGATGAATCACACTGTATATGTGTGTGTGTGCGTGTGTGTGTGTGAGTGAATGTAGATGAGACAGAAAGGCTGCATTATGCATAACGGCTCACCATAGGCAATATCCTTGCTTCTCCAGCATACATATTCATAGTCCATTTTCATAACCACTGCAAAAACAGAGAGGGGGGAAAAGTGCAAATATATTTGAGGCCACAGTGAACAAATGTATAAAAAAAAAGAAAAGCAAAGGTTAAAATAAATAAATTAATAGTTTTAAAGGCTCTCCCAGCGTGCACTTCACCTCCAATGAGTTTGACCTTCTTTATTGCAATCATGGCATTCGTGCTTGAAGAAAAACAATCAAAATAAAGTTTGGGAGTGCTCTACCTCTCACGGAGGAGGTGTGATGGGTGGGGGGGGAGCTCGGGGGCAATGCAAGGACATGTGAGGTCAAGTGTGAAACACGACGTTGTTGTTGATCGTGTTCCTTTGGAAGAGAGGTTCATTGAAATGAAAATGATATTCCTTATCAATCCGAAAAAACTGTTCAAAACACTGCAAACTTCTTAGTCCAAATGACACTTTGGAGACACTTTGTCGACTAAGGAGTCAATCAGGCCAGTCAGGGTTGAACGATTTCAGTTAGTTTCAGTATGTGATTTGTGATTGGATGAGTGAGTCAGGGGGTGGGGCCAATGGAATGAGGAAGATAATTGTGAGCATGTGACTGAGGGAGGAAAGCTGGCTCACGTTACCACTAGGCTTAATGACTTTGAAACAGGAGTTTCGAACAATCCCGAAAGCGATAAATCAATCTGATGAAAAAAAAATTATGGTAATGCATGTCCCTCCTTTCAAGACATTTTGACGTTCAGAACCTCACTTCAAGAAATAAGTTGAGATAAACAATTGTGATCTAATTTGGCATCGAGATGAAACGATACCCGAGTTCCCCAATTGTTGTCTCCCCAGACGACCAACTAAACTGTGTTTTTCTATTTTTTGCTTCAGGTTGACGGAATAGAAAGTTGTCATAATAATTTTGTTTATATAGTGTTGATGCCAGGAGGCATAGTTCGCGTAGTTGTACATATTTATGCCTTTCACACAGTTTACACAACTATGGTTCCGAACATCGAGTGTGAGTCATGTAAATCATGCAACAATGACACTTGAGTCACTGTTGCCAGTGGTACCCAACCATCGGGCGTGGCCTGGTTCCGGCCCGCAGGCCACTTTGGACTGGGTGGAGGTGGGGGCGCACAGATGAAAGAAAGAAAATGCAGTACTTCTGGTTCATTTAATATTTGAGGCTAAAAAAATGTCTTGTCTTAAAAAGTGACAGGCTTTTTCCGTTCCATCCATTTATGATGGACTCGTGACACGTGGTGCAACGGATCACCTTTGATCCGTACGGATCTAGCACCACGGTTCGATCTGGGCACGATGCGCGGAATGGCTGGTGAAAATAAAACTGCGCGATTACATTAAGGCAACGTGATTAGTCCGCAATCACTATAATAGCAGCCGAAAAAGTTGAAAGCCCACATGGATCACGTAAAGCGCATGTATGGGAGCATTTTGGCCAACTTGAGGTGAAACGAGTCCTCAAATTAATGAGAGATTTTCTTTGGTCTCTTGTCCCGACGCCGTATTACAGACAGTCAAAGAAGCTGCAAATATACTCAAGGAACACGTCGCCGCCGCAATGACTAACTTCAAAATAAAACTTAACAAATAATGCATTGAGTCATTATTGCCAATGCAAAAGCATTAGTATACTTTTACTTTGAAGTTGATCCTCGTTGTGGCGTAACAGTTACCTTGACTTCCGTTCTGACGGCTCGCATCGTCATCATCATCACCACAACGCCATCCCGAAATCACAATCACTAATTTAGAACGCTAACAAACCGCTAATTAATTACACCATCATTGTTTGACACAAAACAAGTCTCCGGCGTTAGTGGCTACTACTGGCTAGCTGCTAGCTTAGCATTAGCAACAAGTACCAGCTCCTCCCGCCCCCCAACATCGGTTGCTGTTCCGCAAAAGTTATGGACTTGTTTGAACGCGGCGGATAAAAGGTTAGGGACAACTGATTGTCGCGACACTTGATGATAAAAGCGAAGCGCAGTGTTTCTTTTATGTCTGACCTACAGTCTAATTTGCCAATCCGACTTTTATTTGATGTTTTTGAACGTCGAATGTTGTAGTTATGTCGCACTTTCCCTTGAGGCCCTAATGTGCCGAGGCCTCCCTACAGTGTGCTCGAGTGTGTGTGAACTCACTGACCTGGATTCATAGTATACCACAAAGCGATTAGCTTCGTCCATCATAAGCTGTTTGCTTTGTGGAGATATTTGGCCTTCGCCTTGAGCTTCCTGATTTTCTATTTTGGATGACATCACCGGATGGTTTATGGTTTGTTTAGATTTGAACAGATTATGGCGTTTGGAAGCGTATCATGGCTAAGTGCAGCAGCTGGACAAATCTGAGGGAGTTTGAAAAATGAATTACATGTCACCTTTCCTAGCTGGGTTAAGTTGTTTCAGTCATAAAATTCAGGGAGAAGCAGGTCACTGCTGTCACCTCTTTAAAAGTAAACTCCATTTCGTTTAAATAAATATCCAAATGGGCAAGGTCATACACAGAAATGTTTTGTAAAGTATTTCAGTTTGATTCTTTTGATTTGTGCAGCCCGGTGATTGTGTGGGTAGCACAACTGCCTCACAGTTCTGAGTTTCAGGATTCAAATCCAGGCGCTTTCAATAACATTTGTGATACACTTTGCAAGATTCACATGAACTCGATGCAACGCCACCTACCGTAATATCAATCCTGTAAATTAATAACCAATTATTTAATAAATCACGAAACAATTTTACAAAACAATCATGCAGTATGCCTTTTAATCTCCCAGTTTGCAAAACGGCTCCATAGAACTGAGTGAGTTGTGTGTCCCTGACCCACAAGTGCATTGTGGTGCTCTCCGTGGTGCTGAAAGTGCAGATTGAGTTTGAGAGAGGAATTGACATAGATTCAAACGACGGGACTTTTGAGCTCCCAAAATCTGCTCCACTTCCAGATGGGTGGCGGCAAAAACAACGACGCTCTATTTGCTCCCCGCCCGTGCACTCGTACTTCCACGTATTTTACCTTCTCAGGCATTGTCAATCCCAGCTTCACCCTACACACGAACCCCCCGTATCTGTTTGCCCTTATTCACATCCCAAGACCCTTACAAACGAGGGCCTCATCCCAACAAGTCTCTTGTGTCCCATCAACCAGATCCCGTTCTGCTTGACACCAGCACAAGCATCACGCACGGGGAGGTTGGACACGGGCCTCTGGTGATTACCGACTGGATAGACTTTGTGTGCGGCAAATGTGTAAAAGGAGATTATGTGGGTTTAGCACTCTGCGCCTGGCATACAAATTCGGCACTGTCAGTAGCATGGCGGAATATATAAGGTGTAGATTTGTGTACGGAGAATGAATGGGGGAAAAATACAAAAGCAACCTCGTGACGCTTAAGATTGTTGCTCAACATTGTTGTGATTATGAATACAACCAATCTGCTGGAGGAAAGTGGTAGCTTCACTTTTGCTTTTTGAAAAATTGTGAAAATTGATTCTGAAGTTTGACATCAATTTATTGAACCTTAGCAACGAAAATCCCGATAGTTGAGTGAATCAATATATTTTTTGCACACCTTCTTACGGTGCATACAGATACTGGGTATCATTTTCAGCTTTTATCCACAGGCGTGAAGCTCAATTCATTGAAATGTATCTTTTTGTAAGTTCGATTACGATTACTACACTCAGTGATCGATGACAGCTCTTCACGTCAGCCTTGCGTCAACCAATAAGCTTCCAGCCACTCGTGTCTCGTCCAGGTGTACCTTATTGTCTCGTCATGTTACCCATTTTTCATTCCCTGGTTTCTTTCTATCTTTGTGGTTTCTTTGTGTCTCTTGCTGTCATCGTCAGACATGTTTCTCCAAGTCTTCTGAGTTTATACCCAGTTTTGATTTGTCACTTTGAAATGAGTTTTTAGTGTTAATTCAAGTCATGATTTAGGTCACACAAATGGCGGAAAAATATTGGAGATGATTTAATTAACCTGTCATTTGAACTAGGGTGTGTAGACTTTTATCTCTATTTTTATTTGTGGGGATACTTGTTGTACACCATTAAAAACATGTCTTTGGTTCTTAAACCACACATTTTTAACAGTGCATGCTGAAGATGATGGCTAATCTTATTGAAGTGTCAATATGTCACAATTGTCATAAAAGAGAAATACAAGGTTTTCATCGGATAGTGACAGTCAGATGCGTGGAACATATGTCTCTTGTACCAAAACCATTCATCCTCGTTCTTGCTATCAAGATCTTCAGCCTTTCACTTAATCACTGGTTATTAATAACTCCCTTTGATGGTGACGTGCTCCAGAAATTAGCACCTAAATGACATGATGAAGTCTTTCAATCCCCATTGATGCCTTTTCGCCAGCACCCTATTCTCTCCCGAGACATTGAGAATGAAAGAGATAGCGCTAATCCAGCCATTGTTGTCACAAACCAGGAAAAAGGGATTAATTCACTATCAAGGTTTGGAGAGGAGAATTCTCCGGCTCAAGGGGGGAGTCCCTGCATCTTGTTCTGGCCCCCAGCCAAGCTTAGCTCAGCTCTTCTTTGGTTTCCCTATGCAACCGCCCCCCCCTCTCTCCAACACACACACCCGCCACAATCCTCCGATGACTCCCCAAGAAATACACAACTCTTTTAAAGTGCATCTATTCCGTTTTAAAATCGTCAGTAAATAGTGGGTGCTGGAAGATGATGCTTAATCTGTTATAGACTGGAGTAAGATGTTTTGATCACTTTGCATTTACATTGCATTTGTGTATTCCCGTTGCGCTCCGCCCGCCGCCACCCATTTGCCTCGTATGTATGTTCTCCCTTTTATATGTTGCCACCAATGTTCAGAAAGTGACATTACATTTCTCGTGCTCAAAACTCCGCCACTTCTTTTTTGCTAAATGGTAGACATACTTGAATGTTTATTTGAAGCACTGATTTGTATCTATTTTGATTCTTTGCTCTACTGCATCCCTTGAAAAGTGGTTTAATGCCAAACTGTTTATTTTTAATTTATTTTTTTCATTTATTTATTATTATACTTTACAAACAAACAAAAAGATCCCTGAAAATTAATTAAGGAAAAATATTATGCCAGGATTTATATCGTTTTTGGGTAATAAGATCATCTTCATAAAGATATAAATCTTTGTTGAAATGGCACATCCCTAGTCAGGATTATAAAATTAATCAAGGAATAAGAGGCAATTTACCATTCAAAAGAGTTGAGATGATTGATTTGAAATCAATTCTGTTAGTCAATACCCACAAAAAAAGCATTATTTATTTATTTATTTATTTTTTGCTGACAAGCAAACTAAAGAACTGCGGGCCAAAAACCTCCGTAGGGACAATACTGTGTGTTATCTGCTATCTATGACTCATTTGCAGTGATATCTAACTTACTATTTTAAAATGAATATTCCTTCAAATAAAGTACTCTAAGGAATTTCAATATTATGCAATGCATTTTTAAAACCTCACGGGAAGTGCAACCACAATAACGAACCGATTTAATTAATTGCTTTCTGACCGTGAGAATAAAAAACCCAGTATACTGGACTTAATAGTGCAGGAGTACCTATTTTTGTATGCATCGCATTTTTTTTCTTTCATTTTAATTTTTTTTTTTTTTTTGACAATCAGTTAGACTTTGTTGTGCCCTTGCACACGAGTAATGCATGTGTCCCTTTCTGTCATCCAACCAGTCAACAGTGAGGATGTTGTCTCTACGCGGCTGTACTTTGTGAACGCCTCCCTGCAGCGGGTGACCTTCTCCAGCTCCGTGGGGGTGTCCCTGCCCTGCCCTGCGGGCGGCGCCCCCCATGCCGTCCTGCGTTGGTACCTGGCCGCTGGAGACGACATTTATGACGTACCCCACATCCGCCACGTGCACGCCAACGGCACCCTCCAGCTCTTCCCCTTCTCTCCCTCCGCCTACAACAGCATCATCCACGACAACGAGTACTTCTGCACCGCTGAGAACCAGGCGGGGAAAATCCGGAGCCCCAGCATTCACATCAAATCAGGTAAGAGTGGATGCTATAAATCAGGTGTGGGCAAACTACGGCCCAGGGGCCACATGCGGCCCGTTAAAAGTTTTAATCCGGCCCGCCAAACTTGAAAAAATTTAATTCATAAACCTTTTTAATGTTTTATGTTCCAAATACTCTGGTGTGTCAAACACCCATATTTTGTTGTAATGCTTTTGTTCATTTTCATTTCAAATTTTTTTTCTTTGATGAGGTGAGGTTACCATAACACTCCCTTCATCTGTTCCTGGTCCGGCCCCTCTGTCAAATTTTAGAACCCATTGTGGCCCACCAATCAAAACGTTTGCCCCCCCCCTGCTATAAATGATGAATCAATCATCATGTGGGAGGGCGGGGGGGCTGAAGATGAGATGCCAAAAAACAGGATTAGCGATTAGTCGTCTTCAAGTTTTTATTATAAAAAATATATTAAAAAAAGACCCGGCATTTATCTTGGTTTGCCTTTTTGTGCCAAACCCAGTCAAGCAATGACCGCGGCAACTGCTTTCAAAACTGCAAGAAGAGAGAACTAGCTGTCAGTTCTGTTCTGGCTCTGATTTGCATGATCGACTTGGACATGAAAAAAAATCCCCCTTTTCATCTTGTTGCTTATTAAAAAAAAACTGAATTCTCAATCGACCAATACTGCAATGTGTCCTATCTACACTTATTTGGTACCTCAACACATTGCTTAGCACACCAATAAAATTGTTCCGAAACATGAAAAGAGTAGAAACCTTTTGATGAATATCCTAAAATAATAGGTACCATCCTAAAATGAAGCAAACGTTTTGTGCTTGGTGTAAAACTGGGTGCTGCTGACCTGTCTGCACTCGCTGTCAAGGTCATAGCAAGAGAGGGAAAGTGTTACTTTTCACACACGCACACACCCACACACACACAAACACAAACTCATGCCAGCATGCCTCCTGCCTCCCAGTCTCCCAGTCCCTCCATCTGTCCACCGACTGGAAAGTCCCCTAACCACACACTCACACACACACACGCACACACACCCCCCCACACACCGATATACACATACAGAGAGTCATTTTCATCAAGCTGGCTCTTGGTGTGCCGCTGCCAGCTCTTTGTCAGAGTGTTTTGGCAAGGACAGTTTGAGAGAGTCAGCTGCAGACATGGAATGATGCGAGCACAATCATGGAAAGAAAAAAGGCAAAATAATTTGACAAATCCTGCCTGAAGAGACATTCAGCACTTCTTAGTCGCGGCACAAAAGCACATGCAGTAAAAAAAAAACTAAACAAAAAAACCAAAAAAGACGCCCATATGGCCTGCATGTTCCAAAAGGGAGGGGCAGTCCCTTCTGTGTGACCTTCTCGCAAGCCTTCACTTTGGGGGTGACCTTCCCTCGCCCAAATAATTGCAACAATTAATCAATTCAATGCTGAGATGAGCGCATCTTCACAGCCTTGTAAGCAAGGCTGGAGCGCAGGATTGTGCACCTCATTACCTCCATACACACATGCGGTTGCCATGGGAGACCTTAGTTCCTAGGTGTGGCTGGCCCCGCCTCAGGCGGGACGGCAGACTGACAAAACACCCCCCCCCCCATCACTCACCATCCCTCCCCTCTCTTTCTCACTTTTGGTCCAATAATAGCAACCGCGCTTCACTGGATTACTGTTTGTTTTCCTCATGGGCTTGTTTTATTTTTTTAATACTTATTTTTTTAATTAGAATAAACTTTCTCCCTGACATGAAAAATAAATTGATTTCAATATTACCATTCGCTACCATTGACGGCTAAACACGTCAAAGATCCATTTTTTTTTTTTTTTTACTGGGCTGGTAGTGAATGAGTTAAGATCAAACTTTCAAAATCCATCCATTATCTGTTGCTGAACCCTATGATGAACTTTAAACATGGAAAACAAATTTGTAACACCTCCAGACACTCTCAACGTGAACTTTTATACTCACATGTAAATTTGAAGCACATACCAACCACCTCGTTTTCCTTAAGGAGGATTAGGGAGAAAATTTTTTTACAAACCGCAATCACTTGTCAGTGACGGTATTATCAAAGTATGAGAGAGGCGAAAATCTATTTCCCATTAACATGAAGATTTAGGAGATTAATTATTGGTGTGACAGCCTCACCGAGTCAGGAACTCCTGGTAAGGCAACCAAATCTGTGTTTTTACATTATATCTTTTAAAATGTGAAAAGAACGATCCGATAGATGTACTTCGTTTCAGCATGAACACAACCGCTAAAATCCAATGCTTGCAGGCACTTCATAAACTGATATAAGGACACCTGTTCAGCGATTTTTCTCCTTTGTCCTGACCCAAGAGCATACCTTCGTGGGTTTGGACAGGCTGAGGCCAAGACGGCAGGCGTTAAGATCATTTTCCCTCTCCATCTGTCCTCCTCGTCTCGTCTGTGGCTGACATTTATTTCCTAATACAGTAAGCAGGGGTTCGAGGCCTGGGAATAATCCACAGTGTCAGCGCCTGCTTTCCTGTTCAGTTAGTAAAAGAACCTGCAGCTGTTCATTTGTCTGCACATTTCATTATTTTCTTCCCCCCCTTCTCTCTTTCCTGTGTTTTTGCTGCTCTCTTTATGAATAAGTAAATGCAGTATTTGGTTTCCCCAGCGTTAATTATTGAAGCGACAGTGATACAGGACTTGCCTCCCAGTGTGCCCCGTGCGCCAGAGTCATGTTTTAGCTCGTTCCTAGGCAACCGGGCCGCATATAGTCAGGCATCAGTAACGTCCTAATGATTCTGCGGTGCGTACGATGAGAGTGGGAGGGGGTGTGTGTGTGTGTGTGTGTGTGTGTGTGTGTGTGTGTGTGTGTGTGTGTGTGTGGATGTGGGGTGTTTGGGGTTGTGCAATTTCCACACAAATCAGCCAGGCCACCATTTGTATCTTTGCATTCGTTTATGAACAATATCAAAAGGTTTGCAGCTGGTGTACAACAGCACTTTGTCATACTGACAAAAACAGGATTTCAACTTAGAAGTTAGACATAATTCTCAGATGTTTGAGACAGAGGAAGTCCGATCCTCGGGTGACATTGACTGGTGGCCGGCGTCATTGCACCAAAACATTTACAAGCTGTCAAGCTGATTTTAAACACTCCATGATGGGCTCAGGGGGAATTGGTAATTTTTCCTACTATTGACGAGTGGCAGCAGGGTCAATCAGAGAGTAAATAAATGATTGAAAGAATTAGCAGCTGAGGCTACTCAGTCGATCGACGTTATTGATCGGCACGTAGATGGTATCAGTGGAAAGCGGTGGCAGCTTCGGATGAAGAGCTGGGCTCAAGAACTGATTGCAATTATATGTCCTTTAACTTTGAATTGTGTTCAAATGAGGCATCAGCTCACATTAGCGGTTCACGTGTCGGGCGACTTAAAACAAAAGCGTGATATTCCCGCCAGAGAATGTGTTAAGGTTGCTATTCATTTACACGGTGCTTCTCAATAAAGAAGAAGGGAAGGGAGGAGGAATTAATTTGCACATCCTAGCTGTTTAGCATAAATGTAAATACTGTAATTTGTCTCTCAAATTGTTTTAAGTAAAACATTGCGTTCCACACACTCTGACAATGAGAGTGCCACTGCCACCTACTGTAGTGGATGTGCAATTACACTTTATTCTAGTATGGCCTAAAAAGAAAAAAGCCTGCTCCCTGGGCTCACACCCGCCACACTATTCTCAAATAGGCGCGACAGACTGATTTAGGGTCATATACTGCCATGTGCTTACGTCAGAAGAGTTGTGCTTTGACAAACCTAGAAATGTCGGCAATCCCTGTCAAATGTGACTTTTTGTCCTTTCTCTCTTTGGCCTTTACGTTGGGTCTTGTCATATTTGAAGCATGCTTTAATATTCTCATGGAATTCAATCACATTCAAAAATTCAATACAATGCAATACAACTTTATTTATATAGCACATTTTACAACAGCTGGAGCTGTAAGAAAGCACTTTACATATGGTGTAATATAAATTAGCAGTAAATTACAACACAAATTAAAACACATAAACACACCGTGACAGTTTCATGTTGAGTCGAAAGCTGAAGAATAAAAATGTGACTTCAAACGAGTTTTAAAAGTGGACAGGAAGGTCATTCCAGAGAGAAGGACCGACAACAGAAAAGGCGCGATCACCTCTGAGGCTCCACTTAGCCCTCTGCACCTCCGGTAGCATTTGGTCCACAGACCTGAGGCAGCGGGCAGGTGCGTAGGGGTGAAGGAGCTCAGAGAGGCCATTTTAAGATTTAAAGACAAACAGAGGTATCTTAAAATGATTGGGGTTGTGCGCTCCCTCTTCTCCCGTCAGTTGAAAAGCGAGCAGCAGCATTTTGGACCAGTTGGAGACACTTGAGGGAGGACTGGCTGACTCCAAAATAAAGTGCATTACAGTAATCTAGCCTAGATGTAACAAAGGCATGGATTACTCTTTCTAAATGCTCCTGAAAAAGAAAGGGCTCCATCTTCGTCGGCTGCCTAAGATGAAAGAAGCTGGATCGGACAATAGCACTGATTTGCCGATCTAATTTAAAATCACTGTCCAATTTAAAACCCAATTTTCTGGAAAGCTTCATGATTCACAGCCTGCTTCAAATCCAAATAAATCACGACTGTTTGGTGTTCACGCACGTATTCCCTGGTTATGTGTGTCAGAAGTCTTACTCGGAAATATATCCGTAAGATTGAACGTCATCAAGCCCGGGTGCATAAACAAAGACTTATCTACAAACGTGACAATATAGCCCGTAAAGCATCGTACGACGTTTCCCACAGTCACAATCGTATTGTGGCGCCGTTACAAGTTCACAAAGATGAGAATAAGCACCAAAAAGTAGAATGGGGTTAAAGTACGAGGTAAAGGGTGCAGTTACTTTGAGGCAAAAGACTCTCTGATATTTGGCAAGGACGTTGCCGTTGGTTCCACTGGGTTCCAGTGACAGTGGTGGCTGGCATAAAGCATTATTGATGACCAAGGAAACTGGCCTTCAGGCTAGGCGTTAATTATATCACTGGAGAGCTGGGGGAGAGCGTGAACACATCGGAGGGCGGAGCCTCTTCCTGCATTGTACGTGTGTGTGTGTGTGTGTGTGTATGATTTGCATTGTTAAGCTATTACTGTCCTCATTTTGGAGGGAGGCCTAGCCGGTTGAATAGCAGTGATAGATTGGGATGCCAGGAACACTCGCCAGCATCAGCTTTTCTTGAGCCCCCATTTCATTTGTGTAATTGTGTTTTCCTCATCTAACACATTAGTCATCGTACTCCCTTTTTTTGTCTCGTGTCAAAATTGTAGAGGGCATTGACCCTTTATATGAATGTTTGGTTGAACAGCAAACCTTTCTGAAATTTAGAGGAACTTTTAAGGTATTGCTCAAATTATAGGGAGTAACTCCTTTTGCTCTTTGTCATTGTGTCCCAAGCGTTCTCACTCTTTGAACTATACTTTTGAAATTTTTTTTTAAAGAAAATGTTGTCATTTCTGAATTTACGCCAAATTAAATGTGATTTTAAAAAAGGAATCGCAACAAAATAGTTTAATGCAGCTCACTTGTCAGTGGAGCATTTTTTATTTTACTTAGAATAGCAACACAAGCAAAAATGAAAGCTATTTTAAAATGAGGTTAAGAACTATTCATGTGTTTCTTGGGTGTGACCTTGTGCCTGTGTGCACCACATTGGTGAGCTCTTATTTAGATTCCTCAATGGATTAAAAATGCATATTTTTGGAATGTGGCAGGAAACCGGACTACCTAGACCAGTGCTTCAATTATTTTCTGTTACGCCCGCCCCCCACCCTTGCAAGAACAACTCGTGCCCCTCCCCCCACCACCCACTCTCCGGCGCAACTATAAATAATAGCATTTTTATTGCAAAACAAACCTACACAGTAGAGTTAATACTCGATGCGGACAATGAGCAAGGAGAGCGCCACTGCCACCTACTGGAGTGGATGTGCAATTACACTTTATTGTAGTATGGTGGGAAAAAAAAACATGTTCCCCAGGGTCACACGCGCCCCCATCAACATCACACCGCGCCCATCCCAGGAGGGCCCGCCCCACTATTTAAGAAGCACTGAACGAGACAAACCCACCCAAGCAATGTGAGATCACACAAACTCCACGCACGATGGTCATAGACCTGACAGGCTCGCCACTATATCGCCGTCAGCTCCAAAATAATCGATCAATTCAATATAGTTCCCGAAATTTGCCGCCAAATATTTGCTCCGTTCTCTAACAACTCTGAATGTGACAGCGTTAACTGCGGAGATAATTTGCTTCGCTACAGGCTACTGTTTTCATCATTATGCCGCGTCTTAATCACAGCCACCCTGGCACCGACTCACCGCCCCTCGCTCGCCGCGCCATGTGAGGCCGCATGTTTCTGATGCCTGGCGCCTGCATGTGACAGTCGCAGCGGCCGCGAGCCACGCCGCGCTCCTCGCCGTCTCAAAGCATCTGCGCCGTTGTTCTTTGAAAGGCTAGAGGCCACTCACTGCGCATCCCCTTCAACGCGGCTCCCAGTCAGCCCGCCTTACAATCAGAGCGACAGAGTTGGAGGATTTCAGACTTGGAAGAGCAACAACACCAGCTTGTTTGTTTACTAGACCTGTCTGCGTTTTTTTTTTTTGTTTGTTTTTTTTACGTGTATAACAAAACGGCCCTAAACTGTCCTTTTCAAATGTTTATTTTTAGTATGTGGTTTTCTGTGTCGGTATAATTGATAACAAATGACTGTTTACTAAGCAAAGATAAGCACATGAGACACATTAGAGAAAACTCCCTGCTTTCTTCATATTCAATCATTTTGACATCAATGTCTCTTGAGGTCACGGGAAGCACTGAGCTACTTACGCAGAAGCAGCTAGCAAGCTAGCAAAAGCTTCCACTGGTTAAAAGTGCACCTCAACACATTGTGGAATCGCTCTTAAGTCTTCATATGAATCGTGGCGAATAAGCTACATGACTGACAAGTATCATACTCTCGAAGCGATGATGAGAAAAGATGGTGAAGCCGTGCTAAATGCTAGCTAACCTAAGAATGACGCGAGTAGCGCGTTCAGTACCGCAATTAAGTGCTTGGGGGATCTATTACACTTTTCACAGACAACTTGGAACCGAAAAATAGCATCACAATAAAAAAAAAAAAAGCTTCTGGATTCTGGAGAGAAAATCATACAGACTAAACTGAACCGGAACTGGAAATGAATTAACTTTCTGTTATAGTGTATGTCAAGGAGAGTGTTTAAAACTATATTAATAAATTATGAAATATTCATCAAATATAAATAATTTTCTTTGTTTGTTTTTTACAAATCCTGAGTTTTGACTGCACAACACATGTTCTCAAAATTACAGGCCTTTTTTTTTTTTTTAAATCAATTTAGCTTTGCTGTTAAGAAAATAAAGTTGGCTGCTGTACACAATGTGAATTTAACGATTGCTTGGATAAAAAAAGAAAACCAATTGTTTATTCATTATATTGTCATATTTTTATGGTTTAATAAAACCCTTGATTCAGTCCTTTGGGATTATTCTACACACACACAAAAAAAGAAAATGTTCCAGGAAGGTGGTTATTGACCAGCTCCATTCTAGGGGTATAAAAACAAAAACACAAGTAATATAATTTATGATTTAGTTATATAAAAAATACATTTGTCACAGTAGACGTATTGTACCTTGTGAATGCCCTCATTGTCAGAATAATCATATTTAACGGCTATTCTGTACTCTTCTCTTGTTCCACCCTAGTGTTCCGGGAGCCTTACACAGTCCGTGTGGCTGACCAGCGCTCCATGCGAGGTAATGTCGCTGTCTTCAAGTGCCTCATCCCCTCTGCTGTCCAGGAGTACGTCAGCGTGGTGTCCTGGGAGAAAGACACCGTGTCCATTGTCCCAGGTAAGGAGCTGATCCAGTCCCTGGTCCTATAAAATAGTAAAATAGTCATTTTAAAACAAACCAAAAAAAAAAAAACGTTTGCTGAATAAATGATTGGTGTGTTCGATCAACATTCAAATGCCAGTGGAGTCAAACAGTGTTTGCTCTCAGAAAAAAAAGCAGAGTTGGATCAGCAATTTCAAAATGGTATTTTACATCAAACCCTGTCATGGAAATGAGGTGTTCACACTCCTGGCTTGCTGTAATGAATTTCTTCCGTGTCACTGGTATATCCCGTTGTCAGAGCGGGAAGATGGACGGGAGGATTTAAAAAATGAACCACTCCGTCAAAAAGAAGATGAAATGGCTTTTGCCTGCCATGTTGCTGGCTCCTCACTCGCTAACGGACGCCGTTGTTGTTAATAGCCGTGTTCCGGGGATAAATCAGGCTTTGGATGAATCCACCTTGTGTGTGTGTGAGAGAGAGAGAGAGAGAGGGGACATGGGTGTGTGTATGTGTGTGTGTGTTGTGTGGGCCCGAAGGGGAATGTAATTTGATGAGTGATGGATCCTTTTAGCTGCTCATCACAGTCACCGCAAAGCGAGCAGACACCCCCCCCCACACTCCATCGGACGGTAAACATGTGAAGGCCTCCTACACATCTACACAGTGTCAAGTGTGTGTGTATGTGTGTGTGAAGGTTTGTGTGTTACTCAGTTAACATTTGCTCCGCTGAGCAATGGCAAATTGTTGGGTGTCAGATGAAACTGTTTAGGTCAGATGATATGTTGCACACCTGCTGCCCTTTATCCTTTCATCTCTCAATAGTGTGTGCGTGTGCGGGGGTGTGTGGGTGTGCGAGTGCGTGTGCGTGGGGGGGTGTGCGTGTGTGTGTGTGTGTTTGTGTGGCCCGAGGGGGGTTTCCAGTGTGGATCGATAAAGCTTGCTGTTGGATTCCCCTCTCTCTTGTCACGTATCCCTCAGTGTGAGCGTGGCGAGGACCCTCTGTTGCGTGTGTGTTTGTGTGCGCGCGCCTGTCGGAGCCTCTTGCATCATGGCCGTGTGTGGTAAGAGCTCAGTGGGAGTATGTTATTGATCAGCTGTTGGACATTTTCACTAACACATTAACATATGAACAAGCAAGCGCATTACGCATGCACACACACACACGCGCACCCCATTTATGTGAATCTCCAACTAGGGTGATCAGTGTAAGTGTCCCTAAGCGTTGTCGTAAAATGCGGTATGGTAATTTGCATTTAACCATAATGAATTCGAGTGAAATAGTAATGTATTACCAGGGAGACTATGACGGTCAATATAGTTCTCCAATCATTCCGATCCAAAAATGTAATCTTCCCTTGAGACAACCTGTAAGGCGACATTTGCTTGACGTTATGACAGGGCTTGACAGTAACGCTTGATCTGGTAGCACTGACTTTTTCTGTAGGCAAGCACCATCACAGATTTGGTCAGACACGTCACTCTCACGGTTTGTGACCTGAAGAAGAACAACATGAAGCTTATTATGCCTTATTTACAGACCTCGACTATATAACCACATTATTCTCCTCGTGCTGCCACCGAAACTAGAACGCCTGCCATCTGTTGAACCCTTTTCACACAACCCGACAAACAGTTCCGAGTGCCAGCCGTTAGTTAAAGGTGACAAACACTATAACCCCGAGAAAAACAGCTCTTTCAATGAACTTAAAAAGTAAACATGGAAAGAATTTCCACAGAATTAAATGGTAGTCTGTAAGCATCATCCAAATGCTACTTGATTTATACAAACATGAAACAAGTGGTTCACTGAAGCGCCACAAAATTGGTTATATATTGTCTGATGTCAATTTATCTTTATCAACCCAACCATTTAATCCAGGGGTGGCAAACTTTTTTATTGGCGGGCCACAATGGGTTCTAAAATTTGACAAGAGGGGCCGGACCAGGAGCAGATGGTTGGAGTGTTTTGGTCACCTCACCTCATCGGAGAAAAAAAAAAATACATTCAATTTTAAATGAAAGTGAACCAAAGCATTACAACAATATATATGTTTTTGAAAAACCACAGTATTTAGAAAATAAAAAACTAACAAGGTTTATTCATTTCATTTTTTTTCAAATTCGGCGGGCCGGATTAAAACGTTTAAGGGGGCGCATGTGGCCCCCGGGCCGTAGTTTGCCCAGGTCTGATTTAATTGGTCGGGTGCTGAACAAGAATCTAAACAATAATTTAAAGAGAGCTTCTCGCAACCTCCCACAAAATATACAAAAATAAATCAATGAGTTAGCTGGCTATGCCTCTCCTTACTCACAGCAACACTTCAAAATCGGAATTTGTGGAGCATTTACATTCTCGTCTGTGTGTCTCCTTGCACGATGACAAGCGTTATCAATGACAGAGAGGTTCTCCTCTCTATTCCCTGTTCATCTATGACCCTTCCATCTTTGTCTCATGTACAGCATGATGGCCTGTGTCAGCACTTTGTTGAACACACAAGCGAGGCTATCACATGACTCGCCGCCACACACTTTCCATCCATCCATCATGAGCAGCTTTGTGTTTTTTTTTATTTTTTTCCCCGGCGCTCGAGATGCTCCGCTGGCTTGCCATCTATTAAGAGGTCCGTGTATGCCAAGGTGCGGACTTGACAGGATGACGCGCGTCACACGAATGGCCGTGTTGGTCAATAAAGCTGACTTTGAATGAGCTTTGATGAAGAGGCATGCGGGTGTTTGCTGACAGCTGCCCTCGCTGCGAGACGACCCCGCCTGGGTGTCGTGTCACTTTTTGACAGCCAAATCTGTTTGCATTGGAGAGTTCACAGAGCGGTGCTTGTGTGTGAGTAGGGGGAGGCGGAGGTCGACAGATAGATGTGTAGACTTTCGGTGTCGGCCCGCCATCCTTGCTGCTGCGCTATAATTGATGGTTTGATGGTTAGAAAATTATCATTTGTGTGCCCGTCAGCTGGGAAGTGTTGACGGATGTCCCTGAGTGAAGCGTGTTCATCAGTGCGCGTGCATGTGTGTGTCACTTATTTATTAGTAACCATCTCCTCCTTCAACTTTAAAACGAGTGTGAGTTTCATTTGGTCACCATGGTAACGGGTGCGAACTGGCAGGCGGAAGGAGGAAGGTGTGAGTATGCATCACTGTGTGATTTATATTAGTGTGTCACCATAACACACACATGCACACACGCACACGTACCCTTCATTCACTTGTTCGATACTGCTAGGAAAAGACTTTTTTTTAGAACGTATTGCTTTGTTTGGATTGCGCTTTTATCGCCGTGCTTATTTAACCCTGCATTGATGATTATGAAGAGGGTAATGCCAGTAACAATTGAGACTCATGCATCCTTATCAGTGCACGCTGGCTATACGCCACATTACAACTCACCGCTTATGAATTATTCTACATTTCAGTCATTACTTGCAGTGTTATCAACAACATGTAAATGGTTCCGGCAGTACTGGGCGTCTCGTTGTCTAGAATGTGACAAGCATTGAACCTATCTAGAATATTATGCACGTGTTAATTTCGTTGCAAAATATCCGAAGCAAGTTCAGTGGTACTTTGACTTTTGAGTGATCCGAGTTGAAAGTTGTTGAAGATATGAAGCATTGCTCTTTGGATTGATTGTTTTGTTTTTTTTACTTGCTTTGACTTGCGAGCAACAATTTCAGAAACAAGTGCAAAATGTAATAGGGAACTAAGGAAACTAGCTTCAATGCTATTATAGTTAGAACCCTTTAAGCAATGTACGGTGTATTCATACACAAATGGTACTGCAACACATGTAGACAGAATATAAAGTAATAATGCATGAAAGCAAATAATCCTTATCCAATATGAAATACTTTTGAAATAACATATGTAGATACTGTATAGTGTATCATGTGTAAGGTATTCATACCGTGATGCTCAAACCAATTATTTGCATGTTTAATGAAGTTATAGAGAAAATATTAGTAAGAATATAGAGAGCTAATTTCCTTAAAAATCTCGTTAAACATTTTTTTTTTTCTTTTTAGGTCTGTGGGATCAGAACAGTTCATTTCCATTCATTTCATCTCATCCCAAATAAAGTGAATTAGAAAAGCACATTGTTTGCTTTTTTAGAATGGAATGCATATTTTATTATTTCATTTAAAGAGGTCCAATTTAATTGCTAGATTTATTTATTTTTTTTAATATTAAATTGTAAGTGACCCAAGACTCTTTATTTCATTAAATGTACGCATTATAAAAGCAATTCAAGGTGGATTCCAAATTCTTGGCTTGACATTTTTGCTCGAGAGGTTAAAAAAAAAAAAAAAGAAAGGAAAAATCCTTTCTCGGAATTACTAGTAAAACAATAGTCTTACATTGTTGGTCATGAAAAATACATAAATCCGTTATTAATATATGAAGCAGTGTCACTTTCTTGTACACTCAAACAGCGAGGATGAACAACATTCCTTCTCCTTCTGCATCACAAAATCATCACTGCAAGATCCCAAATGGGGGACGCCAACTGATGCTTATGTAGATGGATTGATGTTTGTTAAGTTATGGACTCTACATCAGCATTGATTGGCTGATGGAGTGGAGAGAGCGTTGTGGGTGTGAACAGTGCAGCAAAGTCTGGCGGGTGTGCGTGTTTCTGCATTCATTGATCGAGCTTGTTTAATCCTCTGCGAACACACAAACACACGCACACACACACGCACGCACACCCCCGCGCGCGCACACGCACACACACTCACACACACGCACACATGCCGCCTCTCACATTGTGGTGGAGTCTAGCGTCACCACAGCTGCCGCTGCTTCTGTCCCAGTCTCCATTTTGTGGCCACTCTGCAGAGGCCCCGCGTACGCTCTCGCTTTCCACTCTTTTTAACTTCCAGCGGCCCCTTTCCCCCTTTCCATACAGTACCCCCACTTGGAGCGGCACTTATTAGAAGATAAAGTGACAAAGCATCATCTTTTCTCTTCCACTCCGTCAAACACCAACGCTAACAACAGATAGTCGAGGCAAAAAAAAAAATGGCAGAATCGGCAGAAAAGAAAGATAAAGTGGCACGAAAGCATACTTGGCGCTAAATTATGCAGGTGGCAAAGTGGGCATAGAATGGAAGCATGATGGACTGACTGCTGTTTGGGGAAGAGACCATGAAGTGAGGTGTGTGTGTTTTGTGTTTAATGTGTGTGCATGTTTTTTTTTTTTTTTTCCCAGTCCCCAGCTTCCCCAAGGGAGAAAGAGGCAGCTTGGGGCTTGAAAGGGACTGTGTCCTGTCATTAAAGATGCATCCGACAAGAGCCTAATGCCCACCCCATCGCACCCCGTCCTCCCTTCCCCTTCCTCCTTTGGAGCTTCTCCATTTATCTGTGCTACTGTTTGACCAGTAAGCATTTCTGTGTGTTTGTCTTTAGGATGGGAGCAGTTTGTTCCTCGCCTCGGTCGCGGGGACGAGGACAGTGGGGTTGCTGTGGATGGGAAATGGGTGTTTACTTATTGATGTGTGATTACGAGATGTGTGTGTGTGTGTGTGTGTGTGTGTGTGTGAGAACCTGGCAGTGATGCATATTAGGCAGGTTATTTATTCAGCACTCGTGTTTGGATGTTTTACAGAGAGAACAGGTGCAGAGCGACTCTGAGTGCGCCCTGTTTGAGCGTGTGCGCGCGCGTGTCTTTCAATGGGAGGCATAGACAGCTGTCCAGCCACTGATCACACCGCAGTGTGCGTTTGTGTTGAAAGTTGTAGCTCCTAAAGTCAACATCGTGGATGGATAGCGAGATTGATTGATTGATGAATGGATTGATTTATCGATCGATACATACAAAAAATATATATATAATAAAAATGCTGTGTTGGGTTTTTTGCTGGGTAGTTGTGATTTTGAGCAAATTGGGTTACCTTTCCCTAAAGTAGAACCCTGGACCACCACACCTTGAGGCAGAGGTCTTAATCGTTCGACCACCGTGTCGCCCGGACGAATGTCTTAAGTCTTTCAGTGAGTTGATTTGTCTGAAAATGTGCACCAAATGAATTCTTGCACTTAATATTGGTTTACTGTCCAGCCGTTTTGTGCCATCTTTGAATAGGAATTTCAACATTTTGGGGTATTTTATTTGATTTTTTTGCTTCATAACCTTTGCAGCTGAACAGTTTGAGCATTTGAATATATTAAGATACTCTTCAACATTGGTTAAAAAAAGAGCACCTATTTATTTAAAATTAAATGTTTATTTTGTATCTAGTTAGGAAGTGCTTGGTCTTTTGTGGCCTGATGAAAAATTGTGCCCCCCCCTCCATCTTTTTAAAATGCCCATCCCTGATGTAATGAATATTTTATTACATATAATATCATGCAGGCAAATGCATTGATATGAGCAGATTATCGAGAGATACAGGTAGGTACACAACAGAAGCAAGACGTTAGAAATTGTCAGATCCAGGTAGGTAGATAGATGGGAACATTGATGTTGTCTGCGCAGATTGAAATGGCGAAAGCGATGGAGCGAGATAAGGGAGAGGAAGTGCAAGAGGGGGGCTGTGCACGAGGAGAATTTCAATGGCACTCCAATCATGCAGGCAGTCTCGTTAGCCCAGGGAACATTTGCATAGTGTTTCTGTGAATTCATTTGGCCTTACTCGGGGAAGATGGCTCCCTTTCCTCTTTGCTGGTTAGTAATTCATTAGTTGCACACGGCCAAGGTGTGTACGTGCGAGGGCGTGCGGCAGGTGCACAGGCCGCCGACCGTCTAAGAGCCTTCCTGTTTGCTTCCGACGCCGACATATTTTCACAGTGCAAGGCCCTTGTCATTTTTTTTGTGTGTGTGTGTGTGTGTGTGTGTGCGTAAAAGATCATGACTGGCTGTGTTTGTGCCTGGTCGAACACATGCGTGTGCGCTAATGATAGTCGTCAAAGTACACGCGAGCCAATCTCTGTCAGATATTTCGCCAAGTGCGCAGCCGACGTCGTGCATTACTCATCAGCCGCCACGATGTCCTAGCCGACACCCTCTTCCTCAGCCTCGTGTACCACTGCTGCACGCCCCCTCCCTCTTCCTCCTTCTTAAGCCTTAGGAACTAATTAGAGCAAAAATACATGATGATTAAGGGGGGGGGGCATTCGCACAATCAGCTCAATACGCAAATCCATCAGTAATGGGGATCACGACTTGCTTAAAAATGACGTCACTTGTAAGAAGGGGGAGGGGTTGAGGGTGAGAGTGCGTCAAGGGTTGGGGGAGGTGGCGCCGTTTTTCGTGTAAGCGAGTGTTTGCCGGAGTCTTGACGATTTTCGCCACCGTGTTGGATGCGTCAAGCGTGTGATCTTTCCAACGCTGCCATTGTTGGTCAGTGTTAACAGACACACAGCCGTTATCTGGACATCTTGGGACTAAATCTAGCTTGATATTAACGAGGTGGTTCTGTGAAAGTCTACACACCCCAGGTTGAATTGACAGTTTTTTTTGTGATATAAAATTAACAAGACCACATAAAATAATAAATCATTTAAAAACTGTTCCCATGCACACCCTCCTGTTTTGAAACCCAGGTTCATTGGGATTAAGAACACACCTACAACCATTTTAAGTGCCTCTGACAAACCCCACATAAATTTCAGAGGTTCTAATAAGCTTTTCCTGATATTTATTGGCTTTCCCCAAGAAGCTTTTCTTCTAATACTAATTGGCATTTGGAACTGTTCATAATTCCCTCCACCTTGACATAGGCGCTATAGTTCCAGCAGAAGTAAAACAACCCCAAACCATGCTTGGTTATAGAACTGGTCAATTTATTTATTTATTTATTTACAATAATTAGGAGTAATTTGTATAAAATGTATATATATTAGGGTTGGCAACTTTTTAATTTTATTTCTTTTCACTTAACGTAATTAGTCGTGTCTCTATGTAAATGTATTTCTCTCAAAGCAAGAGAGGAAAATACTTTCAGACTTTTGTTTTATTTCTGAGAAACGGCTCCTTTGAGTTTTGATAGACTGTGCATGAATATTGCCGTAAGCATTGTTGTTTTGACTACACTCTGGAATTTTTTTTTTCGTATCAGTACATCATGTGACTAAAATAATTTTTGCATCTGATCAAATGAGACATTTTCTCCACTCTTCACATAAACAGCTTCTCTTTACAGTTGTGGAGAAAACAATGCAAATTTGATAGTTTTGCTAATGCTCTGCTATGTATTTTGTCTACTGTGAGCCTAAATTTATAGATGAATACAGTAGCTATTGTATATGTCATAGAAGTCTCCATTGTAGTTCAATGGTAAGGTCAAGCAAACTGGAGCTGCAATACAAAAGGAAAGAAGTTGACTTGCAAGCCAAGCATTTGTTTGCTTGCCCTCAAAATGCATTTTCAACGAGAGCAGAAGAAAACGTGTTTTTGTGCCTGACAGTCATACATGTATTTGTGCGTTTTTGTATTTTTGTGCGGTATGGGGAGGGGAGGGTGGGGGCAGGCCAGGATGAGAGATATCCTGTTCCAACACATCCCCTCTGGAGCGCACTTAATGACCCGTGACCTGAAGATGTGCATGCTAGCGAGGGAGGAATGGGGGAGGAGGAGGCGTGCAGGTAGCAGACGAAGAGGTGCAGAGTGGGAGGTGGGCGACAGCTTGGTGAAGAGCCTGGAACTAATGGATGAAAAACCGAAGCAAATACAGCACAGTGTACTGCTAATGTGCCTTACCTGACTTGTCTCTCTCTTTCTTTCTCTCTCATTGGGATGTGCACTGATTTCAACACGGTCTCATCTTTTTGGCCCCGCCCTGCTCTCTCATGACCACTTGTCCTGACCTCAGCAATTTCACCTGCATAGCTGCCTGCACTTATGTGTTTGTGTGTATGTATTTGTGGGAGAGGGAGAGGGAGAGGGAGAGGGAGAGGGAGGGAGAGGGAGAGGGAGAGGGAGAAGGAGAGAGAGAGAGAGAGAGAGAGGGAGAGAAAGAGAAAGAGAGAGAGAGAGAGAGGGAGGGAGAGGGAGAGGGAGAGGGAGAGGGAGGGAGGGAGAGGGAGGGAGGGGAGAGAGAGAGAGAGAGAGAGAGAGAGAGAGAGAGAAAGAGAGAGAGAAAGAGAGAGAGAGAGAGAGAGAGAGAGAGAGAGAGAGGGGGGGGGGGGGAGAGAGAGAGACCTCGCTGTGTTTGTGTGTATGTATTTGCGGGAGAGGGAGAGGGAGAGAGAGTGAGACCTCGCTGTGTTTGTGTGTATATATTTGTGGGAGAGGGAGAGAGAGAGAGAGAGAGTGCGAGAGAGAGACCTCGCTGTGTTTGTGTGTATGTATTTGTGAAAGAGGGAGAGGGAGAGAGAGAGAGAGACCTCGCTGACCTCCCCTGTGAGCAATGGCATCTCTGTGCTTTATTAATAGCTAATCAATGGGCTCTCTGGGATATATAGGCTGCCCTGAGGACTCCCAGAAGACATGTGCAGGTCTATTAGGACACATGCACACACACATGCATAGCTGTTAATGGCAGGCAGCTCTAATCTAGTGGACAGTTTCAGGTTTACATGACAGGAACATAGTAAAAGCAGGAAGGTTTTTTTTTTTTTGTTTTTTCCTTTGCGATGCTGTCCAAGCAATTCTTGTTCACCCTCACATGGAAAAGCAACCAAATAATATAATGATGAAATATGCATGCCAGGCTAGTAATTGGTGATGATTTTTGTAAAATAAGGGCAATGCGATACAGGTAACAATTAAGTCAAAGTAAAATGGTCCGCATCAAAGTACAGCGGAATCTTGTTTTATATCATTCGGTTTTCAATATTTTTATTTCATTGTAGTGTATTCCATATTTGTCCACTCGGCTCGGTTTTCTTACAATAGCCTGCAGACAACAGTGCATAGCACATCCTGTAATCAGTCAGGCTTTCAAAATAAAAGCACATGATATATTACATAACAGTTTCACCAGAATTTCTTGGCCCACTGGCGTCTTATTTGACCTTCACACAGTCAAGGCGCAAGCACAAAATAATTTGAAGTCTGACTGATCTGGGCAGGTATCGGAATTGGGTCGTATTTCTTGCTATTGGGTACTGGTGACCGCTGCCGATACCAGCCGTTGATATAGGTGGAAAGGCAATATGCAAGTTGAAGACCACCACCACGTAACGTACAAATATCTGACATTTAGTAAGTAAGTCCTCCTCGCCAGTAGTTGGCGCTACTCTACCGCAGTTTGACACGCTGGCAATTCATCATGAGCATCAGAAAGAAACAACGTCTTTATTCACAATAATTTGGGATGTTAATTACAATTCTGTGAGGATAAGTGGCTTGGATAATGGATGGTTGGATGTATCAGAAGTATGAGTGGCATTGGTACTCTGTATCGTGTGTACTATAGTGAATGTTATCGGGCAGAAAAAGTGGTTTTGAACATCCACACTAGGCAGATCGACAGTAACTGCTTGTGGATGAACCTGTCTTACGAATGTAACTCATTGGCGTATAGGGAACCTCTTCTCGCCTACCAACTTCTATTCCCCTTCCTTTCTCTCTCTCTCTCTCTCTCTCCGTACATTGGTTCTTGCTATTTGGGAAATGCTTTGTTCGTGTGCATAGCCAGTGTCTTACAATGCCCAGGGCAAAGCAAATTTTCTATTCCTCTCCTCTCTTACTCGTTCTCACTGGAGAACTTGTTTGAAAATAACGATTTGAGCTTCAGACGTGTCTCGGGATGACAAATGCAGTTTTTTTGGTTCTATTTTTTTTATATTAAAGGTATACTCCCTGCCGTTTATTGTGGATTTTTTTTTAAACTGTATTTTGTCATTTTGTTCATTAAATTGAATGTGCAAGACACGATTAGTTTGATGTGTTCGGTTGCTCTTCACAAACATTTCGAGGGCAACTCTATGCTGATTTTGCGTTTGGGAAAGTGCTGTAGTGCTCCAGCTTGCTGTATTCAATATTCAACACCGCAAGGTCAAAACCTTGTGATTTGCGTATTTCTTTGTTTGAATTAGCATAGAACTAATTCACAAACTGGATTTAGGTTAACACAATGTAAATTAATATTTTAGTATTGTGGCTAAATCGGTTTTAGTAGCTCATTTGCGAATAACAGAGAGACAAAGATAGGACATTGTATTGCCCCAAATTAATAGCTAAAATGGTTTGAATAAAATTCACTTCCAATTGACCTTTGACCCGGAATATGTGTTTGTTTAGCATGTGCTGTGTTTGCGAGGGAAACAGAAACGGCAAGTGAGCTGATGTTTTTATTTCTTTGTTTTTTTTTTTGTTTTTTTTTGTATGCCGGTTTAGCTGACTAAGGCCCCAAGAAGACAAAGGATGGGGGCGGGGGGTGCGTAGAGGAAGAAAAGGATGTAATTTGAATCTCATATACATTTCAGTCGAAAGCCATTGTAGCCTTGACGCGTTCTCGCTGGAGTCGAGCTCGTGCGCACGCACGCACGTTCACGCGCGGACAAAGCTCTTGTGTACAAGCGCAGGGCTGACAGTTGAGTGCTTGCACTACAGATCATTCATCCTTGTTGACTACATCGCTTGCTGCCAAGTAGAAAAATACAATGTATGTCAGATGCAGCCCCCCCCGCAAGATAAAAATGTACCGGAGGAGCGTTGCTCACTTAAACACCCCCCTATTACATTCGAAGCACTTCAGCACAAAGAAGGAGAAGGGGAAGAAAAGCATAATGGCTCACTCTAACCTAATTCACGTTGGCACCTTTTCCTGTTGTCCCCTATACTTTCTTCTGCTATCGGAGAGATGAACTCCTGCGCTGATCGCTGCCCTCATATTAATTCCGCCTAAAAATGTCCGTCTTCACCTCATCAGGACATTTAAGTCTTTCTGTGATACTGTAATCTCGAGCCGCATCTATACAGTAGAACGGGAGTGATAAATATAAACAGCAGGCGACTTCTACACTTTTTTATTCAATTGTGTCCCTCGTCAACAGCACCCATCCTTTTGTGACAGCCACCCGACTCCACGTTTGCTAGCCGTGAGTGGTGTGTGTGCGCGTCTGCGTAAACAGTGCGCTCTTTTGCAGTTTGACAAGTGAGTGCCTTGTTTATTTCTGTTGAGGGGCAAAACAGACGAGTATTTATTCCGTTGCTCCCCTCCCTGCTCCTTCTACCCCCCTGTCCCTCTCTCCATCCTTTTCATATACAGACAAACACAAAGTGATTGCCGAGCTTTATATGGCGTTGTGCTAATATTCCATCCAGGTGAGCTTGTTTGACTTTATCTGAATGGTCCCACTAGACTGATGTGATTTGGGATTCCCTCGAGGATTGTTTGCCGTAAATGAAATGCTTTCTTCCAATAAAAAGGGGATTAAATGCGATGCTTATTGAAAGGCCACTGTCTTTGTTTTTAAAAGCAATGCATTAGGTCAATAAGTCATCACATAGCCGGATATTCATGTTGGTGTTGGCACAATTTTAGTCTACTCTGTTTGGAACTGCGTTTTCTCTCTCGGCGTAAAAACTGGTGTATTTGAATTTTTGTGCCAAAGCAAGTCTGCTTTAGTTACTTTGTGAGTTTTGCAGGTTGTTCTGCGTGACAATAAGCGTTCCGGGGGCCAAGGGAGTTTTTGATTCCACGCCCCTCTTGTATCTTCTAATTTGGTGACAAAAGTAGTCTCAATTTTTAGACTCTGTAAATGCATGTCTTACTCACAGTGCAGGTGGTGTTTTGCGATTTTGGCAAATTTGATGGAGTCGCAGACAGAGAGAGATTTGGCGTTCTGTGTGGGATGGATATCATCTGATTTTGTTCATAAATGTGACACCAATGTGGTGCATCATTGGAGAAATGAATTCATTAAACAAATTATAAGCGTTATTACACCATTATTACAAATATTTTAATAGCATCTTCTCCACTTGGTGTTTTGGCAGAGGCCGACTAGATCATCCGCAATGGGAGATCTTGCAGTTGTTGTATGAAGGCACTTTGCACACGCCAATATCCTGCACCGACCAGCGAGTCTATTTATTCCTACTTCCCGACGGTGGGGCTACTCATGAAAACTAGTTTTAGAACCCAGTATGCAGTGCGACAGTTGTTCAGTAGTGTCGCTTGGTGTGCAATGGACCTTAGCAGTACCTTTGTTAAGCTTTTACAGTGGTCAACTTTTTTTTTTATTCCATTTATGTGACAAGAATGAACATCGGATAGTTGCTTGTGGTGTGAATCTCTGCATTGTGTCTTTTTCAGCATTAAGAGGGCTTTATTTAAAAATAGGTTCCCATTATTCCGTATGAGGTCCATTTGTGTTTGACCTTAGCGGTTTGACTGCGATCTTTCATCTGCAAATTGTGGACCCCATCTCAGGTAATATTTTGTAATGTACGACTCACCTACCTCTGTTTTTTCACACTCGATGAGGGTCGGATGTAATTGTGGCATCCGTTGGCAGCGGGCACAAGTGCGTGTTTGCACTCCAGAAGTCGACGGCGCATGGCAGCGTTCCACTAATAGGAAGAGTGGCGCTGCATATACGCAATGTGTTGCTGTGCAGGAGAAACCAGTCTGCCTTCTACTCATCTGCGTGCGTGTGTGTTATTCTTTGAAGCGCATTTATGTGTTCACGAGTTTGCACGATTGTTCATTACTGCTTGTTTATGTGGAGCAAGTATTTAGTTTACAGTGTATCAATATGTTATTACAGCAACTAAGATTTTATGTGTTTGGGCTGTATCAGACGAACTAGGTTTGGCTACCAGAGGGCAGAGACAGTCCTAAATGAAGACAAAAACCAAATGTTTTGATTTTTAAATGTTTTGAAAGTGGGAAAAGGCAACAGATCAAGAGTCATGATTGCGATTTAAAATAGCAGGTAATATTTACAAATGCTGTTCATCTATTTATGTCAGTGAGAAGATTTAAATGCTGTTCTATTCGATGGCTGAAAGCGAAATGAACCTGCACATTCACCTGTTGCTATTCACACCACAGAATAAGTCATGTGCATCCGCTTTGTGTCAAGATTTCACACCGAGTGAATTGATGAGGAAATTGAGACGGCATCATTGTAGTTGACTATTAATACTTTTGGTGACATAAATTTCTTTGTGCTGTGCTGAGAGATTTTTCAAATTCAAAATAGGTGCCTTGCCTCGATAAAGGTCCAGAAACATTGGGAAATATTTTATACAGCGTGTAATATTTGATATATTAAAATTCTCATCTATTTATTATAGATCAACAACAACTGCAACTGTAGCGACATTTGTGACCAAAAATGACCAATTATTGGAATAATCCCAGGGAGATGCCCCACATACAATGGTCTACATTGTTGCTTCTGCGATGAAGACGAGTGGAAATAACAACAAAATCGCCTCTCTAAAAATATTTTTGTGAAGGTGTATATTAAATGGTTGACATTAGATGTCGCTATAGCAAACCGAAAGAAGCCAACCAATGAGGACCTCTTAGGTTGCTTCCAGTAGGTTGGGAAGCACACTCTCAGCACTCCTTTTCCACCCTGCCCTCTTATCCCACATTTGCTTCTCCTCCTTGGGGAGTGCTCTGTGCCACCACGGAGACGACAGATGGGGCTCAACATCAGTGGGAGGGGGAGACAGAGAATAGGAGGTGGCTTGCATTCATTATTTACATCACTTGGTATTGGAATATTAATGCTAAAAGCAATCGGGCAACCCTTCATTAAATTAACGGAAGATGCAAGGAAGGCGGGGGGAGAGAGTGAGTTGGAGGGATGAGGGGGACGGTGGAGGCCCATTCTGTTAAATGGGCCCTAAAATTAGTGAAGCAAAAACACCTCCATTAAGAGAGCCCGCATCTCCACTCACTTTACGTCTCTCCTCGAATCTGCTCTCCCCACTCCTTCGAACACCTCTCAGCTTAATCCACCCACCCACCCCCTAAAAAAAGAAAAAGAAATTGCCCACATGTGCTTTCTCCAAACCTATTTGAGAAATATGCATTTCTTCGCTGTCCCTCTTAAGTCCCTCTTCAAAATTTAAACATGCTTATGGTGGCAGAATGCGTCTTTGGTCCCCTTGTGCATCTCTCTGGAGAGTATACGCCTCTGTCTTCACTCTCACTTTCCCGAGCAGACTATTTCCTATCATCACTTACCCTTCATCTTCATGTTGTCATATATATATACACGCACACGCACACCCACATACACACACACACACACGCACACCCACACGGTTTTGTCGGCTATACGTGTGTGCTTATTTAGCTGGGGTTAAAATAAAAATTTTTGCCCAATGTTTTTTTTTTTTTTAATTCGCTATTTTCCACACACCACTGAACTGATGAGTTTAAACATATCACTTGTTAGCATTAGTATTAGCCACAATGCTAATTTTTGCTAATGCGTGTTCCTATGTTTCCGTTCCATAGATTTGATTTTAGTATTTATTATGCTAATATGCTAGAATTAGCATGCTACCAAGTCTCTCGGAAATGACAAACCTCATGGCTATTGATGTGAATTTTGTTATTGCTAATGTTAGCCTATTGTTAGCATCTTGTTAGCTTAAGCATGAAATGAATTGTGCTGGGGTTGTTTGGTCCATGCAGACCACGTTCCCTGCTTTTTGTGGACTTCAATCCTAAGGATGACGAGCTATGAATGAACTCAACGCACTTTCACAACAAGCAGAGGTTTGGCAGAGTTTGAACAGCTCTTCCAAAAATAGCTGTCAATTATACTACCATTTTACTGTCAAACTAGCGTTGCCTTGGAAAACTTAATTTAGCTTAATGCTACCAAACAATGCAAGTAGCATTGTGTGTTGTAGCATATTTGAACACAAAAAGGAACGCGTCATGTAGGACCCTGCAAAACATTTTGGGGGATTTATATGCTGATTAAAACTATACATTGGGATGCTGATTCCAAAATTGCATTTTAAAACATTTTTTAATCATTTTTTTCTCCTCATCTTACTCTGCAGGTAAACAAAATTCCATTGATTAGCTGCAGTAAAACTGTATTAAGAAGAGCTGATATTGATTGGTCTCATCTACGGCTCCGTAGTTCAATTGAGACAGTGTGGTGAGAGGGGTGTGCGGCTACCAAGAGTCATACCTGTCAATATCTGAAAACAGAAAGCTAGCATAGTACATATTAAAAGGATGAGTGCTGGCTTTTGTTAACTATGGGCATATCGACTTAAGTTAAATTTAGTTTTCAAAGTTTGTAGCTATTCCATCTCAGTCTTTTATTTACATCCATGCACATTTGAGAAATTGAGATTGAATGATTGAGAAAAACAGATCAGTTTGGACTCTGCACTCAAAAATGTGTTAAAAACCGCTGTTAGACCTAACTCGACAAAAATTCAGTTCACCAGTGTAATATTACAATACTTATTGGCGTATATTCTTTATCCTCTGCAAAGAGATTAAACTGCTTATTGAGGCGCTGTGACCGTCTATAATAAACGTTGCCCCCCCCCAAAAAAAATTTCTTGTATGTTTTTATAAGTTACTTTCTTGAAAAGTGCTACTTAATGAAAACGCTGTTATTTTTTGGTGGAAGCTTGGAACGGATAAATTAATGTCATAATACTGTGCAGGTGCTCCGTTTGAATGCTTTTTCCATAGGAGCTGTACAGACGTGCCAACGAATAGTTCAAAACCGTGTTGAGAAGGTCCTCTTGAAAACTAGTAATGAGCAGAGCTAATTAATTTAGGCTTTGCCACCAGATGGCTAAAGCCGCATGGCAGCAGCCGAGGGAGCTGCTCCTCTTTCCTCTCGCTCACCCTCTCTTTTGCTTTGAAGGCATCTGTCCATCTCGCCAGCCACACTTTGAGAGGTGTGCGGCCGCTACACCATAGCTGTCGGAAGGCACGACATTAGATCGATCATCACATCAAATGGCCTCCGGGAGCGGGGAGGGGGGGTGGGGGAGCTCCGGCTGTTAAACAATTACGCACGCATAAAGTGGTCACCTCGACCTTCCACGCCAGGACGGAATGTCAGCGTGTGTTTGTTGCGCCCAAGACGTGAGCGGATGGTCTTGGTATGATTTGTGATATTGGTCCGTGGCTTCACTTACTCGCTATGCACACAGTCAACCGGCCGCTAACCACTTAAATCTGTTTCTCTTACAATGCTGCCACAATGAGACCACTTTGGTGTTTCTGCAACCCAAGCCATTTCTGACGAGTTTCCTTGAGTACTTGAGTGGGAAAACACATTAAAGTTTTACCACAGAGCAGAAAAAAAAATAACGAAAAAGGGGGACGGATTACCGTACTGGTGCACGCCACAGAGACCCCTATCCAACATTTAGGCCGCATTTCCCCAAATATTGCCTGAGGTGTTTACTCAACCATAAACTAAGTTGGTGTCTGTTTTATTCTATTTTAAAATACAGTGGAACCTCAATTCAACAGACCCGCAACCAACAAACCCCGGATTCATTGGGGCAATAATTGTGTCCAGGCCTCTCAAAATCCTGCTTTTAAAGTCTGTTAGTTCCAGAATTCCAAGATGGCGGCGCGCATGGACGCAGCGGCTAACAGCTCCCCCTCACAGTGCTCCTTTTTACTTTTTATTAGTGTTTGCTTGCTCTTATTGGCATCAACTGAGGCACAACATCGATATACCCGCCAAGACATCGTGAACATTGGATATCGATGCGAAATAACCATCACAGAGGAATTTTGCTATGATCGCAAAATTCCGAACGAACTGGCGAGGCTGCCCGGCTCACCATGGCTGGTCATCGGGGCCGGGAGGCGGCGCAGGCGACGCAGAGAGAGGAAGCAGAAGCGAGGCTGCAGGTCCGGTGTCTTGCAACGGCTGCGACGGCAGCCCCATAGGCAACCACTACCGAGTCTGCACCTCACCAACGCCAGATCCGTGGTCCACAAAATCGACGACCTGGGATTACAAATCCTGGGAAACCGCTATGTGCGCGATAGCAGTGTGATCGTCGTCACGGAAACCTGGCTGCACGCAGACGTCCCCGACGCTAGCATCCAGCTGGCCGGGCGCTCGCTACATCGCGCGGATCGGACGAGGGACACCGGTAAGAGGAGGGGCGGGGGGCTCTGTGTTTACGTGCATGAGAACTGGTGCGGCGATAGCACGATCGTCGAGAAGCACTCTTCCCCCGACATCGAGTTCATGTCCGTTAAATGCCGGCCTTATTTTCTCCCGAGGGAGCTAACGGTAGTGATTGTCACAGCTGTTTACATCCCTCCCGACGCTAGCACTAGCACGGCGCTCTCGCTACTCGCGTGCGTCATCAATAAACATCAGCGGGCCCACCCTGATGGCGTTCACGTAGTAGCGGGAGACTTTAATAAGGCCAATTTAAAGACTGTACTCCCAGAGTTTCACCAGCATGTCAAGTGCCCAACGAGGGGAGACAACACTCTCGACCATGTGTACTCGAACATCAAGCACGCATACAGAGCCCTCCCACTCGCCCCTCTCGGCCAGTCAGACCACCTGTCCTTGCAGCTCGCACCTGCGTACACCCCTCTCAGGCGCAGATTCAGGCCTACCACAAAGACTGTGAAAACCTGGCGTGACGACGCCATGAGTGAATTACAGGACTGCTTTCATGACACAAACTGGGACCTCTTTGATCATCAGGACCTTGATGTCTACACGCACTGTGTACTGGACTACATCAAGTTCTGCATGGAAACTGTGTCCCAACATAAGACTATACGGACCTTTCCAAATGCGAAGCCCTGGATGTCCAGCAGGGTTCGCTCTCTCCTCAAGGCCCGTGACGCTGCCTTCAGGTCAGGCGACAAAGCCCAGTACAGGGTGGCTCGTGCTGACCTGAGCAAAGGCATCAAGCTAGCCAAGGCAACCTACAAGGGGAGGCTGGAGGCCCACCTTGCCAGTAACAGGCCACGGGAGGTGTGGCAGGGTCTACGGAGCATCACCAACTTCCGTGGCAGCAGCACGACCTCTGTAGACCCGAGTGCATCGCTGGCAGAGGAGCTTAACTGCTTCTTCGCTCGCTTTGACTCGCCCCAACCGTCACACCCCCGCACTTCAAGCTCCAACTCCCCCCCACTCATCGTAGAGGAACACGATGTGAGGCGCGCGCTCCTGGCGGTCAACCCCAGGAAAGCTACTGGACCCGACGGAATACCAGGCAAGGTCCTCAGAGCATGTGCCCACCAACTGTCACATGTTTTCTGCAGGATCTTCAACCGCTCCCTGGCTCAGGCAGTCATCCCCTCCTGCTTGAAAACTTCCACCATTATTCCTGTCCCCAAAAAGTCACCAGCCGTCCACCTGAATGACTACCGTCCTGTTGCTCTCACACCAGTCATTATGAAGTGCTTCGAGAGGCTGGTTCTCCAGCACATCAGGGACTGCCTTCCTCCCACTCTGGACCCCTACCAGTTTGCATACCGGGCTAACAGATCCACTGAGGACGCCATCGACACTGCTCTGCATGTTGTGCTGGGCCACCTGGAACGACAGCAGAGCTATGCAAGGATGCTCTTTGTGGACTACAGCTCGGCATTCAACACGATCATCCCAGACATCCTCGTCGCCAAACTGGACACTCTCGGCCTCCCTGCCCTCACACGCATCTGGATTAAGGACTTTCTGACCAACAGACCCCAGACTGTGTTGCTCGGCCCCTACACGTCCTCCACCCTCATGCTGAGCACCGGTTCCCCCCAAGGATGCGTGCTGAGCCCTCTCCTGTACGCCCTCTACACCTACGACTGCAGCCCGGCCCACGGCAACAACACCATCGTCAAGTTTGCTGACGACACGACAGTGGTCGGTCTGATCTCGGAAGGTGACGAGACAGCCTACAGAGAGGAGGTAAAGAGACTGACAACTTGGTGCAAGGACAACAGACTGCACCTTAACTCTGCTAAAACAAAGGAGATTGTCGTCGACTTCAGGAGGAACAAGACGCTGCCGCCCCCCCTCTGCATCGAAGGCGTGTGTGTGGAGAGGGTCCACACGTTCAAGTTCCTGGGAGTACAGATCTCCGATGACCTTTCTTGGAGTCACAACACCACAGCAGTGGTAAAGAAGGTCCGCCAACGTCTGCACTTCCTGAGAGTCCTCAGGAAATTCAACCTGGACAGGAAGCTGCTGCTGGCCTTCTACCACTCGTCCATCGAGAGCCTGCTGACGTACTGTGTCTCCACCTGGTACAGCGGCTGCACTGAGGCGGACAGAGTGAGGCTCCAGAGGACAGTCAAAACAGCGCAAAGGATTATTGGCTGCCCTCTCCCCCCACTGTCGGACATCTACACCGCCCGGTGCCTCAGAAGGGCTCTCAACATCGTCAATGACAATACCCACCCAAACTCACACCTGTTCGACCTGTTGCCCTCTGGCAGGCGCTACAGATGCATCAAATCAAGGACCAATAGACTGAGAAACAGTTTCTTTCCGAGAGCCATCTCCATACTGAACTCTCACACACACACGAGACCACCCTAACCTCGCAAAACAGCATTGTGATGTGTTTCTATATGCCCTATTCAGTACTGAATTCCATTGCACTGTCGTATTTATTTATCTAATTTATATATTTGTCTGTATTATTGTTGTATTGCACTGGAGAGGGGAGCCCTCTAATCTCGTTGCACACTTGAGTACAATGACAATAAAGGGATTTCTATTTCTATTCTATTTCTATTTCTAATTGGCCAAAAATGACCGTTTACTTGTTGCTGTGTTGCCATCAACTGACAGCGACTGGTATAATGTTTTAGGGCTTGTGTTGCTCTCTTTTCATAGATAAACACATTTATAAAAAATTAGAGCAGGATTATAAGTGAGTGAGTGTGATAACTATGTTGGGCGCAGCGATTTTGCCATAATAATATATGCACATGTGGCGGCCATGTTAGTAGGGGCAATTATCCCATCGTAGGTAATTGAAAGCATGAAAATTATCTTAGCATTGTCATTAGCACATAGCTCAAAAGAACGTGTTGTGTTGACCTATTTGTATTCATGGCTGTTTTTCTTTTTCAACTCAGGCGCTAGTACTTTCTAACATGCTCGACTCTATTTTCGTAGACAGGCACATGTGCACTTTGTGGCGCATCTTAATTTTCGTAAAGGTGATCTCCAGGTAGCCACTTCACAGTGGGCAACCAACAAGAAGAATAGTGAACAGTGGAGATTTACCCATCTTTCCTGATTTTATCTCTTGTGGCTATTCCGGTGTAGTCAAACGGAATGACGAAAGATTGCATAATAAAAATGGAGAGTGTAGAAGACACGGGTCTGTTGTAAGTGAGTGTTTTGCACAATAGTGATCATTATCTTAGCTGTGTTGAGTGCTCACAGCACTTGGCAGTATAAGGTCTGGGGCGGAGGCGCAGGGGTTGGCAATGGGGAGAGGCAGTAGTCATAGTAGTAATACAATCAGAGTCCTTTGTGTGAGCGAGAGCAGAGGGCGGCTCAGTGTCAGCTGTTATTGAGTGTTTACCCCCTTACGCCCCCTACAAATGGCTGCACACACACACATACGCACGCATGCCACGTCCATAAAATTGTTGTATTCATGCATTCATTGTCAGCCACTTGCACTTGTCAAATCGCCCACTAAGCCATCAGTCACAGGTGAAGAATGTGCACGATTAAAAACAGAGTTGGGCACTGGACCCCGCCCTCCGGCCGCGATCTCTGTACCGTTCCGGCCTCGACCCTCTGGCCTTATTCATAAAAATTGTCAAGCTGCTTAATCACAACGGTTACCAAAATTCATGCTTGTGTTTTTGGTATGCTTCTGTTATCTAATGCAGTCATCAAAATTCAGTTGTTATTTTAACAACTTTTAGAGTTTCTCTGTAAATATGGAGAAGCATTGTCATAGTCCTAACATGAGGATTTTGCCATCATCGCATTGTGACAGTGTTGACCTACCTTCCACTCCATAACCACGCAGAACCAACTCAGACCTCCTTGGACCTCCTCCTTTCCACACTTCTGACCATCTCTCACTTTCATTTTTTTTTTCCCTCCAGCTCAGCTCTACTGGGACGGGACCCGCTATTCCTCAGTGATAAATAAATGTTTCGCTTTGTCTGCTTGTTAATAATGCAGACGTACTTTAAGTGCTGCGGTGGGAGGAGGGGGTGGCGGCTTCCATTCTTCATCTTTTCCACTATGTTATTCCCTCTATCGGTTCACCATTCTGTCGTCTGATAGAGGACTGATAGAGGCAGAATGGGATGAACATAGAAAAGCACTCAGAATCTCCGCCGCTCTCCGCGAAGACGACCTGTGGCTTTGTGGGAGGTTTCATCTGAGCAACAGGAGGTGAAGAAGGCAACCTGGATCTCAGTTCTTTAATGTAAAGAGTTTGTAATGAGCGATCCTTTGTAAAAAACAAGATGGGCAAATGTTTAGACATGCAAAACATCTGTTACATTGTTATTACTGAATACCAAAGAACTTTCCAACCTGGCGGCAAGAACATCTCGGTGCATGTACTGTCGACCATCAAATTCTTCTTGACAGACTGGGAAAAAAAATGGGTATGACTTTCAGGTACGATTCACAGATGCTTCCCATCATATCTCAGATGCAAAGTTGATGTTTCCAATGGTGATTATACATCTGAGCAGGTCACCATGACATGCGGCGTCCCCCAGGGTGCGATTCTTGGACCTTTTAGAATTCCACTGGGTCAGGTCATTCGCAACAGTAATGTTGCCCATCATAGTTGCGTAGATGACATCCAAATTGATTTAACTGTGGCGCTGAGAGACGATGCTCCCTTACATTCTCTTTTGTCGGTGCTGAGAGCAAATAATCTGCCGGACACGATCAAATTGGTTATTGACAAGCTTGATTCGAGGGGTATAAAAACGAAAAAGTCAAGTTAGAAATCTAAGTGTTACATTTGACTCAGACCCGAACTTTTCCCGTCACATTAAGGCTGCGTCAGTTTTCATTCATCTGAAACAAATCAGACACTTCTGAGAGCCACGCGTGTGTTTTAGTCGCTGATTATATTTTAAAGACGAGTGGTCTGTCAGCCTTGGAGGTGTTCTGCATTCTCCAAGTGCCCTTTTATTTCTACTTACACTATGTTTTTTTCCATACGGCGGTCAAGGTAGCAGAATCCTCTGCGCGGGAAGATGTACACTTATTTCTACCTTTTCACGGTCAACACTTCTTTTGCAGGTCATATTTGAATAATTTGTGCCTGTTCATGCCTTTGCTAGATGCTGGTAGAATGTGTTTGTTTCACTTATGCTGCAGTAGAACGCCACCGATGAAGTCTGTAAAAAAAAGTTGAGATGTCCTCTGCTAGTTCTTTGGTTATATATTTGTATTTATTTATTTAATTTTTTTTTTTTGCATTATCCCCGAGAATACTGTAGGACAATATTGCAATGAACTCCAGTCTGTATCTGTTAAATGTAACCTGACAGTCTAAAATGCCTGGGAGAATGTGTCAGCATTTGCCAACACAGGCGGCAGCATATGCTCAAGTGTGAGCGATCGTGTGTATGTGTGTCATTACGGTCCTGCGATTTCTGGGTAAAAGGGCTGCTGTCGTATGGAACGTGATTTGCGGGGTATGCTATGTGTCACAGCAAAATAGCTGCAGAGAGCCGCTGGGCACGAGTGAGTGTTTGTGCGAGGGACAGGCTGCCTTGTATCAGCATCACTCAGCCAGACGTGGAAAGACACTGATGTCGCTTCATGCTGACGCTCGTCTTGACTCCGCTGTCCGAAACTCTTCCGTCGCTGTGGGCAGATATTTGTGCTCTGGCGTGTCGTAGAGTCACATCACGTCTAAGAGTGGCACCCAAACACTGGCCTAAAGCCCCTTTCCAGACTTCCATTTCCAGTCGTCTTTGCGTAATTGCTTCAGTTTCTTTTCACTCTCTTGCTTCTGGAACTGTCTGAGTCCCTCTGGCAATTTCCATGCCTCGTAAAATGTAAAAGATGAGCCAGCGGACCAACCTGGCTTTATTTCCGGTTGTTGCAAGGCCACTTAACCTTTGATCGTGTGTGAATGTCAGGTTTTTGAGGCTGAAAGACAGCAATAAAATCACAATCGTATCCACATAAACGATTTATTTAAACGCTCGTGTGTGCCATTTTGTATACGATAACCGCTCTCATCTTGTCACGCCGTCGATTTGCAACCTGTGCGACTTACGCATTCGACTGTGTGGCGGTGTTTGCAGCTCGGCTCAAGTCCTCTCATGCGTAGTGCCTCCTGAACCGCTTAACTCTGTTAAGAAAAAAAAGAGAAAGTCAAGGCTAGGTCTGAACAAAAAACACATTGAAAGCCGTAGACTTAAATAGCAAGTTAAAGGAAGTTGAGCTCTTGTTTTTAAACTTTATTTACATGTGCATTCAATAATAATAATAATAATATTCCCTTTATTAGTCCCACAATGGGGAAATTCGAGATTCGAACCCAGGCCTCCTGGGGAGACTGGGTCCTGAACGCGGCGCCTTAGACCACTCGGCCATCCTGGCAGCAAACTTAGTACGAGTGAACAGAAACTACTCAAATACTGAGTAACTAGTAACTTACAATGTATTCATTTAATTTTAAATCAGGAGATTAATGTCGAATAGGCAAAAATATAGAACAGAAATTTAAATTTTGAAGGATTTGTGTACATGTGGAGCCTTCTGATACTAACCATGAAATAATAATAATCTGACATCGAGGAAGTCCTCCTCGGCAGTAGTTGGCGCTATACGAAGGCTGGTTGACACACTGGCGAACCATCGTCTAAATCAGAAAAAAAAGACATTAAATAAATTACATTTTATACATCAAAAGTACAGGAAGTATTGGTACTCAGTATCGGTGTGTATTCAGCAATTGACAAATAGTACTGGTATCGGTGTGAAAAAAATCGTGTCTCGAACATCGTTAGTCACTTCTTTAAATTGGCCATTTGGAAGACAAGATGTGAAAAAAAGACTTCAAGCTTTAATCATCAATGGTGAGTAGTAAAATCAACTAAACCGATTTGTCGATGGACTTGCCGACTAATTGGTTCAACCCTGAGGAGCCACAAGCTGTAGGTCATCCTCATATATAAAGATATGTCGTTTTCTTGAATGAACCAACATAATGACAGGTAAGCCAAAGTGGCTTTACTCGAAAAGAGACGCAAATATGCATTAATTGCCATCCTCTGCCCTCTGAGCCAAACTGCGGGCATCGTTAGGGACTGAGTCACAAGCGTTGATGTGTAGAAATATTCATCATTCTCTGCTCCAATTCTGTTGGATGAATTTTGTCACCAATGCTCTTATGGGTTAAGTCATGGCACAGGCACGCACACACGCACACACACACCGTCATGGTCTGCCAGCACTCACTTGTAATCCCTCAGACAAATTACAACGTCCTCTCCTCCCTCCCCCCCTCTTTGCAGCTGCAATTGGATTTGGATAAAGATGGCTTTTCCTTTTCTTCTCCATTCTTCCCCGCTTCAGCTAAAGAGGGATCTGCCCGGGGAGATTACACACAAACGCAGGCACGCACGCCGCCGCGCGGAGACGTCGCATTTGAGGAAAAACATCTTCACTAACATCCCCTCCCTCCCTCCTCATCCTCCTCCCCCTCTTCGCTCTTCACTATAGTGAAAAGCTCCATCGCCTAGAGGTCAAGAGCCTCTATTGCCTTGGCTGTCTTTCACTGAATCACCTCTTCTTTTCTCCCACACACTCCGTCTCGACCACAACACTTCCTACTACTACTACATTATGTTTTGTTTTGTTCGCTCACCACGTCATGTTCACTCAAGCCTCCCCACACCCCCAAAATGTTTGTTGCTCAGCTCATGTATAATGTTTATTGTCGTTGTAGGCAGAGTAACAGTAAAGTAAAGAGAATAAGATCTTCTGTAGAACGGGCAAGTTATATATTTTTATTTTCCGGACTATAAGCCGCTACTTTTTTCCTAGATTTTGAACCATGCGGCTAATACAACAGTACGGCTTGCCTGTGGATTTTTCTTTCACCAGCAGGGGTGCATAATTTTTTTTTTTTTTTGGGCCCCAAAGAGTTGCTGGGCTTATATACTGGTGTGCCTTAATAGTCCGGATATTCGATTAATAGACTCTGAATATAACGTACCAAAATTAATTATTTATAGTTGATATAAAAAGACTATGCACCCCTTTTCACACGCCAGGATTTTATGAAGTAAATCATTTCAAAACGACATGAAAATAAACTCCGAAAATGTGGTTGCAGAAGTGTGCACCCCCATAATTGGGGAGGTTTCTCTGTTTGAAGTTAATCACATTCAAACTGCTGTGAAAAGGGAGTCAGCATTCATCTGCCACCGTTAAAAGCACCGCTTAGTTACCCTGCGTAAAGTTCTGCTGTTCTAGTAAGCTTCTTGTGACATTTCCTCCCGAGTAGAAGCCTGACGCTTTTTTTTATAAACAATTACTTCTATTGGGAACTGTTTATGATTTCCACATTAAATAACGCCCCGGGGACCGGACCGGATGCGCAACACTGGACCAGCCATTCGGGAATCCCCCCAAATTCCCAATGGCCACAACGCCCTTGCTGAGCCCCATGTTGGAACGGAAGTCATACATGATCAAATTCAGCATCTGAAGTTGGCTTTTCCTGACATATTTCCATTTTATAGCCCTAACCTGAAGGTTTTGTGCAAACAGTGTCTCCTCTGTTGAGCTGTTCATAATTCTCTCCACCTTGATTGAGGCCCCAGCCTCAAAGCATGATGCTACCACCGTGATGCTTCACCGAAACTGTGGTGGTCTTTTGGTGGTGAGCAGTTGTATACTGCATAGTCCTATGCTGGGGGGGATTAGTTCCCATGCTGCTCTCAGCCACGAGACACTGTAGCCTCTTTATTTGTGTGCGACATGTGGTGGGATTGTGCTGGCGTAACATAAAGAAGAAGGAGAGCCCATCAGGATGAAATAGATGTGCAGCACCGTGTGTGTAATATGATGAATGCAACCTTAGGGACTAATGGGTGTGTGTGCGTGTTTTAGGGCTGCTGGTGCGGCTGAATTATTGAAGAGCGGAGGCAGCAGCTGCTCTTTAACCCTGAACCCCAGACAAGACAACAATCAATATTTAAGCAGAGATGTCATGATACCCCACACACGTGCCCCCACACCACACACATACACACGTATACAATCACATTCATAGGAGAAGCCGTGCGGCGCTGTCAGCGCGTGTGTGATAAATGGAGTGTGTTTTCTGCGCATCAGGGGAGTTCGCAATGTGTGCAGCGTCGCCGGAGTAAACACTTTGGTGTGTTTGTCAAGTCGGACCCTGTGTTGTGAACCTGTGGTCAGCGAGCGAGGTGCTGTCAATGCAAACACACGTTATTATATGCACGCAAACAGAAGCATCTTGCGCGTCTTCGCTCTGTCTGTGCCCGTCTTGCCTGGGCCACCAGCACTGGTAATGGGGAGGGACCTGTCAGCTCACTTAATGCAGCTAATGTTTGCCTGTGCCTGGGGACACGAGCACAGCAAACGCACACGGTCCTGACACACAGCGCTCCACTCTCTCCCACTGTCACCCACTCTGTCACATCCCGTCTCTTCAACCACCCACCCTGCTCCGCATCCCCCATTCAATCTCCACCAGCTTCTTCTACCTCACTTCAACCTCTCTGCATTTCTCCGATTTGTGTTTTTCCTTCCACACATGGCAAACATTCATCGGCCACATCCATTATACCCGCTGCTAAGCCATTAATGCACCATTCAACCTTTTCCATTCGTGAACATTTCCTCCGTGACGTACAATTAAAAATAGGTCATAAATATAGAGAGATTTTTAGCTACACTTACTGTATGATGGAGCAAGATAAAGGGAAAAATAGTCATACAATGGATTGTAGCATACTAAAAGTGAATATTTGGGGGTCCTAATTTTCATGCCCACTTTGGTCTAACTGTGCGCATGGGTGGAGTTTTCTTTCTTTTGATATTTTCGTAGATGCACACAGGTTGAAATGGGTGTTTGCGCTGTTGTGGGAGGGAACATAACCTACTTGTTTGCCATCCAATGGAAGTGGCTTCCCTCATTCCCATTAAATTCAGCGCAGAGAGAGGTGCGCGGTCCACCTGGCATTTTGATGCAGGAGATGGGCAAAATCAGTCCTACCCGATTTAATTTTTTGGTTCCGAAGACGGCTGGTAATATTATCCAAGGCAAATATTTATTGCCGACAACGCCACCGTACAACACTCCCGCCTGCCGTCCTCTCCGGAAGCAATCGGCGCATAGTGTCTGTGCAGCAAACCTTAGTTGACAATTTCCATATTCAAGTTGGTGCTACTAAGACGTGCCAAACCTTTTTGTATTTGCAATAAAATGAGGACCATATTTTCCGAACAATTTGCTTCACACTTATAAATAAGACCGTAGGCGAGCCCTCGTAACCCAACATAAACAAATAAGAGCGAGTACAGGAGAGTACAGGAAACAGCAACAAGGTCAGCCAGAGAAGCTTCATGAAAATAAATCGCTTATACAAACTGAACATACCTGCTTTTTGCCTCGCTTTTCCCATCCATTCTCCATCCTCCTCCACTCCCCACTGCTCCGTACTTCCACTGAATATCAACCCAACAAATCAGACAAGCGGCCGAATCTCCCACCGGTTTTTCCCCTCAACTTTTGTCTCCCTTTCGCTCACCCTCTGTCACCATTTCTGCTTCTTTGTCGCCCCTCAACTGCTTTCTCCATATGTCATCTTCCATGCATCCTTCCTTCCTTTGCATACCTCGTTCTCTCTCATTAAAATGATTTTCAGTGTCGGCTTCAGTGAGCGGCAAACGCTTCGTGAGATGGCCTTTACTCGGATACTACTGGCAACTGACAAAGAAGTTAACTTGCATCTGTGCTCATGTTGCAACACGGTGGACGACTGGTTAGCACGATGGCCTCGCAGGTCAGAGGTCGTGGGTTCGGTTCCGGCTCTGGCCTTCCTGTGTGGAGTTTGCATGTTCTCCCCCGTGCCAGCGTGGGTTTTCTCCGGGTACTCCGGTTTCCTCCCACATTCCAAAACCTGCATGGTAGGTTGAGTGAACACTCTAAAATTGTCCCTAGGTGTGATTGCGAGGGCGGATGGTTGTTTGTCCAGTTCAGGGTTTACCCCGCCTACTGCCCGAAGGCAGCTGGGATAGGCTCCAGCAAGCCCGCAACCCTCATGAGGAGAAGCGGAACAGATAATGGATGAATGTTCACTACCTGCCAAACTGTTGCTGATTGTGAAGTAAGTTAGGTTGAGTTCTCACCAATACCGCACTCATACCTTAAATTTGAACTAAGCTCTTCTCCACTTCAGCCCTACTTTCACGTAAAGTGGACCTAATTTACATAATATTCCTGCATCTATTACAATAACGGCTTCGGTCAGAAAGCTCTGCTCTCATGATGGTGTTAAAAAGCAGAGCGTTTTGATGGATGCACAGATTAGCTTTAGCGACCAAGATTAGCTTCAGTTAATCGGCACATACTTGATGCTTTGTGAAGTTGGTGATGTGTCCATGTGCCACATACACATAGATGAAGTGTTGCTTCCATGAGTGAAAGGATTTTATCCCCCATGCTGCACTCTGCTCCTGCATGTAGATGCCATGCTAATGGAAAGGCTCAGGGACGTCCTCTGGTCGCCATAGTAACGTGAACTGGACTAGCCATTGGCCCAGCAGTACGTTTGAACAATTTATTGACTTCAAATCCTCATCACAATGTAGGAGAATGCAATTTTTAAGTCATAAAGGCAGCAATTTTGAACCCCCCCCCCCCCCCCCCCCCCAAAAAAAAAAAACTCTGTTTAATTTTGGTCCGTCAGTAGGCTTTACATATGCATATTTCATTTGTTTATTTCTATAGTGGCTAAATAGGTTCAGTGCTTCAGAAGTGCAGTCCACACATGAATCATTGATTCACGAAAATAGTCAGTCCCTTGCATGCGCTTATGGCTAATTTCCGTGAAACAAAACGTATAGCGTTTCATTTTTCTTGATCCTCCTGTCACGGACCAGTTATGAAATTGGCTGTTTAAAATTGTGGGCCATAATATACAACCTAAAATGCCCAGCTTTTCAGGTCAGTCAACAGACAATCCCACGTTTTGATGCAATCAAATGAACGCAAGATGAAGGTGGCAGCTCTCAGGCCGCAAATCTGAGCGGGGCTGACTTCCAGCTGTCATCTTCCCCAAGCAGAAATATGATGTTTGCGTATTATCACGACTTAGGCTTTGTGCTCTCATTCTCTTCCTCCGATTCTGTGCTTGATGCTTGTATAAGGCGGCAGCACGTTACAGCAGATGTCACCGGCCTCTCTGGAACAATGCTCATTCATTATATAAACACTTCATTCCCAAAACCCAGATTTGTTTCACCTCACACCAACCGCACCCTCAGCATCCTTGCTTTCTGAATAACTTTGATTCCCGTTTGCTATTGCTCCAGTAAGGGCCGATGCTAAATTGTGTCGACTATCCGCGGTGAAGCGGACGTTGGCCGAAGACGCGACAAAACAAAGCCCGGAGACGATGAAGGCGACATGGTGTTTGCTCACCGTGTTTATCTCCACGGCGAGTCCCTCATCAGGCCGCCACGGGACGCTGGATCATCTGACATGACCTCAAAGCACGCCTGACTGGCCACTCTGTGTGCGTATGCATGCGTGCCCAGGCGCACATGTATAAGCAATGGGACGTTTGTGCTTGGCTGCATGTGTGACTCTACATATGCTAAGTGTGTTTGTATGGCAAGGAGACAAAAGAATTCCCTGTTGATGGGATTATTTGCGTATCTGCTGTACATCAAAGCACGTGACAAACATCTCTCGTTCCTCGCCGTCTCCATCTGACTTCTTTCTGGCTTAGTTCCTCGTTACTCTCCTCCAATTAGCCCTCTCATGGCTTTTTACACCCCCCCCCCCCCCCCCCGCTTCTTGCTCTGCCTTTGACATTGGGCTAAAGTGGGACAGAGTGTAGCGGGGCAGTGAGGCAGAAGAGACATAGAAACAGTCGGGCAGGAAGGAAGGCAAATCTGCCGCTACGCCTTCGAGTCCGCCCCCCCCCCCCCCCCACCCCACACCTCCCCTGCTTCCTCAGGCCCTCCTAGACCCTCAGGCTTCGCCGTCGTCGTCTGTTGCTGCTTTTAGCATGTCACCACGGCTCCACTCCCAATCGACGACATCTGTGTCTAGAGTTCCTTCGCTCCCCATCATCCCTCATTACATCCTCCTTCCTTGACTCCTCCCCCTTCATCCTCTTTTTTGGGTCTGTGTCGCCAAGATGCCCAGCAACAGAGGCAAGAGCGCATCATCGCCTTGGCGAGTATGGAGAATAGCGTCCTCGCATCCCCTCCCTGCCTCCGTGGCGTCCGCCTGCCACGCAAGGTGCAGCCATGCGAGCGCCGGCCGTGCTCCCCGTGACCTACCGCTTGCCGACACTGTGTACGTGTCACCGTGGCGCTGCTAACATGCTGTGGCACATCATGGCAACATGGTGTCGCAAAAGGGTGAGGGAGAGTAAGCCGACAAGGCCGGTAGAGCACTGGCAGGGTTTCAATGCATGCTGCAATTTTTTTTTTTTTTTTAAATGTTGGCGGCAGTTTGTGAAGATTTTTGTGCGTGCAGCTATTTCACGACAATTACTGTAGCTGTGAACAGCGCGGCTGAACTGTGAAGGTCAAACTTTTTCCAGTGAGGACCATGTACGGAAAAAAGGAAAGATTGGGAGCAGCTTCACTTTGTTTAATATTGGGCTGCGCGACATTCGAAAAATATCCGATGTAGTTATTGAATGCTGCATTCTCGATATTACTGAAATATAAAACGTATACCTAAAGAAATTCAATTTCATCTAATGAAAGAAATTTATTTTTCATGCAGTCAAATAAGTAGGCTCAATTTATTTAATTAATTTTAATAACTGCTCGTTTGTCTTATTTGAGCAATTTTACGTGCGTGTATATATATAAATTTCCCCATCTGAATTAAGGTCACGCTGTGAGGAACATTTGCCGTGTGGATGTGCGTGTGTGCGTGTGTGCATTAGCTATGTCCCGTTCGCCTTCTCATGACTGGCGAGCATGTCTACCTCCATTTATAATCTATGAGGCTAAATAATTCAAGGCAAAAGCGACACAATAAACTGCATGTTGACAAACCTGGAAAATATGTTTTCTGTGTGTATCCAGGGAGGAGAGACATTTTTTTTTTGGTGGTGTTTGTGGGACTTAAATAGGATACAATACTCGCTGACAAGCGTAAGACAAGAGGATAGAAGGCAAAGCCGATTAAGTCTATTCTTTTTTTTTTTTTTTTTGTCACTTTTGCTGCTCTTGTTCTTTCAGCACATTTTCACCACCGTGCAAAATATTCAACTGGATCCATCCTCGTTTTCAATATTTATGTAGCCCGCAATTAAGGTCACTTGTGTAAGAGTCACTTTTAACCAGAATGCGCGGAGGGAGACTGGCAATCAAAACAGATGAACAGATTTTTCATGCTGCCTGTTTAGTTTGAGGTGGATGAGTTCAAGCACCTGTTTTCTTGACAGATTTCCAAGCATCAAGTAAATATTGTTAAATCTAGTTGATAATATTATATAACGCAAAACTTTTTGCGATACCCGTGTTAGTGAAAAAATGTCATGACAACCAAATTATTGTGACTACATATTTCCGTTCAGGCTGTTCCGTACAATACGGCTTAGTCAACAATCATAAAAGTAGACAAATGGATTGGAAATCATGAGGGTAAAGCTTTATTTAATATTAATGTAAAGAGACTGGCAAACACAGAGCAGTAATCTCTGTTCGAGGAACAAATCTTCAAGCAGTAATCTTCCTCCGTACTTTCTCACGCACCCGTCACTAAAAGTTGACAGAGCAAACACAATTAGTTAGCATATTTTTATACATATGGTAAAGTCAACAAGCAGTTACTTAAAACATAACCTGTTCTCTTTGTTTGTTCTGAAAAACAGTTTTTTGAATCCTATCAAATCCATCAGCAATCTGGACATAATTTTTTTTTAATTAATTTATTTTTTTTTAACTTTTGTCGTTCTCTCTTGTTATTTGATACCTGAGAGTGAGTCACTTGATTTTATTTATTTATTTTTTTTAAATATGAGAGACGTAAGCGTTGAAGCACAAAATACAGATGCAAATAAATGACTGTAAACTATCCTGTTAGAGGCAAACCAATTAAAATCTAAAAAAAATAAATAAAATAAAAATACATCAGGAATTCTGTTTACTGTACTCACAAAAAAAAAAAAAAAAGGCCAATGATTCAATTTCACCGGTGCAACATTGTAAGAAGTAAAACTAGAACAGATGATTCTGCTACTTCACATACAAACACAAATCAAATCGAAAAGCTCAGTTAACAGATGCAAAAGTCGCAGTCCAAATTCAAATACTTGAAAACTGCAGCCATGAGCCCTGCTCCGAAACACCAGCTTCACATTTATGCTAGCCGCTATCTACATTCGGCCAACTGTTGGGTAATGTAGTTCTCTTACTGTGTTGCCTCCAAGTGAAGCCATCGGGCATCAACTCAGGGAACATATAGTCTCCTTTTTGTCGTTGCTAAATTAACAAGGAGGTGCTGCATTAAATTATAGAATGTCCAAAATCTGAACTTAAGCTAAAACATTTCCATTTGTATATACTACTCATATACTGTATGTCGTTCAAAGAATGAGATTGAGATCATCTGACAATTACACCAGTCTCTAGTTTCTTGGGTTGAAAATTGTGTGGACAGGAAAGAATTGTCAGTCCTCAGAGGGGGGATGCCGGATTGAGGGAACCCACATATTAGAACAGGCGGCATGTGTGTGCTTGGCGGGGGTGGGCAGCTGGCATTTGGCAGTGAAACATGTTTTTTTTTTTTTTTACTTAGGCATTAGGCCTCTGCTTACTTCAGATCACGCTGCACCTGAAAACCATACCAACCAAGAGAGGCAAAGAGGAAGAGTCATTTATTCTCACAGCGTCTGTTCTGTTCAATTTCACAACTACTTTATTAACCTCCTCCTGCTATTTTTACATAATCTCTTCCGAGCCCTCACGTAGGCCTTTGTCTGCCATCGAGTGAAAGAACGTGGCAGTAATACACCAGCCTTGTGACTCTTTCTCTGCTGTCTTGTTTCCGGCAGCACTCGTCTATTACACACTGCTTTGAATGTGAATAAAGGGGAGATAGGAGCAAGTGTTCATTTCATACCAGAGCGAGGGAAGAGGAGGAGGAAGAGGACGCTCGGAGCTTGTTGTCGCGAGGTGTCGATTTCCCTTTGTCAAACATGCCACTCCTTCACGCCCCTACGACAGAACACATGAGAGCAAAATGTGGAAATGATAGCGGCGGAGGAAATGTTGGGGATGGAAGGAAGGAGCGGTGTGCCATTGATTTGCCAATGCGAGGTTCATTGTCATTCATCTGCGCTTGTAATAGGATTTTAATACCATGGCTAGGTTAAAAGACGGATTATAATCATTAGCACCCCTAAACACGGATGGATTCACAGTCCTGGGTGCAAGGCAGTCATCATCCGCAAGGGGAGATCTTGCAGTTTATCTGGATGAATACATTTTACGCACACCAGCGTCATTCACGGATCCCAGCGAGTATATTTCTACTTTCGCAATGTCCAGCCCTGCGTGTGCATTGATCGCCCTGATTTTAACGCCAATTAGGGAACGGCACACAAATACCTCCTTATGCCCTTTTCTATCTGTTAGTCTCTAATAATATACAATATCACATTGTTTATTGGTATACTGATTACATTTATGGCTTGTGTATGTTAAAAAAATACATGAAAAGAGGTCAATGAAAAAAAAATTGCATATAAAATGAGAGGATTTGATCAAAATACATCAATTATTAAATTTCCAATCTCACACTCATCATCTGAATTCACACGCATGCATGCACATGCAAGTGTACTCGGAGGGTGTAGGTGTTAATTGCACGTTGGGTCTGAATGAACTCAGTGTTGCGCAAGGCACTTTCCATCAAGAATGTGTGTGTGACGCAAAGAGGGGGGTTAAATATGAGCAGCACAAATGAAAATAGCTTTTAGGCCTTCCTACTGCCTACTCGAAATCAGCCATAATGGACCCGTGGTAATTATAAAGTAAATTACCCACCAGAAGGAGCGGAGTTGAATGAGAAATGCAGTAACAGTCAAACACAATCACTTATGCGACACTGGTTAACGGCTTTGTTGATCCCGTCAGAAAACCGTTGTTAACGGGCTACGTAACAGCTTTCATAGGTCAAAGTGTGTCCAAATGACGTGTGCAGCTTACACCAACATGGTTGCAAATATAGAAGCACTAAATTACAAAAGCACTTTATTGCTCTTTTTTTTCCTTTTTATTTTTGTAACTAGTGCTAACAGGCAGTAGGCCTAAAATTGTGAAATTTTAATGAATTTAAAAAATCCCCAAAAATAATTAAAAAACAAAATTTTTTCCCTACTGGCTTCCACTAAAAAAAAAAAAAAAAATCCTATTAAGACATCCTCCCAGTTTTGCCTTTTGAAAGATATATCACCTCCATATTTTTAGGGGGCTATAAAAAGAATGCATGTAGCTGATATTCCAGTCAACTATTACCGCAAGCAAAATCCTAAAAATGCAGTCGCTTAACAGTCAGTGAATGTCTTCAAGCAATGTCATCGCTGTCCATGGTGCTGAATGGCTGCAGACCATGAATGTGTTGATGTGTGCTCCACTTGTGCACTTCTTCACGTCTTTTCTTATTCACTCATTCTGTGAGTCAGACTGAATGTTTTTTTTTACTTTTAAATGAATTAGCGATGCAGTAACTGCAGGCATTAAGTTACCTCATCTCAGAAGATCCTCCCCCTCCTCCAACATTGCTGTAAATACTGAAAATGCATCACAGATTAGTCTCAATGAGGCAAGAAAAGGCAGTTTTGTTTATTTAGCACATTTCATACGAGGCAACTCAATGTGCTTCACAAAACCAAGGAGCAATTGCAAACAAATACTTAATGACATTCAAAGCGGATAAAATAGCTTACTAAGAATTATTTAAAATACAAAATACATGCAAATAAAATATTTAAAGCAATGTAAAGAAATAATAAGTAGCCTCCTAAATTTACTGACTGAAATTGATTTAAAAGCTTGAAAGACCCTCATCAAAGGTATGACCCGTGCTAAATGCAGCATAACAGCTAATTGCCACTTCACCATGTCTGCTTTAAAACCTGAGCTCCACAAATTTTAAGATCCATCCTGCAGTTGACTGAAATTTAAGACACAATTATGGGCACATCTTGGGTTGACTTCCACTTTAATGAAATCTATTGAATTAAATTGTTACCATATTTCCCCAGGTTAACTTTGTTTTTGTTTTTTATGTTCTCCTCGGGTCTCCTTGTTGTGCATGATTTCTTGGAGCTGAGAGTACTGTCAGATTTAAAGGCTCTGCCTCATGTGTTTTGAAAAGACTTCAGTGGCCTGCGGAGGCCTACAAAGCATAATAAGAAAGCCTCCCAAATAAGCAAGACAATGATTCTCAATGCAACATTCGCGCAGTGTTCTCTGGTTGCTTTTAGTGGAGACGAGCTTCCAGTGCCAATGCATTTCTGGAATTAATATTATTTAATATTATTGTGCAGAACGCAGGACAGTGTAACATTATGCATTATGCTCACATTAAAACAGTTTCTATCTCCGGAAATTGTTTAGGACCAAACCAGGATCTGAAAACTTACTAATTTTGGGGAAAAAATAATAGTGAATTGATTCTCTTATGTTCTATTACCTGTTATCTATTTGGTTACCGAATAAACATTCCATTTATGTACCATAATCCAAAATTATTTTGCAATACCCTCCAAGGCTAAATAATTTGTTTCTGATTATTTGACAAAGTAATCAATTCTAATCTATTCTAATTCAATCAATTCAGTCTTGTCTGTGTCATGAACTCCTGCTTACATGCCACGACCATATGGAGCAGAAAGGAAAACAATATAAAAGAGAGAAGAAGCAGAATTTTAAAAACAAAATCAAATGTGAGGGATAATAAATAAGGACGGCTGTTTGCTCATAATTGCAGCATCCTTTCGAGTGGAACTTCTACCGTGCAATTTGTTAAGGGCAATTCTACAACTGTGGATTCCAAGATAATGTCGTGAGAAAATTTGTGTCCTAAACTCGTAGTCCGTGCTCGTCTCAAAATCGAAAACTTGACACGCAAATGTTTTTATGAATAGCCAAAGCGGAGACAATGCGCTAAGCCCTTCTGTGGCCTCTAATCCAGGCCTGCTAATCAATTACGGAGCAATTCAGCAGTTTCTCTCCCCTCCTTGGATGTCGACTGATTCTGTTTGTACTACTGATGAAGGGTACTCTGTCGCACACACCACGTCGCCATGCACGCGAGATGCACACTGGCACACGGTGCGCCACCACAGCGCCCCCTACCCAGCTGCTGTCATGCGAGCGCGTGGGCCCTAGCAACAGCGAGCGAACGAACCAAAAAAAAAAAAATAAAAAAATTCCCTGACGAAAGCAGGGAAATGGGTAAAAGAAAGGCAACGGGGGGGGGGCGGGAGTGGTGATGAAGGGAAGCAGGAGGAAGGGAGGGGCTTGGGGGCCTTGGAGCATTAATAAGTGATGAGTCCAACAGTGCGAATTGCCGTTCGTTAGCATTGCTGCAGCGTCGCCTTCATTTGCATGGCAGCCCCCACCCATTCCGACTTACGCCATTTCCTCTCCCTTTTTCCCTCGCTCGCCTTCACTCGCCGTTTCATCTATTTTGGTCTTCTGTCCCTTGACTAGTTTGTATCTGAAAATAAATATATATGTCCCTCTTAATTTCCTTGGCTGCTGCCTGCGCGCTGGCGATTTTCACCGTATCCTTTCATTAACGTGAACATTTTCTACTTCCGCCTCGCGTCGCTCCCTCTTCTTGGCAGTAACTCTTTGAAAATGGCAGATATAGTAATCTATATTTAGCAGCACCTGTTTTTCCTCTCCTATCATCCAATATCAGCTCACCTATTTTAAAGAAGAATCTTGCTCTGTCTCTTACTGGGAACTTTGGGGGAGACAAGCGATGCTCCAGGGCTCCCCAATCAATTTTTTTCCCTCTCCTTTTTCTACTCCCATGCCTTCCTGTCTCCGTATTTGCATGTGTGTGCGCACATACAGTACACAAACACACACACACACACATCCAGCGGGGGCTTCTCTCTGCACTCGTCTTGACTCACCGCCTCGGGCCAATCAGCTGAACCGAACTCCATTACTTAGACACCCTCCTACTAAAGAAGAACAGATGAAAAGGGAAAAAGGCAGCGATTGAAGGAGGTCGAGGGCAAAGGGTAGGATTGGTGAAGAGATGGCATGAAGAGAAGACAAAACATGATGAGAGGAGGAGGAAGGGATCAGGAAATAAGGAGGATGTAAGGGCATGCTGGGATGAACCTCAAAAATTCCCTTTCCGCCCCCCTGGTAGAATGAGAAATAATTAGAGGAAATCAGACTGTGACGCATGGGCTTACCAAGATGCATTCAACAACAACAACAACAGTCCCGGAGGCGTTGGCAGACGAGACGGGAATTGATCTGGTCTCCCACGAGTAGATGTTTGCGCGGGGAGATGAGAGCAAGACGTGGAGGAATCGCTTTCACCCATATTTTGCTGTCGGGCGGCCTGCCCACCTGTCTTCTCTCGTCCCTCCGTCACTCTCGGACTCTTGTTGCTCTTTATCTCCCATCTCACTCCCTTCATCAATCTCCATCTATATTAGCTAGAAAGAGGTGGATGGTCACTAATTAATCATGCAGGTGGAGTCACCACAGGCCACAATAACAATAAAGAGGTACTAAGAAGAACCAATACTGCAGCTTGCATTTACAAAATAATAATGCTTTTTCTGGTCTCATCATTGGTGTATGACAGTGGAAAATTGATAATTTACAGAAAATTTGATCACAACATATACACACTCAAGTCGTGCACAAGATGACAAGATGATACTGTAATACGGAACCCTGCTCACCAGTAATTGAATAATGATTAAAACCCAACGCTCAACATGTAAGGCAGCCGTACCCAACTTGGACCGGCCCATCACAAAAAAAAAAATGGCACAAGGGATGTGTCCCTTTCACATTAGATCGGTTCTGTTCTGATTCTCGGTATCTCAAAATCGGTACTCAACTCTACTAACTTTTGATCATTTATTTTCTGTTATTTGTGGTAATAAATGTGAATTAATTGAACAATAATTTTAAAAAAATCAACTATAATTTTTCAAAATACAAAATGTGACTAATAATAGGTTGCATCAAATGAGCCAGAGGATCGAGTAAAAATAAAGGTATAATGCATTCCAATTAATAAAGAATAAATTAATATTACAAATTTCAAAGAGGGTGTCGGCGCACCAAAAATGTTAACCCTCCACGCTCAACCAAAGCATGCTAGGAAGTGTGAGACTTCACCATTTTTATAAATTACTTCATAAAGTATATTTATTTGGTTGCCAGAGGGCCAATCTTGCTCATTTCCAAAGCCAAAAATATATGTTTAGCCGGTGAAGGGTGCTGTCCATTGTGCAATGACGACTCAAAATTTGGAATCGCGGCAAACCCAGTGGCTGACTTCAGTCAAGTCTGACCGAATCGCTTGGTGTTTGGTAGGCCTAGAAAAAGTTAGAAGTTAAACGCATATTGGTTAAATTAATTTAGTTTCTCCTGGGAGAAGTTCACATGGATGAAGACCTCCGCTTTTGCCAACCTCTCTTGGTGGGAAAACAGGAAACAGGAGTTCAGAACATTAGCTATAATACAGTCACATTTCCTTGAACACTCAAAAGCTCGTCCTCATTATCTCTTTTTCTCTCCTACCCTTCCCATTCTTCACCATCTTTGAATTTCCCACTCTTTCACATCTCCCGCCGCCTTCACGGCCTGTCTTTTCTCTCTGCAGGCATGTTGTGACAGGGTATAGCAGTGTGTTATACCGAGTTCCACTCGCCAAGCACTCATTATCCTGTAAGGCTTAATACCCAGGTTGAAATAAAAGCCCAGGCTTGAAAATTACACCTGACGTCCTTCAGTGCTTCGACAACAATCTCATAGAAACGTACTTGTGTGTGTGTGTGTGTGTGTGTGTGAACTTCTGGCTATCTTCTTACACTGTAAACCAAGACTAGATAACGATTGATTCATAGTCTGCCTATCCCTGTCTGCAAAAAAAATAAATAAATAAATAAAAATAATAATAATAATTCTTATTGCGATGGAGCTTATCCAAACTTATTATTGGAGAAGAAGTGGCGTACACCCTGGAGTGGTCGCTAGCCAAACATAAGGTACATGAAAAAAAACAAACATTCACACCCATGTACATGATCGAATCTTCATGTAAACTGACATGGATGTTTTTAGACTCAAAGTAAACCAGAGTACATCCATGTATGTGTAGGTGTGCATGTGTGTGTCATACACTGTATTTCCAGTCAGTCACTCCACGGAGGATGTTCTACCAAGGCCTTCTCTTGTCAGTCTTGTAAAGAGACGTGGGAACATGCAAAGCAAACAACATCAAACACGCGCGCACACACACCCACACACACACACACACTCTCGCGCATTTTGCGGTCACATCGGCGTAACTAAACAATGTGCGACTTACAAGAAAGCCTGAAGTGTGCACTGTCTAAAATAACCCTTTGGGGTTAGGATGGAGTAAGAAAGCAGGCAGGCAACCGTAAAGAATAAAACACTGAAATTCACTCTCCTCATCTTCCACCCCCCAACCCCCGTCGCTCTCTCTTTCCCTCCTCCTCTGTTTCACACACACACACACACACACCCACACACACCCCCATACACTTTTTTTTTTATTGACATGCGAATGAATCACGGCCAGAACTGGAATGAAAATGACACTAATCTGCAGTTACCATAATACACACACACACACACACCCACACATCAATTATTAACACCTACAATGACTCCCCTGGTCTCTTTTTCTTCTCTTTCTCATCTATCTTTCTCTGCGGTGCATATCTCTCTGGATGGATGGGACATGTTAAAAGCTCTCATGTGTTTAGCTAAGTGCTGTGGTAGGCTCTTTTACATGATATTTTTTTTTATTTATTATTATTCCTTTTGAAATCTGGGTTTCTTGAGAGTTTTCCAAGACTCTTACAAAAGAGATATAAGCAGCAAAAAAACAACCTCAAGAGCCTCAAGTTTAGTATACTTCTTTATATGACTAAAAAAAAAAAAGACCTGTTTTTCCCATTAGAGGATTCGTATTTTTTTTATTTTTTTTTTTGGACGTAAAAATGTAATAATAGATTTAATGCAAGTAGAGTGGGCTGTTGAGTGTGAATGATGATAGGCAGCTTGACTGTTGCCATAGTGAGGATGCTGTTCATTCATGAGTCATACACCCGTGACAATGCCAGTCCCATGTGAGCGCTCCAATTACCTATGAGAATCCGAATGACCTTTAGTGGCCAAATAGGTCAAACGCAAAGAATTTCAGTAACAAGCCGCGACAATAAACAAAAACATGACATATCATCAGTATCATCTATTTGTATTTAACAAAACAATATATGTTTCTCATCCAGAATAAATATGTAGAATATTAAAATACATTAATACTACAATGAATAAAGTATTGAGCAACTTGAGACGGGAAAATCTTCTCGCCTATTGCCTTCCGCTCATCTGGGATGGATTTGAGTCTGTTGGTGCGACGTTTCATTCACTCATCTTGAGGAACATTTTTTTTTTTGGAGGTCTTAGGTCTGTTGCTCCACCTGAGAGATTGCTTACTGACTCACAATTCCTTTTTGTATTTCATCCAAAAGGTTTGCTGGGGTTGAGGTCACGTTGTTCAAAATCAAACTCATCCAAGTATGCATTGATGGAGCTTGTTTGTTCACTGCGGCACAGTCATGCTGGAACGGAAAGATTGCTTGCGATTATAAATTCAAAAAGTCTTTGTCAGAAAAAGGAATTAAACATTCAGGGGAGATGGAGTAAGGAGCTTTTGTCCAACTCCTGGTTGATTAAAAGGGCGGCTGGAAGCAAGATTTGAATGTAGCTTCACTTCACTAACCCCTTTCCTCCTTGAGTGTCAGACCAGAGCCGTGCCCTTTAAACAGGAGGATTTAAAATTGATTGCATAAGTGCAGGATGAATAATCATACATAACCAGCTTCACTAAAACAGCAGTGCTAGCAATGCTAAGTTAGCTTTAGCACTTAATAAATTAACTTTAACCACAGGTGCCACAAGACTCAGTCGTACTCTCACACTAAGGGCTCGATTTTCCTAGATAGGCGCATGTGCACATCTGACAATTTGGTGACAGAAAGTAGAGTAGCCGTTAGACCACGTAAATGCGGGTCTAAGTTGTGGCGCAGGTGATGTAACGGGATTTACAGATTCTGTCTGTGTGTGGTGATGTGTGGTCGATGATATTGTATTTCATTCATAAATATAACAACAGAGTCCTTGTAGAAATCAATAAATTGAATGAATTATTATTTTTATCATTTTTAATATATCCTACTTTTAAAAGCACTCCTGACACACACTGGTGTGTGTGGGGTGGTTGGGGTGTGCCAAACGATTGCGGGTGAATCGAGTTCTCCAAGCGACCACTTTACAGCGCCCAACCTTACATCTGCTCATGGAAAATCTTCTTACAGTTCCTTATAATCGTACTTCGCATTTGCATGGACTCCAGTGAGTCCGACCAAGTCCCTCCCCTGTGCTGAATTTAAAGAGTCGCTTTGATTTGACTGCGTAATAATAAAAATAAAATCTTGGAAAATGAATATATAAGTCTTTATCTGACTACAACCTCTTCTTTCAACCACAGGAAACCGTTTCTTCTTGACCTCGTTTGGAGCTCTGTATATCTCAGAGGTGCAGAAGGAAGACGCTCTGTCCACCTACCGCTGTATCACCAAGCACAAGTACAGTGGAGAAACTCGGCAGAGCAATGGAGCCAGGCTCTCTGTTATGGGTATGCATTTTTATCAACAGGCACATCTCGTACAGAACCAAAAAGTGTGTTCCTGATATTTGTTGTCTTCTTGGATCATCTTCAGACCCTACGGAGTCCACCCCGTCAGTGCTGGACAGTTTCCAGTCCGGTGAGGTGAAGGTAGGCCACAGTGTGGAGTTGCCCTGCATCGCATCCGGGTATCCCAACCCCACCATCAGGTGGTTAAAGGATGGCCGGCCGCTGCCGGCAGACTCCCGCTGGACACGCCGCATCACGGGCCTCACGATTTCCGACTTGAGGCTGGAAGACAGCGGCAACTACATCTGTGAGGTCACCAACAGCTTTGGCTCCAAGGAGGTGACAGGTCACCTTAACATCATAGGTGGGTAACATCAAAATTGAAGGCACCGCTTTGGCACATGAGCTCAGAACAATGTATTTTCCAGACTATAAGCCGCAGTTTTTTCTGTTAAATAAAAAGAGTTTTTTACTGCATATACAGAATGATTTTGTACTGTGAATGCACATAAAGGTACATAAACATATTTTTAAAACTGTGCCTTTTAACACAGCAACAACTTTGCTAAGTAAAACAGAACAGACCCAAGAGAAGAAAAAAAAAGATTTATTTATTGTGTTTTCTGAACCATAGAGCGCCCCCTACTGGTGAAAGAAAAATCCACCGAAAAGCTGCACCGTTGTATTAGCCGCATGGTTCAAAATCGAGGAAAAAAGTAGGGGCTTATAGTCCGGAAAATACGGTAATATTGTTGTGGTTTACTGAGGGATAATAATAGTATTTTTTGTGATACTGGTAGTCAAGGCCCAAAGTGCAAAGTGCAGTGAACTGAGGCAAAACTGTATTTTTTATTTTTTTTTGGAATGTGGAGCCGATTAATATCAATTTATTTCAATGAGAAAATATGATTTAAAAGATGAGTGAGCTCGGTCTCAAGGTACCACTGTAGTTAAATCAATGTCATACTGAAAGAGAAAAAGGCCTTCCCCAAAACTGGGGCTGCAAATTTCAAATAGAATTTTCCTTTTGGGGAGCCCATGATTGAATGAATTGATAATTTTTTTTGTCCATGTGAGACGTTAATACTAGCGACGGAGCTTTCACACTTGTAGAGTAGCCAAGACGGCGAAATGGGGGTTGGGAAAGTTGAAATGGGAAAGTCAATGGACATTGGGCAGACTGGCCACAAGGCACATCACCACACAGCCCACAAACATGCAGTGACACGGCATATAGGAGCAAGAATGCACATCCACGCACAAGCTATAAGCCTCTAAAGAGAGTCATCTTGTGCTTGTGCACTGTCACTTGCACCCAGACGTGCACACACATTCAGGAGCCCAGAGCACCTAACACCAGCTGCTTTATTGTTCACTGACATTTTCTCCGCCTTTATGTCGCTCTGTCTGATTTTCATTGTGGTTCCACCATACACGGACGCACACACTAGCATACAAATGCAATGAAAGATGCATAGTATGTAATAAAACATACGAGCAGAGCAAATACAAAAGATGCTGACAGGTGAAAAACATGGTCTATTTTCAGCTCGGTTCGATGCAGTCTTTGCTATTATAATAGTCAAAATGGTTACAGCCTTTTGTCGCCTTTTTGTTGGGGAGTGGTACCCAATGGGTGGAGCAGAGTTTTTTTTTCATGGTAAATAAACAGCCAAAGTCTAAAAAAAAAAAAAGCACTGAATAGCAGAATTGTTTAATTATTGTTCTTTAAAGATTAGTTTGGATCGATACATTCAACAAATAGGAATGTTTCGATCCAAACTAATTTTTGTCAATGTGGCCCACATTGTAGTTATGCTTTCCCTCAGAGGGCCGTCATGACGATACCACATACACACAACAAATTGATGGAAAGCCAGTTTTGAAATCAGAAGGCAGTAAGCCATTTTTGTGTTCAACAATTTTTCTATTTCTTTTAAAGTGGGAGAATCGGTGACAAATAAATGGCAATGTCTCATTTCATGTTGTTAAAAGTAAAGTAAATGTCCTCGGAGCAGGAAGTAGACATCCATGATTTGCCCTTTGCGGGCCACATAAAATGAGGTCGCAGGCCAGATCTGGCCCCCAGGCCTTGCGTTTGACACCTATGACATAGACAATGACATTCAAAAATTCCCCCCAACCACAAAAAAATGCAAATTGATTTTTGCCGAGAATTCTCTCTCCAAAATTAAGTTATTTTATTCATTAAATATTTTTTAATTAATTGATTTGCATTAAATTAATCAATTATCAGAATCGTATTTGTCAAAATATCAGAATTGACATCACCTCAAAAACTCCATATCGGTGAGGCCCGAGTGATAACCTGACCTCCATTTTACCTGCCAGCCAGTGATAGGGGTTTACTCTACACAGCCAGAAAAAAAAATCTGAATATCCTTTCCATCTCTCTCCATGCATCTTCCATGTTTAGAGCCACTGCGGGTCACCTTGTCCCCCAAGAACCTCAAGACGGGCATCAGCAGCACAGTTATCCTGTCTTGCGCCGTCCAGGGTTCTTCTCATTATACCGTGTCATGGTACCGCAACACAGAAGCCGTCCTGCCTGACCAGCACTTCTCCATTCAAGGCGCTCACAACGAGACCTTGTTCATTTCGGCGGCCCAGAAAAGACACTCAGGAGCTTACCAGTGCTTTGCCACGCGCAAGGCCCAGACTGCCCAAGATTTCTCCATCATTCTCCTTGAAGGTGAGTCTCATCAAAAGCATCCGTGTATGCAGATATTGACAAAAGGAGGCATTACCCCACTGTTTTGTTTTTTTTTTTTATCAATTTTCCTCAGATGGTACCCCACGTATTGTGGCATCCTTCAGTGAGAAGGTGGTCGTCCCAGGTGAGCCGTTTTCCCTGATGTGCACCGCCAAAGGGGCGCCTCCGCCGACCATCACCTGGACCTTGGACGACGAGCCGGTGGCCCGCGACCTGTCCCGCGTGCGAGCCAGCCAGTACACGCACTCCGACGGGAGCACCGTGAGCTACGTCAACGTCAGCAACCCCCAAATCCGCGACGGAGGATTGTATCGGTGCGCCGCACGAAACTCGGCCGGTAGCGCCGAGTACCAAGCGCGCATAAACGTAAGAGGTGCCTGTCTACTTTTCAATATCAGTCATATTCAAGGCCACACACGGCCTCACCCCTCCCGTTCCCCCCCTCCCGTACCCTGTCCTCTACGCTCCAACTTCTTTACCCCAATCTCTCTTTATTCAAGTATTCTCTCAATTCCTGTTGTGTCAAAGGATCGCTTTATCATTATATTATGATTTCCTGTGGTCTGTTCCTGGAGTTAAACACATGACTACCTCCCAATGTGACAGTGGGATCCTCAAGTGCAGGACTTCAGCTGACATATATTTTAATTGATTAATTTGAATTGATAATCTGTCGATTATTTGCTCGATTAATCAATGAATTGGATTTAGACACATAATTTCCTAGAGAAGTGCAGGGTTCGATTCCAGGCTCTCGCCTTCCTGCATGGATAGTTTTCTCCGGGTACTCCGGTTTCCTCCCACATTCCAAAAACATGCATGGTAGCTGAACTGAACACTTTAAATTGTCCCTACGTCTGATTGTGAGTGTGAATGTGTGCCCTGCAGCAAGTCCAGGGTATACCCCGCCTACTGCCTGAAGACAGCTAGGATAGGCCCCAGCATGCTTGTGACCCTCGTAAGGAGAAACGGTCGAGAAAAAGGATGGATGGATGAATTTCCTTTATTCAAAAAATACAAAAAGAATTTGATACATTTTTAATCAATTTAAATGGAAATAAATACAATTTTAATAAATTGTAATTATATATATATAATTTAGAATCTTCGATAAAACTCGCATATTGGCTTTTTCTAGATTGTGTAAGTGTACCTAATGCGGTGGCCAATGTCTTCCAAGATGGATGGCGTGTCGTTTCACATGCGATTTGTAAGCGAGGAAGAAGAGCATGAAGCAGACGGTTGTCCTGTAGATGGATGTGATGAGAGAAGAGGAATGCCAGTGTGTGGATTGAGTGACGGTAAATTCTGATGACAGGACCCATCCTGTCAGGATGATGACTGACCCTGATGGACACGGCAGCGTCGCCGTCTCCACATCTCGCTCTCAGTGTCCTGTTCATTCTTTCTCCCTCATGCTTTTTTTTTTTCCCCCTCATCCTTTGGTGAAATGCGCCGGTGCGACAGGAGAGACGTGCCGTAATAATCTCTGCAGTGACAATGAGTAGCATTTCCAGAGCCCTTCAAGCAAACAGAAACTGACACACATGCATAGACCTACCTAAAGAAAAGTGCTACTTACCCACTCACATGAACGGGATACACTCAACTTATCCCAGTCAGGGGGCCAACAGCTCCAGTCATTGTTGGGAACACACGTGGATATACTGTATATCGCTGTGTGTTTTTGTGAGTGTGCGTCTGTGCGCTCGCGAGACGGTACTGCTGAATAATACATCTTTGGCTCGTCAAAGCTGCAACTTCAAAGCTCGGCTCACACTGAGAAACGGAGGGGAGCGAGTGAAGGGGGTGGCGCGAGGCAAGGCGGCGTATAAGAGAGGTGGAAAGAGAGACAAATACAAAGATGTACATAAGATGAACTGGAAGAGGAGACGCCGCAGCCAACAGGTGAAGGATGATTGAGGGATGCCCGCTGTTGTCCTCTATTGACTCGAGACGCATTTTCTCTCTCCGGATTGTTTGCCTGTTTGAGTCGATCTATCTTTGTCTCATATTGTTGGCGCTACAGGCCACCGCTGACATTTTTTGCTCACGACCGCTTACCGTCCGTAGCTCAAGGAACATTTGAACTATGTAATTTGATTCAATGCAGGTGTTCTATTAAAAGAAAATTTCATTTTAATTTAATTTTATTTTGAGAGAAGCCTGACACTTTTGAACTAAAGAAATCAGAACTAAACCAGAAGTCCTGCAAGTTTGTTTTTTTTCTTTCATCTGCCGCGGCCCGGTCAAAATGGCCCGCGAACCAATACCGTGGTTGGGGCCCTATGTGATTGAAAAAGGATAGATGGCCAGAGTGCATAAAAGGAATGTCCAAGAATCTGTGGCGGCAAAAAACATTCAAACTTCTCTCTCTCCCTTCCCCACAACCCAATCACCCTCCCCTGTAACTCCTTCCCTCCAAAAATTCCACGCCTAGGTTTGGCACCATCAGCTAATGAGCCTCTTTTCCTCTCTTTTCTTCTTGTGGTCATATCTCTCTCTCTCTCTCTCTCTCTCTCGCTCTCTCTCACTCTCTCTCGCTCTCTCTCACTCTCTCTCGCTCCCGCTCTCGCTCTCGCTCTCGCTCTCTCTCTCTCCCCCCCTTGCCCTTCTCTTGTGTCTGTTCATCAGGTAATCCAAGGATTCGACCGATGAAGAACATCACGGCTGTGGCAGGACGCAGCTCTTTTGTGAACTGCCGAGTGATCGGCTACCCATATTACTCCATCAACTGGTACAAGGAGGGGCTTCTGCTGCCTGACAACCATCGTCAGGTGAAGTTGCAGCCCTTAACCTTGAACACGAGATTAAAAATGGTGGCGCAAGTTTTGGCTGCGCTCGGCCTCGACTGTAAGCATTATGTAACTCTTTGCAGGTGGTGTTTGAAAACGGCACCCTGAAGCTTACTGATGTGCAGAAGGGGATGGACGAGGGGGCGTACATCTGTAGTGTGCTCATACAACCTCAGCTGTTCATCAAGCAGACTATATATGTCACGGTCAAAGGTAAATCACGCCATTCCAATCTGCGGTCACGTATCACAGACGATAAAGTGCATGAATTTAGTAGAATTTCATTCAAAAAGTAATGTCACATATTTAATAGTAAACCATTTTACTGTATGTTTTAGGGTTAATCAAAAAGCTAAATAAGTTCCCCTCAACTCAGCTGATATTTTTCACTGCCCATACATTTTTTAATGTATTTATGTGATTAGGTAAAAAGAAAAAATGGGAATTTTGATCACCTTGGGTTATATTTACATGTTGCTTTTTTTTTTTAAACAAGCTTTTTATTTGCACTGATTCTAGTATCCAGTCTCCCAAAACACTCACCACGAGTAAGAATTGTGAATTAGGGTTAGGTATTTTAAAAAAATCACGCAACTTGGCCTTAGCTTAATGCAGTCACAAAACTCCATTTGACGACTAACAAATATCCGAACTGTCACAGTGTTAAAACCCTGTAGGCAAAATATATTTGAACACAAACTATGCTGCATCATATGTATATCGACAATATAACAAAACTCACAGCCATATATTCTTTATCCTCTGACAAACAGCTAATATCAACCGCTAATATTGACTGGGCCAGTAGAAATTTCATACATAAAAACAACAAATTCAACACATTCTTGCTTTTTAAACTCTAATATCCAACTTGTTGAGTTTTCTCCACTTGAATTGATTCATCATCATTTCATTTCATTTCAGTATTGAGACGTAAACTATCACAATTCATACGGCTCATGCTGATAAGAACAATTGTGAGGAAGGAGCGGTGTGACTAGAGCAGAAAAGGTTGTGATTAAAGCAGGAAGGGAATACAGTGTGTATGCGTTGTCTCTAATAACCCCTGATTAAGGGGCGGAGTGGACTAGTGTGCTCTCACATGCACTCAGCAATTACATGGAGCCCGAGTGCTATTGAACAGGATTTGTGCGAGAGCGTGCCAAGCACATATGTACTTGTGCGGCGGATGTGTTTGGATTCTACCTGTCACCTTGCGTGTTTATTCACTTTGCCCTCTGCGGCAGCCGCATTGTTGTGGACGGATTGTGCGTCTAGTGTGAACGCCATCGGCCGTGTTGGAAAAATAGCGGCGCCGCGTGTTTGCGTACGTGCGTGTGAATGTGTGCTCGTCATGTCTCTGATTTAATTAGATGAATTTTAATGAGGTCCAGATTAAATCCCCCAGATGTCTCAGCTGTAACCCCCACCGCCGCCACCCTCCCTAACTCTGAATCACCTCCATCGGTCTCCATAGCAACACCATTCTCCCCCTGTGGATGGGGCCCTAATTAGAGCAGCTATTATGGGTTGGCTTTATCAGGGCAGGGCATGTTGGAGTGGAGAGGTTGGCGAGGGGCACAGGCGCAGTGGCTAGTGGGCGTAGATTAGCAAGCGAAAATGGTTTCCAAACTTTGGGGGAATTTAAAAACATCTTGGGGTGGCGGGGGGGTTGACAGTTTAGTTGAATATATTAACAATGTTTTTTTTTTTTTTTGTCTTCAATCTCACTCCCTTCTCTGCTTCATTCTAATGCCACCTCTACACCACACACCGCTGGCTCTCCACCTCGTGTCCTTTCAATGCCCTCACATCTCCAAATCGGCACGTCTCCCCATATTCTGCCTTCACATCGTCTCGCTGTACTCCATCCTTCACTTATTCATATCTGACTTTGAATCTCTGTCTTCACCTCTTACTCACCCTGCTCATTTAAACAACCATCAAACTGTTTGATTCTCTTCCTCCCTTTATTTCCATTACTCTGTTTGCCTGTCGCCTCCCACTCCCCTGCCCTGTATTTCACCCTGTTGCCTGTCCTTGCATTGTCTCAACGCCACTCTGTTTTCATCACACACTGCCATCACGATTATACGTCATGTCAACATTTCTTCTCTGCACCTTTTTGTCCCTTTGCATTCATTCACTGTAATCCCGCCCAGTTCCTCCGCTGATCCAGCCGTTTGACTTTCCGCCGACGTCCATCGGCAAGCTGATGTACATCGCCTGCGTGGTGGCGTCCGGAGACATGCCCATCCACATCACGTGGCGCAAGGACGGCCAGGAGATAGTGCCTTCGTCGGGCATCACCATCGACACCAAGGAGTTCATGAGCTCCCTGCAGATCTCCAAAGTGTCACTGAAGCACAACGGCAACTACACCTGCATCGCCAGCAATGATGCTGCCACTGTGAGCACTGAGAGGCTGCTCACGGTCACAGGTGAGGAAGAAGCACAAGCAGAGTGGACTTCTAATGAGATACATTTGGATCAAAATGAAATTAAAGAGTTTCAAATATACACACAGACCATAACGTCCATTGGGACAAATAAAGCGGCCATGTTACCTTGACTTTTCCACACTTTCGTTTCAGTGTGTATTTCTTTGTGATTACAGGGGAAGTCAACCCAAAAATATCCTGGCAAAAAAAATGGCAACCATTTTGTCACTGACTGAATATGACATCACAGTTGTTCAGGTCTCAGGTAACGACCAATCGCGGCTTACCTGTTTTCTGAAGCTGCGCCATGATTGGTTATCTGAGCCCTGAGCAACTGCGACAGCAGGAAATCCAAAATGGCCGCCCCCTGAGATGGACAAAACTGTGTGGATTTGACTGTTTAATTAATATTCCACAAACGCAATAATAATCACAATGCCATGTTTCCATGAGTGGGGCTGCATAGAACATATTCTTGTTGAGAATCTTGGGGGTTCGACTTCCCCTTTAAAGAAAATAATTCAAAAAGCCAACAAGATTTACTGACTTCTTCCCTGATCCATGCATAAAATCTCAGAAGTGGTTGATTTGTTTGTGTATAGTCCTGTTCACCACCGTACACATGAATATATTATCTCATACTTTTACATGCATACCATTAAAAAAAAAAAATACAGCATAAAATTTTTTTTAAAAAATGCTTGACTATATTTATATCCGTAAATGATGGACCTAAAACTATATTTATTCCCTGCAGTGCCTCCTCGTTTTGTGGTACAACCCAACAACCAAGATGGAATCTACGGGAAGTCGGGAATTCTAAACTGCTCAGTTGATGGGTACCCCCCTCCCAAGGTCATGTGGAAGCACGGCAAAAGTGCACTAGGTACAAAATCACGTTTTATAACTTTCATTTTTAATCACTGCCCACAACCTGAGACACGTCTGGATGCATTTTGCCAACAGAGAATGATAATGCAAGTGTAGCCGTTCTACTTTTCACTTTCGGTGTTCCTTAAGCTGAATGATATGAATCTGTTTTGCTAAACATGTCATTGGAAATGAATGGATTTTTTTGGGTGGTTTTTTCGTGCATGTGTGTGAATTTTTTTAAAAGAAACAAATAGAAAAATAATACCCTGTATGTCATGAATTTTTGGAATATATTGACATTGGAATGGTAAGAATGTGGACATATAAGCATAAAATAAAATAAAGGTAAATAATGTTAATGCTTTAAGATTACACACCCACAAAAAAAACCCAAACATTTATTGATATCACAGCAATTCCCAATTTCAAATTTTCCCCGGTCAAATTACTTACTGTTCAATCCATTTTCAGAGTAGCTAAAGAGGCATTCTTCTGATGGGAGGTCCCCGTGTTATCCCCTGTATTAATTTCTCTCTTTCCTCTGTATTTTGCCTCAGCGGGTATCGGGAACCCACAGCAGTACCACCCTGTGCCTCTGACGGGCCGAATACAGATCATGAACAACGGCTCGCTGCTCATCCGCCACGTCCTGGAGGAGGATCGTGGCTTCTACCTGTGTCAGGCCTCCAACGGGGTGGGCTCTGACATCAGCAAGAGCATGGCGCTCACTGTTAAGAGTGAGTGTAATTACTCAACTAAGTCCCCTTAGAAGAATACCGCAAACTAGTAATGTGAAAATGAAGCTTCAAATTTGCTTCGTGAACCAGTTGTAGTATTTTTGGACTCTTGTAGATGGCACTCTTTGCTCACCATTGGGCTGAAAGCACACTCACTTGCCATTTTTTTAACCCTTTATTTAAACCAACAGTGCCATCTAGAGGACTAAAAAATACAACAACTGGTTCATGAAGTTTCATTTTCCCACCACTACGGCAAACCCATGATGCTAGTAGAAACCTCTCTCTCTCTCCACTAGAAAAATACTCTGCTTCGATTGTCTGGCTCTCATTGGTTTCAGTTCTTTTTTAAATAGCCATAAAATTATCAACATTTTGTCAGGTTCCAATTGTTTAGTTGTTTTATAGACCAAAGTGTTGCCTTGAGATACGCGACCCAATTTACAAGTTTTTCCACTTCAAGCTGTTTATTGCCACTCCCAGTTGACTCCTTAACTTTGCTCTAGATTGCTCACTTTAGCTCTGTGCTAGCAAACAATGCAAAATGCCATAGACCGGCTAAAAATAGCATTGGCGTGGCGTTTTTACAACCTTTTTGGCAACAGCTATTTGAACACAAAAGGTGAGGTGATACATGTAGACAGATAATATAGCAATACTCACATACATTTTTCTTGATCATCTTTGAAGAATGACAATATCAATGCTGCCTACTAATGAGTTTTAACCAGCTTCATAAATCAGTAATGGGAGCTAAATTTCACGCAAAAGACCTCAATCATGTAGTGTGGTCATTCTTTTCCTTGACTCGTATTTCGATTAATAAGGCAGCCCGGATATGTAAGACAAACAAGTCGGAAGAAGCCTGCGAAAGACGGCTAATTTAAACCTCGATGTGTGTGTGTGTGTGTGTACGTGTATATTGGATAGGTTGTGAGAATGTCGAGCAAGCGAGCAATTGATCCTCCGTACCCTCGGGATCTGTCTACAGACAATCAAAACCACTTTGAGCTTAATCATTATCTGGAATCAATCGACGCGGCCTGCCCTCGCTGTCAGTAACGGCCCGCGTGATGAAAAAGCGCGCGAGGAGAGCAGGAGGACGACGCGCGCGCCGCACACGAGCCGCCATTATGAAGTGAACAAGAGAGCCATATTAGCTTCATCACGCCAGCCGATGACCTTTCCTGACAGCGGCACCGACAAAAGAGATGTTAACGGATCATTTGTGGCCCGTTTGACACTATCTCATGCTGACACATACCTACGCCATCAAGGGGTCAGTCGCGTCCCCCCCGAACCCGCCTCTTGCTTTACTCGCGGTATTAGTTTTATTGATTGAACCGTTCCTCTCCCGTGCCTCCCTCAATTTTGTCTGTTTGGTTCAGTGGCGAGAGAGGGAAAACGAGGCGAGGGTGAGATGAATAAGTGATGAAAACAAAACAGCAGAGCCTTCCTCCTCTGGTCGATACGGTGTGTGCGGGAAGATTGAGCGCGCCAGTGATTTTGTGTACAGAGGAAGGCAGAGTGTATCGCTTCATTCACCTAGACCTCGATGTTAACTATCGGGGAACGAGAGAGGCGCTTTATTGACTTTACCTCATTGACCGTTGCTCTTCAACGCTGCAACTCGGCCACTCTCACCTCCGCCTTTTTAACGGTTCGCTCTCCTTCCTTCACCCTCTCTGCTACTTCACCTCCTTCTCAACCGTGCTTATTATCCACTCACTTTGATGTCTGTCTGTCAAACACCCACCCCACCCCCTCCCGTCTCCAATGCAGTCCCAGCCATGATCACAAGTCACCCCAACACCACCATGGCCAAAAAGGGTCACGTGAAGGAGCTGAACTGCACTGCCAGAGGAGAATGGCCCATCATCATTCGCTGGGAGAGAGGCGACACGGTCATCGACCCCGACCGCAATCCCCGCTACTCTATTACCACCAGCCCCAACGAGAAGACGGACGAGGTGTTGTCCACTCTCAAGGTAAGAAACACCCACCTCCTTCCCGAGCGCTCGGCTGATGAAAGCAGACAGCGGTGACTTTATGACTCCCGCTTGACAAATTGTTGCGCTTTGTTTCCACAAGTCAGGGTGCAAGTTGCAGAAACAAGCACACAGTCACTTTAAGTGTTTTCTTGAAGTCGTAGAATATGTTTTCAAAAATAACTAGCATTTGCAATTCCCTCCACGATTGCGTGTGCATGCTGAGAGATGATGTTGCTGGGGTGATGCGCCAAAGAAAGAAAGAAATTGCCAAATATAACTGATAACTTTAGACAGCCTTCAAAAAAGCATGCGAGTGTTCTCCCGAGAGGCTGTGAGCAGAATACGGACGACATCAAAACACTGATTGGATGCTTTTTAAGTGTGAGGCTGTGACATCACAGCTTTCTACCTTTCTATCTATAGCGAGCGCTAACGGATTGCGGCGCTTTTGATTGGCGTGTCGCATGACGATTAGAAAGTTTGGTTAGCACGATGCCCTCACAGTGCAAAGGTCGTGAATTCGATTCCGGCTCCGGCCTTCCTGTGTGGAGTTTGCATGTTCTCCCCGTGCCTGGGTGGGTTTTCTCCGGGTACTCCGGTTTCCTCCCACATTCAGGTATGAGTGTGAGCCTGGATGGTTGTTTGTTTTGTGTGCCCTGCGATTGCCTCACAACCAGTTCAGGGTGTCCCCCCCAGCCTACTGCCCGAAGATAGCTGCGACAGGCTCCAGCCTCAAGTGGGTGGCGATTGGATGTGCAAATATGCACCCATCCTGTGTGACACAAAGAGTGCATCCGAAAAATCCTGTCGGAGTCGCCAGCCTTACTTGTCAAAGTGTGCTGAAATGACTCATTAGTGATATGGCATGACTCCTTCTTGTGACTAGCTCCAAGTCAGCATGACAATCATTCAGAATGATTTCTGGCAGGATATTTCATGGTCATTTTTGTTGGTACTTCAAAAATGTTTTCACAAGAGGAAACATTCTCCTTTTATTTTGGCTTGAGTACAGTGTCACCACTTTGCTGGTTTGCCTTTCAGATGTTATTTAAAGACGCAAACTCAGCCAGGGTGATAAATCGCATTGGTCATGCTCAATTAACAATTTGCGTAACATCCTCCCACAATACGCAAAATGGACTGCGTGTAATTAACGTGTTTGGCAGACACAATCCTTGGTCGATTAGCTTACACAACGCTCTCAACTTTGTGACTGTTTTTGTCATTTGCTACAAAATGAAGTATGTGTCAAAATCCTTCTCTTACACTGTCAACCATTTTTTTTGTATCCTTATCCCGAAAGATCTTATTTGAATTCCTTCTTTTTTGGCCCGCATGCATCAACGCTCCACAAAGTTTCATGAAAATCGATGTTGTTTTTGCATACTCCTGCTCACTAACAAGTGAGCAGTGATGAGAAAACAACCTCTTGGCAGGGACATGCAAATGTTTGTAACTTTTTTTTTTTTAAAGTGTCTGCAAAATTAAAGCAAAGAACAATCAATAGTGATATTGATGCTGAGTTGCACCTTTTTCACATTGCAACTCTTGTCCTGACCAAAAATGACCCACAGACCTTGAAGCAGAGCGCTCGAGAATAGCTCCTCTTCACCAAACCACCTTCCTGAGCTCCTCAAAGATACTAGATTGTTGACTTCCTAATTTGTCTGCGTGTCTACTTGTAGTTAAAACCAGCCGAGCGGGAGGACTCCGTTTTTTTCTCCTGTCACGCCATCAACTCGTACGGCGAAGGACGAGGCCTCATTCAGCTCACCGTGCAAGGTACTCCGACTCTACTTAACGCCGATGTAAATCAACATCTACACCGGTTCCATTCACGCGGCTTCATCCTCAGAGCCGCCAGACCCTCCAGAGCTGGAGGTGCGGGAAGTGAAAGATCGCAGTATGAACCTGAGATGGACGCAGAGGTTTGACGGGAACAGCGTCATCACCTCCTATGACATCGAGTATAAGAACAAGACAGGTGTGTTGCAAGAACCAGCAAAAAGGAGGATCCGTTGATTCTGTGGATTGAAAGCAAACGACTTTTTGACAGATACCTGGGAGCTGAAGCACGCCACTCGAAACATTTCCCCCACGAACAATCAGGCCAACATTGTGGACCTCCACCCGGCCTCGGTCTACAGCATCCGCATGTACTCCTACAACGCCATCGGCAAGAGCGAGGCCAGCAAGGAGCTCACCATCAGCACGGAGGAAGCTCGTAAGTGAGGAAAGATGCCATTTTTAATTCAGCTCCGTGACAAACGGTGTCCTGTTCGTTTTCACAGAGCCTGATGGCCCCCCCATGGACGTGATCCTGCAGCCGGTGACCTCTCAGAGTATCAGGGTGACCTGGAAGGTAATGCATCCTGTTTACTACTCACACAATGTACTTGAGCAGAAGTATTGATAAGGGGTGGGCAAACGTTTTGATTGGCGGGCCACACTGAGTTCTAAAATTTGGCAGAGTGGCCGGACTAGGAGCAGATGGATGGAGATGGAGGTAACCTCACCTCATTGGAGAGAAAAAAAATACATTTAATTTTAAATGAAAGTGAACTAAAGCATTAAGACAATATATATATATATATCTTTGAAAAAACACATTATTAAGAAAATAAAACATTAACAAGTTTTATTCATTTCATTTTTTTTCCAAGTTCAGCGGGCCATATTAAAACGTTTAACGGGCCCCATGTGGCACCCGGGCCATAGTTTGCCCTTGCCTGGTATAGATACTCGGCAACCTCCTGTAGTTGATAAAGCCAAGACTTCAAAATAAAAGCTTATTGGATGTAACTAGAATCAGCGATGCCTCGTTCTCAAGCCAAAAATTGTTCTTCACAATTATTTGACGTGACACTCTCGGGAATTGTAAAGTCGACAAAACAGTACAACACTTACTAGCTAACGGCTGCAATAATTTTGAACACTTTATCTATGTGTGCTTTTCAGATGAGACTGAGAATTTTTTAACATTAGAAGCTTGTGGCTTTTTAGACTGCCAAAAGGTACATTTGCCATAAATCATTCTCGGAGCCAACAACCTCAAACAATTTTCTTAAATGTGGTTCGCTTATCCGCTTTTCCGTCAACTATTGCCTCAAGTGAAACTACATACACCCCTTATTCGACTGTTGCCGGGTAAATTAGGTGAGGCTAATTTTTTTTTCCTGTCTGAGTTTGAAATGTCTGATTTTATTTGTCTTCCGTGACGGTTAAAAAAAAAAAAAAAAAAAGAAAGAGGCTAAGTAAGAGGCTAAGGCTAAGAAAAAATCATCGGAAAAATCTGCATTAATTATTGACACCATTCTTCCTGCTTAAAAAAAAAAAATGCAATTCATCTCATTCCACGCCACAGGCTCCCAGGAAGGAGCTGCAAAACGGAGTGATTCGAGGTTACCAGATTGGTTACAGGGAGAACGGCCCAGGCAGCAACGGCCAATACAGCATTGTGGAGATGAAGGCCACTGGAGACAGTGAGGTGTACACGCTGGACAACCTCAAGAAGTTTGCCCAGTACGGCGTAGTGGTTCAGGCCTTCAACAGAGCCGGCACCGGGCCCTCCAGCTCCGAGATCAATGCTACGACACTTGAAGATGGTATGGAGCAGTCATTATACACTTACTGTCGTGTGTCATAAAGTCAAACGTTCCAACCAGTACTGTTTTGTAGTGGTTACAACAAGGTATTGAGGTACTTCTGCACCACAGCAAAGTACAAAAAAAAATCTAAAGTGTAAAAACAGGCCACTTTAGTGACCAGCTGCCGTAATTGATGCTTTTCAAACAGCACGCCGCCGCGCGAGCAAGTGGAAGAGCAAACTGTCAGCCATCCGCCAGCTTTGATTCACAGTTACTGCACGTTCTGTGTCGCTTTCTCGCCACCCCAACTGTGTCACGTTGCTCCATCTTTTTGTTCACTCGAAAACCGCCACCTTCGCTCTATTCTAACAAGAATGAATCCAAAGCTTTTGTACCTTGGCGGTGCACAAAGAAGTGCGGCGATAAAGAGCTGGGTGATTAGATGGAAATAAACAACTACAACTGATCTTATTGATGTTCTTCTTTTTTTTCCAACTTTTTTTTTTCCCAGCAAGGCCAAACATTTGCTCTTTTTACACGTTGCACGCTACTTTTTAATGAACTAAATCCCTTTGTTTGCTGAGTAGACGCAGATGTGTTACTGAAAATGCATTATACTGTCATGTAAAGGATCAATACTTTTTTAAGGCAACTACAATTGTTGTAATTAAATAGATACCATAAAGTGCATCCAGAATGTATCAACTTTTCCACATGTTATCTTGTGGCCTCATCCCAAAATGGAACAAATCCACATTTTGCTTCAACATTGTACACAATACACCCCAAACTGATAATGTCACATTTTTTTAGTTTTTTGTGAATTTATATATATATATATATATATATATATATATATATATATATATATATGTGTATGTGTGTGTGTGTATTTATTTTTATTAATTTAATTGATTATTTTTTATCTATATCCAGTGTGCTTGCTGTCCAACACGTTTGCAGAATAGAAAAGCTCTTCAGTTCCAACGCACGACTTCCAACTGTTTCTGACTTAGCACTGTTCCGTTGCTGTCATACCACAATTGCAATTAAAGATTACAGCCAACACCTGCAGTGCTGTTTTAGAGATGGAGGTGGCTCGAAATAAGGGAGAAAAATTTTACCAATTCACCAGGTACGGATAAAAAAAAAAAAAAATTAAAAAAAAAAGATAAACACTGGTGGTATTGTAAATGAATTATGAGAGTTTTACTCACTAATCAATGCGTGTTTTCGTTTAAGTTGCTTTATAAACCCGTTATTATTATTATTTTTTTTTCAAAACAGACTTCCTACAATCTCCATCGCCACACACACACACACACACACACACACACACGCACGCACACACACAGAACAGTTGGCTCAGCCCCATTGGTCCAGAGCAGGCAAAGCCCTCCAGCGCTTCCCCGTGACTGTCACCGTGGCGACAGTGATATTGACGGCCATTATGATAATAGTGATAACAACAAGCATCCTAAAAATAATTATAATTAGCTTGTCTGTCGGTCCGTCTTTCCCTCGGCCTGCTTCCTGCTGCAATTACCCGCAGCTGAGCGCTTTGTCTCCCTGCACATCTTTTCATCTTTTCCTGCTCTTCCTCCGCTTTTAACGCTCTTCCTCTCCTCCTTCTTGCAGTAAAAAAATGCCCCCGTTTTGTTACTTATGCACCCATTTTGCCCGTCTTATTAATGAGCCAACAAATAAACACGTTTATGGTTTACTCTTCCTCACCATCTTCCTTCATTTGTCTAATCGCATCTGGCATGTAATGCCAGGAGGCCTTCACCTTTTCTCTCCTGGATTAAGCACATGTTCTCATTTTTACCTGCAAAGTGAGAAGCGATGCATCCTAATTATTTACACTTGTAGCCCAAAGGTCTATTCAGGCGAGGCCCAGTTTCCTCCCTTCCTCCGTCCTCCTCCCCACCTCCGCCCTCCACGCCAGCTGCCCAGAATAACGGCCCTAGCGGACTTGGCCCAATCTCGTGTCTTTCAGTCGGCGCTCTTCCTCTCTTCCTGCACCGCCCAACCCACGGCACAAGTTGACCTCTGTTCGTCGTCCACACTGCGCGTTATTCAAAGCCTGAGAAGTCAATGCGACTGAAGCGACACCTGGATGAGAGCGAACAGAGGCGGGCTTGTGCCGAGAGAGAAGCGCCTATATATTTTGCAAGGCCGTTGAATCGCCACTGGGTTGCAGCGGAAACGCCCATTAGGGCTTCGCTAATTAACCTTCAATGGGCCACACGTTACGCACTCTTGATTTACTGTCAAACCATGACCGAGCCTTCCTTTTATTTTTCATTAAGATTATCCCATACTCTACAATACTTTATTAAGGGGACCGTGCTCTGTGTGACGAGCGGGCGTCTTACGTACCATCGCTACTCATTTTGCTATCTTGTGTGTTTAATATTAGCGTAATGCAACCATGACAATTAGCATTTTGACATCTGTGCTGCCCGCCGCGCCCCGGTCCAAAGTGGCCCACGGCCCGGTACCAGTCCGCGGCCCGGTGTTTGGTGACCACTGTATCAATGAAGTATTACAGTAAAAACATAATACAATGTAAAGAATTAAACAAATTGTGCATGATGGTCTCGTATTCAATCAACAAAGAAGAGTTTCACAACTAAGTGACGCAGTTAGCTGCTGTAATTTTTTTTTTCTTTTTTAAAACTAATGATAAAGAATAAACAGGGTACCCCTGCACTTTGTGGCTGATAGGGCCCGGGGCGGCCCGTGAATAGCAAATATCTGCATATAATTGATGGCTATTATAATGGCATAGGAAAAAAAACTAAATGATTATTTTTTTAACAAAGTATTTGCATGTATAGTTTTAAAAATATCAACAATAAATATTGGTGGGGTGATCAGTGAATAGGTGAATATGTGGCATTGTTATACCTTTGTGTTTAAATATCAGAATCCAAATCAGAATCAGAATGCCCTTTACTGTCATTGTACTCAGTTTACGAGTACAATATTATTATTATTACATTGTAATAACAAATCATTTAATTAAATATATCAATTAAATTCATTAAAGATAAAAATTAAAGACAGACGTGGACATTAGAATTGAGTCGTCAATTAGTAGGCTATTCCTAATGAATTAAGTTGAAATGGAACTTAAGACGCATGAGTTCCTCAATGTGTTCTTTTCCCACTGTGTTCTCAGTTCCCAGTCAGCCTCCTCAGAATGTGCGGGCCATCTCTGTCACATCGGACGAGGCCGTCATCTCTTGGGCCGAACCCCCCAGGATGACCCTGCACGGCGTTCTGAAGGGCTACCGTGTCGTCTTTAGGTCCTACTTCCCAGACGGAGGTGTGTTGGAAGCTTCTGCTTAAATTACATAAATCACTTTCCCAACCTTTTATTGAGCTCAGGCACATATTTCATTTTGAGAAAAGTTTCATGGCACCTTACCAATCTGAGATGACACAAAAAGTCCGTCTAGTGATAGAAATGAGAACCTTGTCTCAATTTAAAAAACTCAACTTATATGGATGCCAAGTGGATCCACAGGTTAATTGTAAGGATGTTCGACTGATACCAGTACATGTAATTCACTCTTTGAGTGCTCAGATATCGTATACAGTTCCGACCAATTAAGTGAATTTGGAATTTTTCATGGCTCTGACCTCTTATGGCACTGTCATTAGGAATCAGGGTATACACTGAGTGTCAAGTGTGTTGATGTGTTCCTCAGAATGGGGTGAAATGCAGAACATCACCACCACCAAGGAGCAGGTGGAGCTCAGGGGCCTGGAGAAGTTCACCAACTACAGCATCGAGGTGCTGGCCTACACGCAGGCTGGCGATGGCGTGCGCAGCAATGTCCTCTACATCCAGACCCGTGAAGACTGTGAGTCCATTCTTTATATATTTCCTCTTCACACACGGATAAATCAGTTTTATCCAAGGGTTTAAGACGTTTCAGCTGCGGTGTGGGAGGCGAATTCATGCGGGGGGTAGAGGGCCTTTGCAAGGCTGAGGTAGCTGATTAAAACCTCTTTGTGCTCTGATGTGCCATTACCAGTGCTAATGAGAATTAAGAAGCCAAAAAGCGTGCATGTGCGATGAGCCTAAGGGTGTGGATCTGTGCGTGTAAAGCCGTTGGAGTGAGGGGGTTGTTTCGTGTGTGGGGGTGTGCGTGCGTGTTTGTATGAGCGCATTTCCCAGCTTTGCTGTGCATGTGCGAGTGTGTGCTAGTGTGAGAAAATGTTCCATTGTTTGTGTGCAAGTCTCGCCCGGCACCTCGTACAAGAGAGAGATTAATTCCTTGTAGCTTAGAGAGAATTAATTTTGTGCTTACACTGGTGGGTTGTGGATCACATCCGGATCCGCCTCTCCGATCTCTCCCGAGGCGCCGACAAGGGAGGAGGCAGGCAGAGGTATCAGAGATTTTTAAGAAGTGTCATTTCAAGAAAAAAAAAAATCTTTTATTCTCTCTTCCCATCTTCTATTCTTTATGTTAGGCTCACTGCAGCAGCTCTTCAAATATGTGCCCGTGCGAGTGTGTGTTTATCACATTTAGGCCGAGCGGCTTTTTTCGTCCTGATGCGGGCCGACACTGTGTCCAGGGGCAACCTCTTCACATACGTTCAACATTATCTTTCTGATCCCTTTGCCCTGAGTGCTCTGTGCGGCATATGGGGAAGTGTTTACAGTGGAGTTGTGCAAACAGAGCAATTGTCAGGCCGCCTTCTCGCTACCGTGAAAAGCACAGATGACAATGATTCACAAGCGCCTTTTGAAGGGGGGTCCCTTTGAATGTGCCTACGTGCGTTTACATGGCCGTGCTTGTTACAGCACCTTGGGTACTTTACGCTACTCATTTTTAGGGACTGAGTATTTCAGTAAGGAGCCTGCACAAATGAAATTGCATACAAAGAGAATCCAGACAAATTTTCCCACTTAATCTTTGTGTACATTCTCCACTTGAGAAAAGATAAACATCAAATAAATCGTTTTAATTAAATAGTATTATTTACTATTTGGAGAAAATTGTGACTGTACAAAAAAGCCCGCTGACCCCGCCCCTTAAATGCCTGACGAGCTCTACAAATGAGTAAATAAATCATTGTGGACACTCCAAATGTGACAAAATGTAAAATGAATCAACACATCATTTACTACCATTGACGGCTAAAGGCGTCAAAGATAAAAAAAAATTATTCAGCTCATAGTGAATGAATTAATGGTAATCTTAATGTTTTGTGGATTTTTTTTTTTGTAAGCATGCATACGTCAATCGGTTCACGTTTTGCTCAGCATGTTCTCTCGTTCTGTCGATGATGCAGATCCCGGGCCCCCAGCTGGCATCAAAGCTGTGCCCTCCTCCGCCAGCAGTGTTGTGGTATCCTGGTTACCCCCTCACAAACCAAATGGAATCATCCGCAAGTACACTATCTACTGCTTGAGCCCCGGATCAGGCCAACCGGTGAGTTAAAAGGGGTGCACGCACTTATTTGGAAGTGAACACGAAAGCATCACCAGATCACATTTGGAACATGCGATCTGTGGCGAGGAAGCATCACATTTATTTCTTTTTTTTCATTCAGCTTCCGTAGTGTGTAATTCATCCGATGCAAAGATAAAGGTGGGATTGATTCAATTAAAGTGGTGACTTTTTGCTGCAGTCTCAGCTCGAGGCGTGTGTGTGAAATGAGCTCCAGTCGTACCGCAGTGCGTGCCCGTGCGAGCGAGCTCACCCGCCCGCCTCATTTGCATATCTGCGTCTCATCACGTTGCCACGACAACCTCATCTGTTCATCAAGCAGTGCAGAAAAACACGCAAGCGCGCTCACACGTGCGGCAAAAACACACACCCATCGATCCACCTATCTATCTCTATCTCTAAATATCGCTCTATCTATCTATTTATCTCTCTATCTATTTATCTATCTCGCCATTCATACGTCCATCTGAAGTCCCCCACGCAGAGTTCAAGATGATTACTATGTAAATGAGTGCGACTAGAGAGAGGGAAGGAGGGATGGAACGGAGGTGGGGGGTTAGGGGTTTTGCAGGGAGGGGGGGGTTGCATACACACCGCGCGGGGAGTACTTTTGTTCTTCTTTTCATTATCTCGCTCTATTGTTCCCGAGATCGCCACTATCTCCACGCCTAAGGAATATTTTAATATCCGTTTCAGCAACATGCGCTCACTCACGCGCTCACGCCGACCCCCTCAGCCTCCCGCCGCCGTTTTTGACAAGTACAGTTTCCACCCTGATATCTATCCATTCATGTCTCCCGCTGTACCTGCCTTCCCCTCTATCCATCTGTGAGTATCGAGAGAAAAGCACAGAGAGGAGTGTCAGCGAAGTAAATGTGAGTCAGCGAGAGGTTGGAAAGAATAAAGTGTGTGTGTGTGTGCGTGGTGTCGGGAGTTGGGGCCACTTTACAGGTGGTTTGATCCAAGCAGAGGCTGAAAAGCAAAAGCTAGGGAAGGGATGGAACAGCCAGGGGTGAAAGATCGGCGGAAAAGAATGGTTGATGAACACTAGCTGAAGAATAGGAACATGCCTGTGTGATGAATGAACCTGCCGGAATAAAAATAAGCCAGCAGGCGCAATTCTACTGACCGCCCCCGAATTAGTGCCAAACTGATGGGCGTGGTGACATTTAGATGGTTGCAGCAAAGCGGTTATTAGGACGAAAACAAATGCGCTGTACAAACACATTCACGTATCGGTGAATTCTCCCATTCCTTAACTGCGTCAGAAAAGATGGCCGAATGTTGTCATGCGGCATCGTTTTAGTGGCTTGCATACGACACATGAGTGAACGGACACGGACATGGGGAAGACCTCTGTCATCACATTATGCCTCATTTAGTACGAGTCTGATGAGCTTGTTTAATATTTTCATGTGTTTGTTCAATTCACCGTGCACATTGGTCTTCATTTAGTGAAGGGAATGCAACTAACTCAACTTTGAATTGTGTTGTTATAAATAAATAAATAAATAAATAAATAAAAATAATGAAAAAGAAATGATCTATCTATCTGTTTTGTTCGGCCAATTATCAATTATAATTCATCTTTGAGTATTATTTGTTAGACCAATGATCAAGTATACATCAATACATATTAGGGAAAAAAATATATTGTGTAATAATAGGAACACATATTGGTCGATTTATGGAGTACAATCAGGTATTATTTATTTACTGGACCAGATATCAGTTACAATGTTTCTATTTTTAAAAAAATATAAACAAAAATATAAATAATAATCATAGCCAGAAGTATAATGCATCTAGGAAGTAACCAATAAGTTACCAATAACCGCAAAAAATAAGGAGCACTGTATATAAATATATTTAGTTTTTTTTTTGTTTTTTTTTTTCAAAAAATAGTAATAACATTCTTAAATGGAATGTTTAGAATAAAACCTGGTGATGATGCATCGTTTGTGTTCATTTTGCCGTTACTTTAACAGTTATAACAACGGTTATATGTCAGAATTAACTTCCGTCAAACGGATGCTTGATGCAAAGTGACGAGTTGACTTCACTATCCTCCTACAAGGCGCATATCTGCAATTTTTTTCAAAACCAAAAAAAAATCATCCAAACACCAGGTCATACATCAGCAACTTCCCATGTCAGGTTATTTCTATCTCAAGGCACCAATAGACGAAGGAATAATCGGTGATGGTCTGAGGAGTGACTGCCGGTCATTGTGTGTACGCTTACAGTATGTGTGTTTTGAGAACAGTGATGTGACTGGACAGCAGACACATGGCTGGGTTAAACACACTGCAATTACACATCCAGCTGCAGGTCTCACGCATGCTGTTTGTGTGCGTTTTCTCTATTATGTTGATTTCTATTATTCTGCGTGTGTCGTGGCTGCTTTAGCTTGGCCTCATTTGCGTATGACTGCGCATGATATCTCATATATGACCTTTTCCTTTCTCTGTTTTCACCCTGCCTTGGGAGCACCTCTTCTCTCATCTTCTTTTCCTCCCTTGCAGCCCTGGCCCCGCCCCCACCACGTACACACATATTTGGGCAGATTATGTCCCCCAAAAACTAAGTGCACCTTCCGCGACCCTCCTTGTTTTTTGATTTGAGGGGAGACTTGAGGGCTTGTTCCGCATTAAACTGATGTGCACTGAGTCCTTCACATTACTTCTGCCTCTCTAGTAAAGTGACAGTATGACCCAGTGCTTGGAACCCCCCTGGATTTTACTCACTGATTTTGTTACTACGCCAACATGCAATGATATGATACGATTGGTTTAAACCTGCTTGTTCATCTTTCCCCAAATCACACAGAGAGCTGTTCTTATATTTTTGGAGAGTATTAAAACACTCCCCCCTCTGTGATTTTGTGCAGCTTTATTACTATGACAATAAATATACTTTTGAAATGATCATTAGTTTCGGGGAGGGCAAACGTGAATCTGCTTGCATCTTTTAGTGAGTTTCTTTATCCAAGGAAACCATCCTTGAATTTATACATTTGCCCCTTCTTTTAATTTTAGTTTCAGATGAAATACATTTTATTTGTCTGAATATTGTTTCCATTTATATATATTTTTTGGTTTTGTACCAATAAAATAATCATATTCTGTCCTCAGTGTGTATGTGAACAGAAATTGGCAGAGAGCGAACAATCTGGAGTAAAGTTGTAAAGTTGTTTTACTGTTGTCTTCACTCTCTTGAGTATATCTTTTTTGTAAAACTGAAATGAGCCAAAAACATATAATACAACTATATCGCGTTATTCAAATAACATAAGCATACACAAATCGCTTAGCAGACTATGCGTGCACTACGAACTGGAGGTGTCATGTGATTAAATGTGCCAATAAGAAAACAAGTTAGAAATATCAGGGGAAATAGTTAGTTACGCTAAAGCGCCTGTAGAGGGAGACAAAGCAACATAAATACAGGTCAGCTATAACAAGACATGACAAATCGTTTGAATAATCGCGAATTCAAAACCCTCCTTGGCATCCACTTGTTATGAGCATTACCGCCACCTATAGGAGTGGAGTGGTATAGCATGAAGCAAATTACCATGTTTAGCTCAACATGACCTTATGTGTTGACGTGCTGAAGCGTTACTATCCCGGTGCTCTCTTCAAGTTGTGCCAGTGTAGTTGTTGTGTTCCGTTGAGTGTATTTGTCTTACGTTCTCCCTGTGTGTCCTCTTCTCTCTCATATCCTCAGATGCCCAGTGAATATGAAGCCAACCCGGAGCTTGTCTTCTACCGCATCAGCCACCTCAACCACAGGCAGCAATATTTGATCTGGGCTGCGGCCGTCACCACTGCAGGACGCGGAAACTTCAGTGACAAGGTCACCGTTGAGCCCGCCGCCAAGGGTGAGGTCCGACTGTGTGAAAGCGGGTTTAGATATTGGATGACTTGACTTGCTCACTGTACTGTTGAGCACCTCTTCTGCACACTATCCATCCGAATATGAAACTCAATATCACTTAATGCATCTAAAGGTAAAATACAAAAGTGAAGTCGCGCCTTGAGGTTTTTTTTTACTCTTTTTTTTTTTTTCTGCTTCGCCATGCCAGTGGAAATTTGAAATACAAATGTCACAGCAAGGAACAGTTCAGCAGTTAGTGAACAATTCTTTGAAAAGTGACTTCAAGCTGTTGTTCTTGACTCTCTCAGTTGAAGTTTACGCTCAATTTAAAACAAAGAGATTTACAGGCCTGGAAAAAAACGGCGGTCTTTCGTGAATGAGGGTGATTACTTCGTCTTTAAGATCTTCTGTCCAGCCAGCTGTTAAGTACATAGAGATGTACAAATTTTCTTTTTTTGTGCCTGTGTTTCTGTTTTGTACTGCTTTGATTGTCAAAACGCACACATTAGCAGGTACACGCCGCGGAAACTGAATAGCATAATTTCTATTAATTTCAATGGGAAAAGTTGTTTCAGTTACATTCGTGGTCATGGGACAAATGAAAGCACTAAGTCAAGCCTCAGCTGGACTCCTAAACTTGATTGGGTCTGAAACCTGCTTGAATTGATGTAGAATAATCATGTTCATGACACAGATGGAGCTTGCGTCATGAAGCTGTTTTTTCTATTTAAAAAAAAATGTCACACAGAGCAGCTTTGAATAAAAGGCAAACGCCCCCAAAATGGGGGATAGATAAATAAGAAAGTTATTGAGAGCAGCCTACCATTGAGCATCACCTCAGAAAGCTAAACCACATTCCCTGCAAGCTTTTTTTTTTTTTCTCCACAGCAATTCCCCTCAATATCTGTGTTACTGCCTGTTTTCATGCAACGTAGCAAGGTGCTCTATTGATTTCTGGGTTCAGAGGGCACCGGATAAACTGCTCTGGACCGAGGGCGCTGATTGAGGGGGTACATAAGGCTAAGAGAAAATGGCACGGCAGGAGAAGACTTAACTAAGAGACCAGACAATGAAGAGGCCAGTTAAATCAATAGGTGCTGGATTAAAAGGCGGGCAAAAATACTGGAGTTGGTATTAATAAGGAGTACTGTCCGTCTATGCCGCTTTTTTTTTTGACTGCTCGGTGTGAAGCATGAATGTGTGTTGTTGGTGTGAGTGATCGGCAGCTGTAAATGGCAACGTGCTTAGGCTTGCCCACTCGATACTTCATTCAACCAAACATAAGTGCACTAGAGTGCCGGTGTTAAGAAGCCTAGCCAGAGAAAATAAGTGGGAGGGTGACGAGGCCCCCGATTGGATGGATTTTTTTTTTTCGCATTATATCCTCTCGACTCATTCTCTGGCACGTCCTGCATTATTCACATTCTGTACTTTGGGCAATGTCATTTGTTTCGGTTTAACACAAAGCATCAGCCATCACATAGAGTCTGGGGAGACATATTTTAATCATGTATTCACCGCGTAGGTCCCAAGATATTTCTGGGAATCTAACTGGGATCAGTTTAGGGAAGTTTTTTGAAGATTTATTTTATTAGTTCGAACATGTGCATGCACCAGTGGACCAAGCAAGGTTCAGAAAGATATTGCCCATCTGTCCAATGAAAAAAATCTAATGTGACCATTGGGCACAAAAGTTTGTTAGGCGTTTTTTAGGTTTTTGGCATAGAGCAAGAAAGTCAGCCGAACGTGACTGAACTGGTCAAAAGCGCAAATTTCACTCGTCCTCTCACTCACACCCACTCACCTGGTGACTGACTCTCGTACACCTACAAACTCAGAGCATCGGAAAAACTTGTGTTTTCTCCGAAAAACATTTTGAGCCGCCACATACTTTATTGTACTGTATTGTAAACCTACAAAACAATAAAGGAGAGAATTTGGATGTTTGACAAGCTATTGGCAATGATAGCGCCTTTCTGTAACTGTAAACTTGCACTTTGGCTACGGAGACTCACCACGCTTTACTTTTTAGCCACACTATCATATTGTATTTATAACATATAAGTATTTTTGACAACACAATATACTGGCTATTACTCAGTCTAACTATGTGCATTGTTGTAGTTTTAGTTTTCTTTGTAGTTGGTCAAATATAGTAGGGGTGTGTGCGCCGTTGTGGGAGTGAAGACAGCCCAACTTCTTACCGGCCAAAGGAAGCGGCTCCTCTCATTCTCTTTAAATCCCGTGCGGTAGACACTGTCTTCCCCTGCATAGCTGTGACCAGGAGGGCTTAAAAAATACGTTAAAGATAACGATAATAATAGCGAGTTCAATTAATTGATTTCTACAATGATTCAGGGAGATAATGCTGTTGTCATATTTATGAACAAAATATGATGACATCCATCACACATATGAGTGGAGCGTGGAATCTGTCTGCCTGCCCCTCATCAAATTCACCAAAATGACGTTACATAAAATGCGCCACAAGTTAGACCTGCTTGAGCTGGTTCCAGTTACAAAATTGCGCTTATAGAGTCATTATGTGCTGTGTCCATATTTCATCAGCCCCTGCTAAGATCCTATCATTTGGGGGCACGGTAACCACTCCATGGATGAAAGCGGTACGGCTGCCTTGCAACTCTGTCGGCGAACCAACACCAACTATAAAATGGACCAAAGACAGGTAAGAAACGATACTGAATTGTGTCATTGATGCCGACATTCGAACAGCGTTGTAACACGTGTTACGTTTCTCTCGGGCAGTGAGAACACAGCCATCCCGGTGTCTTTGGATGGACAGCGACTGATCATGTCTAATGGCACACTGGTGCTGCGCACCGTCAAAGCTGAAGATTCTGGCTACTACACCTGCACGGCCACAAATACGTTGGGCTTTGACACCATCATCGTCAATCTTTTAGTGCAAGGTGGCCGCATCTGCTGTTTAGGAGGAGCAGTTTAACGCCAACCTTTACATATCTATATATATATTCATTGTGTTTGTCTTATGTTCAGTTCCCCCGGACCAGCCTCGGCTCACGGTGTCCACCACCTCCACTTCATCCATCACGCTGGCCTGGATCCCGGGAGATAACGGCGGCAGCTCTATCAGGAGTATGGATATTACGTCTTATTTAATATCAACAGTTGTATTGCATGTTTGGCGCAAGGTGATTTTAAAACACAATTTTTAAATATATATGAGCATTCTTGAGGTTTTTTCAGTAGCAGAGGAAAAAAAACTAAGCCGTCCTTCAAACTGAGCTTTGTTCAGGGTCTTTGGGACAGACTAGTACTGCCACCTAGTGGTGGAATGTAGATGTACCCGTGTTTATTGACTCAATGAAAACCAGAAGATTCCAAGTTTCGAAGTGATTAATGTAATGAATGGATGTGGTCATATTTTTTTTTTTCGTGTGTGTGCAGGTTTTGTGCTCCAGTACTCCGTGGACAACACAGAGGAATGGAAAGATGTTTCCATCAGCTCCACAGAGCGCTCCTTTAAACTGGACAACCTACGCTGCGGCACCTGGTACAAAGTCAAGCTGGCGGCAAAGAACAGCGTTGGACCGGGACTCATCAGCGAGATCATTGAGGCCAAGACTCACGGGCGAGGTGAGACAGCCCTCCAAGAACGGCTTTGCTCACATACCAGTACTATAAGAAGTCACATGAAATGGTGTGCTTGAAGTTAATCTAAGCTTGAAGTTAATTTTTTTACATGGTGTGAGTGGCTGATTTTTTTCCATCGTAACAGCTACACTTTCGCAAATTAAAAAAAAAAAATTATTTCGGTCAATTGGTAGGCCTGTGAAACAGCCATATAAGATGTTGGCGAGTTTACATTATTATTGGAATGTGATTTACAGACGTGTTAACAATATCGTGTGTTTTTGTTCTACCTTGAAAATATTAAATCGCAATATCGAGGGGAAGATACAGCAATGTATTTCAGGCCTGGTAATTCCCTAACATCTGTAAACAACTGTGATCATGGTGATTTCCAGAGCCCCAGTTCAACAAGGAACAGCCTGTTTTCACGCACATCAACTCCAGTCACGCCCGCCTCAATCTTCAGGGCTGGGTCAGCGGCGGCTGTCCGATTGGTGTCGTGATACTTGAGTTTCGCCCAAAAGGTGAGTCACTTCCATTATTGTGGGACGGAAATGTATTTTATTTTATTTTTTTGTAATTTTATGGTAAGTTCCTCAACATGGCCGCTTTGCTTTAGGTACGTGGGCGTGGCAGAACGTGCGCACCAACGCCACCAAAGACGTGTTCCTGGCCGAGCTGCGTGAGGCCACCTGGTACGAACTGAAGATGAAAGCCTGTAACAGTGCTGGCTGCGGCAACCAGAGCTCCCAATTTGCGACGCTGGATTACGACGGCAGTGAGTTGACAGCCGGCGACATTGTTGACGCTTGAACATCAAACTGGCTGAATTGATTATCATCCCGACTGTTTTTTTTTTTGTTCCCCTGCTCAGGCACAATTCCTCCTATCAAGTCCCCCTTGGAAAAGAATGACGACGTGAAGAAACTGTTCTCTATCGGCTGCCCAGTGATCCTGGTCACTCTTGGCGTGGCGCTCCTCTTCATCATCCGCAAGAAACGCAAAGAAAAGAGGCTGAAGCGACTGCGAGGTGAGAAGACAAGTAAACTAGGACGTGCGAGTGTGACGACTTGGCAGGAAGAACAAAGCAGCCTGAAGCGGGAGCTGACTTCAAACAGATTTTGGAATCAAGTTTTACCTCTGCCGAGGAGGTTATTTGTTTCTTTGTTTTGTGTTGTTTGGTACAGCTTCTTCTTTTTTTTAAGTTCTTCTGCCCATCCATTTGAAGATAAAAATCCCTTTTTAAAGGGGTGAAAGTTCAAATGTGATTGTTTTGCAGCGTGTATGCTGAGCAGGAGGCCAAAAGCAAGGTTAACCCAAGTAAAATCCAGATTGCTTTTTAGCCACTTTAATTTGACATGAGCGAGCCCCTTTGAACGAGTGCACAATCTCATTGGCCATTCTACCAAATAGCCTTTGACATTTCTGTCTTTCTTCAAATCTAAATCTGGCAATTAACTACTCAAAATATGAATTAGCCTGTCCAATAGGCAACTTTTCTGGGTCATTGTTTTATTGTACTAAAACTCCTTTAAAAAAAAAAAAAAAAAAACGGCCTGAAAGTAACAGAAATTATTTTTTATAAAATATAGCCTCATGGCAATTGTGCAAATAGCATCTTGAAACTAAGCCCAATTGCAGTGAGTCAATAAAAAAATATTTAAAAAAAATTAAATATTTCAGGACTGTCGAGATTTTTAGTTTTTTTGGTTACTTTTGTTTTTCCAATTTTTTTAATGGTTTAATGCGTTCAGCTCGTATCTCACTGAACAGCGATGTTTGGCGAGTGTTTGCGCACATAGCCAATGTTGAGATTTTTCATCAGAGTTCATTCAAGGTCGCAAACGCTTGCGAAGACGTTCGGCAACAGTTTTATTGGTCGCGAACAGCTTTTCTTGTTGTCAGGAACTTTTGATCATGCTCAATATTTCGACCGTTAAAACTGTTGTCGAATGTCTTTGCGACCTTGAATGAACTCTAATAAAAAAAAAAAGTGTTAAAAAAAAAAAAAAATCACATCTTAAGAAGCTGGGATAAGCAAATAAAAATATTTTTCCAATGTTAAAGGTAGTTCAAATTAATCTTTTAAACTGTATTTATCAATTATATCATCAATGTCAATCATATTCTTATTTCATCATTGTTCCATCCATTTTCTGTCGAGCGTCTCCTCATTATTGTCATTCCCTCTCAGGCAACATTCGTCCTTGGAAGAAAAATAAGAGACTTTTGCAAAATGATCTTGATTTTCAAGCGCTCTCATTTTTCTTTTCGTAAAACAACAAATAATTTATTTTTATAACTGGGAGGTCTTTTTGTTTTTTTTTTCTAGATGCCAAAAGCCTGGCAGAGATGCTGATCAGGTAAGCTGTAGCTTCTCCTCTCTCTTCCTATCAACCTCCCGAATACACAAAACCTGAACGTTTGGTCCAATCCCAACGCTTGGAATGTGTGTCCGTGTGTGTGGAGCAGTAAAAACAACCGAAGCTTTGACACCCCAGTCAAGGGGCCGCCTCAGGGCCCGCGCTTGCACATCGACATCCCCAGAGTGCAGCTGCTGATCGAAGACAAAGAGGGCATCAAGCAGATCGGTGAGAGGAAGGCAAAACGAGCGAGCGAGCGAGAGAGACGGGGTGTTGTTGTGCTTGCATCTGTGTGCGTGTCGCAAGAATAATCAACACAGACGCTCGCTTATCCGAGCTGTTTCCTGCCTCTCGGACAGGCGAGGACAAGGCCACCATACCTGTGACGGACACGGAGTTCAATCAGACCGGCAACCCGCAAAGCTTCTGCGCAGGTGTGTCCGTTCACCACCCTGCTCTCATCCAGAACACTGGTCCTTTGATTGACATGTCAGACATCAGACCAGGAACCAGTAAGTGATCCTTCTCCTCGTTGGGCCTTCTCACCATCTGAGACAAACTTGAACTAACTGAAGCACTCAGCCGTAATGCAAGTGTCGATATGACCCACGTGTCTTCCTGGTTTGTTGAACCCCACGAGATGCGTCTTGAGTGTTTGGTCTGGCCAATGTTGGTCTCGGAGTTGAAACGCGCTCTACGTTCAACCCGCCAGATCCGGTTTCGAGGAAGAGCGTCAAATCCGCCCACAGCATCAGGAACCGCTACTCCAGTCAGTGGACTCTGACCAAGTGTCAGGCTTCCACGCCGGCCCGCATTCTCGCTTCGGATTGGCGCACGGTCAGCTCGCAGCACGGCGTCACCGAGAGCGACAGCTACAGCGCCAGCCTCTCGCAGGACACAGGTTGGAACATGCGCGTCGACGGAACAGCTAATCCACTCGCTGGGCGGCGGCTGTGGATTTTGCACCGATTGGGTTACATTAACCCCCAATCGGGTTCATTATTTTAACAACTGTCAAAAGTGGACGAATAAATGATTTCTGATTCAATACGATTCTATGCGCTGAATTGTAGAAAACGCATTTCATGAATCCGGATATTCTTGTCCATAAAGTGATGCCGCAGTGACTTCCTTCCCGCAGATAAGGGCCGTAACAGCATGGTGTCGACGGAGAGCGCCTCGTCCACCTACGAGGAGTTGGCCAGGGCGTACGAGCACGCCAAGCTGGAGGAGCATCTGCAGCACGCCAAATTCGAGATCACCGAGTGCTTCATCTCCGACAGCTCGTCCGACCAGATGACCACGGGCACCAACGACAACGCCGACAGCATGACGTCCATGAGCACGCCCTCGGAGCCGGGCATCTGCCGCTTCACCGCCTCGCCGCCCAAGCCCCAGGACTATGATCGCGGCAAGAATGTAGCCGTGCCCATCCCTCATCGCGCCAAGAGTAAGTCTTAAATAAATTCATTGATTCAAGCGCTGCCTTGGTGGAAGCAAACTCAACTCACGACTGTACTTTGGCAAATGTGAAATTATTCTTCCAAAAATAGGCTTGAAGCTGGTCATTGTCACTGCGGGTCAAAGATGGATTAAAATTGTGTATTCAAAACAAGGCACATAACTTTGTCTGAGGGAAGTCTGCTACCTTAATGCTAACAACCAACGCAAAACAGTACTACTGTATTTGAGATAGTGTCACCTTTGATGTACGCCACTTTTTGTCCTGCTACGCTCTATAAATGAAGTTAACTTGAGCTGAGTTGATATCAAGTATCGTTATGTTAAGGGAGTATTGGTGTGTTCGATCCCATGTTGCTGTGCAGCGTCGGCTCCTTGACATCGCAGGCAGTCATGTGTTAATCTGCCAGGCCAATAGAGGGCAGCACTTCACTGTCAGTGCAGCCCAGAGACGGCTCTAAAAAGAGACGAACCAGACGATAGCCACAATGGAGGAAGTCAGAGCATGTAGATGAGCTTTTAATTTTTTTAACAAGAACCTCTCTGCCGATAAACGAAGTATGTCTTCTAAGAAAAGTCACTTCTATGCTCAGATGTTGCTGTTACTGCACATTTAAGAGTTATCTAGAATGTTCTTTTGGAACTTTTGAAGTCCTTAAAGTTGAGCTCTGTGATTGGAGGTTTTTTCCTACTTGCTCTATGTTTGTCAGGAACAAATATTGGAATGGTTTATTCACTTTTCAACCGTAACAATTGAATAAATGTCAAATGGCACTTATGTTAAAACTTTGGGAACACGTCCCTCTGTTTATATAAGATAACTTTAAAATATTCAAGTTTTGCAATACGTATCGGCTCGCCATCCAAGTATCGCATTGTGACAAAAGTGTACTCTAATATATTTATTGTTTTTGCTTGACATGTCCCCTTGTAGGTGACTACTGCAACATCCCCCTCTACATGAAATCCGACCCCTTCTTCCGAAAGCAGTCCGACCACCATGACCCGTGTCCGGTGGTTCCCCCCCGCGAAGCCTCCATCCGGGGCCTGGCCCAGCGGGCGTACCACACCCAGGGCCGTCACATGACTTTGGACTCCGCAAAGCAGCAGGCCCTCACCATGGGCCACTCCGGCCTGTCCAACCTCACCTCCTCCGGGGCGTCTGCTGGAGGAGGCGGAGGAGGAGGTAGCATGTCCGCCAGTTCCAGCAGCTCCACGCTGCCCCAGAGGACTCTCACCATGCCGGGATCCTCGGCCACGGGGGCCCAGAGCGCGGCCGCCGCCGCTGCAGCCACCGCCGCTGCCGCCGGGCCGTCGTCATCCTCCGGTGGGGCTGTGGGGGCCACGGGAGGTACGCCTGGTGGCGCCTCCTCCTCCTCCAAGATGGGAGGATCCAGAGACTCTCTTTTGGAGAGTAGCTCGTCAGGCTTAGGTAGACTACAGAAGCAGAGGGACGGGGGCGCGGGGGCCTACTCGAAGTCGTACACGCTGGTGTAGCCTGACATCGTGGCGGCTAACTAAAAAGATTAGCGGTCAAATGTGGGGTGAAGAAAACACTGACGCCCAGCACCTCACCCGTCGGTGGCTGCGATGCGGCAGGCTACGGGGGGGCTGCTCGGGCTCCCATCAACACTGCAGTAAGGAGGACTGGGGGGGAGGTGAGGGGGGAGGGGCGCTCCACAGCAGAGAGGGTTGCCTTTCTTTCTGTCTGATTCTGTTTCTCCCACATCTCTTTTACGTCACCATTTACCATAACACGTATGATTTATCTGTCCGCTTTGACCCCCCCGCCCCGCCCCACTCATCCAACGTATGCACAAAATCCTCTCCACGGACCGAAAGAAGAAAGATTGCTTGAATTTCATGCCGGTTACGTTTTTGCCGCAAAGGAGCTTGGCAGGATGCTTTTACTGTATGCATTAGCCACCCGACTTGGTGGCGTTTGCTCCAAGAAATGACTTTCATGGAACCTCCAAGAAACATGCCAGTGAGGGAGTGCTCATTCCTGGCATTGGGAGGTATAATCTCACATGTGCAGATTCTCAAGCCTGCGTGTATATGTGTAAATATATACAGTACATGTGCACGTGTGGCAGGCACACAACAACGGTGGACCTTTTTTCAAAGTCAATCTGTGTCCTGAGCGTCCCAATACTAAAACTCTCTGTCCGTTTTGTAGTGATGAAGCTGCGTTTTGAATAGATTTTTTTTTCAAGGGTCATTTTGTTTGCAATTGAAAGAAAGGCAACAAGCAACTCTTCCGGTTCATGAAGGTGCCGCAATCGTTAGTCATTCTACATGGAATCCTTTTTTTAACATCCCCCCTTGGCGTCATATCCATGCAGCGTCACTGTGATTAGCAAACATGTCGAGGTGGATAACGAGAGAGTTTGCGGCTCGAATCTGGCGTTCTCTGCAGACAGATGGGCCGTGTTCCCAAATGACTCCCTAGCCGCTGTATAGTACCCAATTTATTCGGCTCGCCATTTTGTCATGCTGTCAAATGCATAGTGAGTATAGATGATCCCGTTTCCCAACCATCATTGAACCGAGGGGACATATTGCACGTTGTACAAACTCATGGCGCAGCGCCAAACTAAATTGTTTTATTACAAACCCCAATTCCAAGGAAGTTTGGTGGATGTTGTGGAAAACAAAAGCAGAATACAATAACCTTCCTGAATTGAAGACATCACAAAAGCTTTTCAAATTGATCTAGTAAAAGTATTCTGTCTTTCACGTGACATCACTGGCGTAGTTAAACAACAATAAAACTTTTGGCCCAATTAAGTGAAATTCAATAACCTCCTTCTGCACACCTGATGATCTCTCATGGCTTATTAATGTCCCTCTCTGGATCCCAACATTCTATTCCACAAATTTATGAGTTGTAGCGCAGAAATCTATTTAAAGTGACCGTCAAGAGTAAACACATGTCCGGCATTTTTCTTTTAACTGAACAAAATAATAATCTGAATCTTACAGTCCATAGATGCCAGGAAATAGTGGCAAATTTTTACTTTTGGCTTCGGCCTGATGAATTTTCAGCAAGTTTCCCGAATAAATCTTTGAATATAACACTGTATCGCGCTTAGGAAGCAGCGGACCAGTGAATGATTCCGAGCACAGCTTTGGAGTGTTGAGTTGGTCAAAATAGGAGAAAAAAAAAAAACAACCCCTTGGTGTGTTGAGTTTGGCTTTATGCACGGTGCCACGCCTCTTTATTTGATTAACTATTTATTTATTCACCATTAATTCTCCCAAAGCATAATCCCATAATAATCAGTTAAAAAAAATTGTTTAAAAAATAGAGTTGCTCCAAACGTTTTGCAATGATCAAACGTAACAAACATCAGGGCTCTCGCAATAGAAAAAGATATATATGTTTGTTCTAAAAAAAAAAATGTACATATATATATTTCTATTCAAATATATAGCAAATATATGACTATTCAGAATAAAAAATAACTATTAAAGCCGTTCTAATTGAAAATATATAAGAAAAGATCACAAGACAATCGCTCCGAAAGAGAAAAGAAGTGACAAAGAGGTGAGTGACTTTCACGGGTAGCACAAGCGTCACGGGAGGAAAGGCGAGAAAAGACGACGAGGCGCCGTCGTCTTTCCTCCTCGTGGTTCAGATTGCACGAAGGCGCGGCTTGCAAGACAAAGCACAGTTAGGTCGTGATGTGAGATCGTGTTGCTAGCTAGAAAACTAATTGTGTGTGGTGAGCCTGGTGTTGAAGAAGAAAGAAAATGAGTCAAAACAAGAGCAGAGCAGACAGTGGCTGGACAAAAGTCTACACACCCCCGTTCAAATGGCAGGTTTTTGTGATGTTCAAAACATGAGACCAAGATAAATTAGTTCAAAACTTTTTTCCCCCAACACAATGGTGACTTGTACCTGTCGAACCCAATTGAAAAAAAAAAAAAAATCTTGAGAGGGGAAATAAAATTAAGTGTGCACACCTTCTTATAATTGGCAGTGTGGTTGTACTCACCACCAAAATCACACCTGCTACCATTTAAAGTGCCTCTCAATAACCCGTCTAAAAGTTCTGACGTTCTAGAATGCTTTCCCCGACATTTTCTTTTTTTCTTCGTCACCGAATCATAACACGTTTTGTGTGTTTAGGAGATTTTGTAGTCTTACAGTTAGCAACTACTTGAACATCGGAACTTTATTTGGAGTTAATCAGATGCTCTTTAAACGGTGGCTTGTGTGTGCCAGCTCACTTATATTGTGAGTTTGAATACGATTGGCGAATTCTGAACGCTGCCACATTCACACTTATGCAGCCACCTTTTCTCAATTGTTCTTCTTTTTTTTTTTTTAAACTTGGAATTTATATTTTTTTTTATTGAGTTGTACTGGTTATAGATCATTCTTTAAATTGGTCTCATTTATTTATTTATTTATTTTATTCCCAAAAAACATTTGACCATGGGTGTGCAGACTTTTTCTATCCACGGTACAATAAGTGAGATCGCTTGTTGTAATATGTTGTATTGTACCTTTGGAAGGTGTGTTCACCAACCTGATGCCATCACACCCAACTCGACTACTTTCTGCATCATTTTGGCCTTTCCATTTCCACTTCTTTGTGTACGTTTGGCAGAAAACAAAACTTCAAATGGTCTGTTTATGTTCTGTCACAAGCGTATTGGAGAGAGTGACTAAAACTCACACGACCGGTCAAGTTGCCAGGACACGCTAATGTCTCCAGTGTCTCTTATGGAAAAATCTACCCTCTTCAACTGCTAATTAAACCTTTAATCTGTTAATATTCTCATTGCACTTCACTGTTTTTTGGATTGTCGGTATCCACTGAAAAAGATGTACAGCAGTCTTTCCCAACCAGGTGTACGAATTTCCCAGATCAATAACCTGTGGCGCAGCTCAAGATCTCATTAAAACTCAGATGACTGATGAAAAGAAAGTTTAAATGCCCGTTCGAAGCGGACTAATTCAAAAGAGCTCCAATTTTTTTGTGGTAGAGTTATATACAACAAACGCAGGTTTATTCTTTATTTTGGTTCATAGCATTTTTTTTAATTATATAATGTATTTTCAAGGCAACATATTTATTTTTATGTTTGAGTTAAAAAGAAGACAATGCCCAAGAAATAAATGTTCACGTTAATGGAAGAAAAATAAAATGATTTTCATTTAATAATCAGTTGTGTCCCGTTCTACTTTTGGAATCACAGCACATGTGTGAGGGGTTATTAATAAAAGGTTTGGGGGTGCACAAACAAAAAAAGGTTGGGAACCACTGATGTACAGTATCGCCAATTTTTATTTTTAAATTTCATTGTATTTTATTTTTCTTTGAGTAAAAAAAAATGAACAAACAAAATTGGAATTAAATCACATTTTTGCGCTATCCATTTTTTTCAGGTTTTTTTTCCGTTCACTTTACATTATTACTTTCATGTTGATTTTGGAAGAAAATACAGTTTTGACACGGATCTGAAAAATGTCTAATTTAATTAGAATTTTTTTCTTGTAGCCCACTGAGACGTGTTGTGAGGACTCCCTCTAGTGGTACATGTAAGAATTGCTCGATTAAATGTTCAAACTGTGCGTAAACCTATTTATTTTTATTTTTTAAATCCATACAGTACGGTAGATTTGTACGGTACAAGAAGCGGAGTTTAGTTTTTAACCCTTTTGTCCAAAATATTTTCATTTCACCTTTAAAAACATTTTTATATATATTTTTGGAAACTGCAGTATAACACATTTTAATTGAGTCATTAATAAACTTAATTTAATTTTATTTTATTATTATGAAGTGCGATGTTAATGTTTAAACTGCATAATGTTACAGTTGAATACAAAAATATTGGATGCACTGTTTAGAAATGAAGAACACATGAAACTAGAATTTAATATTGACCATTATGGTGGTCGACTGAGAAAGTGAAGGATTTTTTTTTTTCATTGGCCAGTGATAAAATCTCACTTGCTCGCAAGGTTTTATGAAAATATTAATGAAGCTGATTCCTAATACACTATTCCCCAGAGTGTCTTGACAAAACTTCCATTTCATCATCTGTAAGAAAAACTTTTGACGCATTTCTTCCTTTTTTCCCCTCAGCATCTGTCTTGACATATTGAATTGACATGTCACAAGGTGGATTTTTCGCGGGAGGACACACTTTGAACTGACTGACCTGAGGGTCAACTTGGCAACCCCCCACCCCCAACTCTCTCCTAAATGTTTTGTCATCCGCTCAACCTTTCAGTGACCCCCTCCCCTACTCCTAAACTGTATGACATCATTTCTATTCCATCAATAGAAAAACCCTGTGTACATAGGAAAGTGTTTTTGTATAAATGAGTACTATTTTCAACATCTTCACTAGATACCAGGGCACAATGTATACTTTAAATTGAAGTTATTGTAATGAAACGAGAGGACTTAATGAAAAACTATTTAAAAAAAACAAAAAAAGAACAGATAGAGTTATACAGAAATTGCTTTATCTTGATTTATTGAAACAAATCAGGGTGGACCATGCACAATTCAAATATGATTTCTTCTTTTACAGGACATTTGGTTGCGTTGTCTCCTTTTGGTTTGGTTTTGTGGAAGTTTGAATCCCGCTTGAGGACAGAAGAAGCATTTGCATGTTGTGAACATTCTGCTGGTTACTAAGTGGCAAATGCTAGAAACGAGGGGTCATGAATACACTTTGAAAAGGCAGTGCTTGTTCCATAATACCAATTTTGCCGGCAAATGTTTGCTTCGATTTGCAATTGCTTGTGTTGAACTCGACATTTTCTTTTTCTATGAAAATAAACAAAACGCTGGAAAAAAAATACTTAACTTGTGCAATAAAGCTATCTTTTTATGAACTGTGAGGATTTTGTTTTGTTTTTTTTTTCCTTCTTTTTTCAAATTGTAGTTCCATCATGTGCTCTACCGGAGTGTTCATCATCGCAGTTCACGGGATGTTGAAGTAAAGACATGCAAAAAAATTGAGGGTTAAAAATTCACTTGGAGAAAAAATAATAGAAGCATTCCCTTTTTAGTTTAGAGAAGAATTAATATTTTTCAGCGTCTTCAATCTGTTACCCCAAGCACATGAGTGATACCGTAAATTTCCACTAGAGGGCGTCACTCTGCAAATAAACAAAACTGACTGCACAGGCAAGTCATTTCTGCGTTTATTTTGTCAAAGTCAACACATAAATGATTGATGATCCGGATTTCAAAAATTATTGCGGTGAGAAATTATAACATGAGATGTATCAAATGCGGTGATCCTTTTCCCACGTAAAGAAAAAAGTGCATTTAGCGGTTCAAAAAATATATTTTTACAAATAACTGGAGTGTCTGCATTCTAAAAGTACAGTACATGGTGTGTTTGTGAGGACTGCACAGCGCCGACCAACATTGGATCCCATTAAACATTTTCAATTGCTTTTACACACTGGTTTTATTCGGAACTCAAATGTACTTTATTTAAAAAAATAAAATCCATATCCAATATCAACATTTTTATGTTTCGTCTCTCTCGTGTAGCTATAGATAAGGTGCTGGAATAATAAAGTGGCCTTTCTGTAAACTAACAAACATTTTAAAAGTCATTAAAAAGTAGATATATATGGTTTCATTAGTTATTATACACAAACTTTATTATATGATAAATTATTTCAAATATTTATAGTGAAGGCAGAATCATTTGATGCATCGCTTGTGCTGGCTCTTATTAGGTTGTGCACGCGTTCCTAATGAAGTGATCGGTGAAGTATAAATGACACGGGCATGGAAAAAATGGAAAACTGTACCTAAATAATGATTCCAATTAAATGTATTGCACATAGAAATGATACCTAAATAAATATTTTAAAACAAACAGCCATTAAAGATTACACACAAATGCATTGAACTTTAAAGTTAAACACAACTGAACTGTATGTGGACAGTGATTCTTTCGTGTGCCACTAGAAGGAGCCCTAGTGGTACTCAAACCACACTATGAGAATGACTGATTTTGACGTGATACTGACTGTAACCCTGCTAAGCTATGTTGTGAGCTTTAATGTACAGTCTGTGGTGTACACGTAGCACAAAAGGGACCATCCATGGTTGTGTGAGCGTGCACCCAAACAAGTCCAACTGGTCTATTTGCCGTTCTTTTGCTTCTTCTGCTGGAACTTTCTGAAATGGGTCTGGATGGTGGCTGCAGCCTTGTCGGCCTCCACGGGGCTGAGGGGGGGCGGGCCTGCCAGCTCGGTGCAGCACGTGCCGTTACTGGCGTTGGAGTCTAAGCGCCAGAAGAGGACACACATCAGGGGGGGCGAGACAATGAAACACAGGGTTGCAAAATTATGATACATTTGGGATCGTTCCATGGGAGTAAACCAGAAGGAGCAGCATTATGTTAATTGAAATGAGGCAAAAAAAAAAGGGGGGGGGCAAAAACTGTTTAATTCTTGACGTGTAATTTAGCTTGCAGTATATAATTTTTGTATATTGTTATAAAGAACATTGTTATGAAGTGTTATTTTTGTTGTATAATTATTATACTTCATAAAAATATACCGGAATGATAGAAGTAAAGTTTTATCACACTCCATCTCTCGAATGAGTATAAGAGAGAGCACACAAAATCGGGATTTGAACCCAGAACCTTCTTGACAAACATTGTATTAACCACTATACAACAATAATAAAATTTCCGTGCAAATCAACCATATGGATTGTATTTTTGATTTTAAAAAGTGTTACTTACACTTTCTGTACACGCCCATGCTGTTCCTTCTGAAGCCGTCGAGCTGTAAAGCAGATCAAGACAAACTTAACAAAAAGCGCCGTTACATGTGATGCTTTTCCACTACACGATACCAACTTGGCTAAGCTTCTCTACTGGGCCAGCAGTTTTCCACTATAACCCAACATTGAATGCAACAATACATCCATCCATCATCTGTACCGCTTCTCCTCACGAGGGTCGCGGGGGGTGCTGGAGCCTATCCCAGCTATCTCCAGGCAGTAGGCGGGGGACACCCTGAACTGGTTGCCAGCCAATTGCAGGGCACACAGAGACGAACAACCATCCGCACTCACACTCATACCTAGGGGCAATTTCGAGTGTTCAATCGGCCTGCCATGCATGTTTTTGGAATGTGGGAGGAAACCGGAGTACCCCCGGAGGAAACCCACGCAAGCATGGGGAGAACATGCAAACTCCACACAGGATGGCCGGAGTGCTTCTCAAATAGTGGGGCGGGCCCCCCATGGGGGGCGCAGTACGACCCAGAGGGGGGCGCTCGTGAACCTAGGAAACATGCTTTTTTTCTGCCATACTACAATAAAGTGTAATTGCACATCCACTCCACTAGTTGGCAGTGGCGCTCTCCTTGCTCATTGTGCGCAGCGAGAATTAACAATACAGTCTAGGTTAGTTTCACAACGAAAATGCTATTATTTATAGTTGTGGCGGAGAGTGGGTGGTGGGGGGGGGGCAAATTGTTTTCTTCTTGCTAGGGGGGCGTAACAGAAAATAATTGAGAAGCACAACTCTAGCGGACAAAAACAGCCCACATGTCTCTGAGTGCAGACCTGACTTAAGTTGTATAATTTAACTTTTAAGTAAGATTAATCTACATATAATTTTTAAGAACTTATGGGAGAAAGAGTGTGTTTATTGCTGTAATTTCAAGCACGTAGCTGATTTAAATGATGTAAAATATATTCATATGTGGCGATAAGGTTTAGTGATCAGAGTCATGTTGAACAAATTAGATACCATGAAGTGGGAAAGGGTGAGTAAAAGGGTTTGTGCCGTCAGAAGAAGCGTACATTTTACATTTACCATGTCCATGTCACAAAAGCATCATTTGTATTTCATTACAAATAATGAGTTCAAGTCTCAGGAAGTTTCAGATTCGTTAGCATTGGCCATGTGTTGCTAGTCAGAGTTCAGCCGTTAAAAGTATGGCAGCCATGACCACGAGAGTGTTAAAAGGACAAACAAGGGCCTGATGATGAGGAGGAGGATATTTTTGCGAATAGTAGACTCGGCATCGCCGTTTAAAAAAAAAAAAAAAAACATTCACTAGCATCAGGCAGTATCCTTACTCCAAAATAAAGTGGCCAAAATATTTTTTCCCCTTCAAAGGGTTCCCAATGAAGGAACCATTGAATGCAATCCTTGTCAAATTACATTTATCTATTGTACACATTTTAGAATTGCAATATTTTATATACAGTATTCTACTGCACTATATTTTATTTCTTCTTCAATGTATTCCTTTGAAATAAATTATTTTCCTTCATATGAAAAGAAAATACAAGTTAAGAGGTAACTTTGCCAATCACAAACAGTGATTATTTTTGCTCTGTTTTAAACTACAAATTTGACAAAAAAAAAGAAAAGCAGTGCTCTCGGGTCCGACACAAAAGTCTCCCCGGAGTGATGTCCAAAAGAAGACGAGAATGCCGAGTTGCGTGAGCAGCGGCATCAGATACAAACCGTCGCGATGAGGATCAGTGCTGCTATGCGAGCAGCAAGTCCACTCAAACATTCTTCACATTCTTTCAACTGTCAAATCAGATACGCTGGCCTGGCATGATGTGTGCAAGAAAAGTACGCAGCTTACTTGAACAAGATTGTGTGTCCGAGGTGCCACGTGCATGATGAGCCTTGTGTCTGCGCGTGGGTGTGTTCGCGTGTGCGTAAGAGACTTCCAGAGTTGAAGTAATGACCTCAAAGACAAATCGCCTTGATTGGGATTTGCAGCTCAAGCACAGCCTGACGGCTGAATGCTAGCGGCTGCATTGACTGAAAAAAAATCTGGACAAAGGTTACCTTTAGCGCGGTACACGTGGAGCGAGGTCGACCAACCTCACTGATTTTTAATATGCGAGTGTGTGCGACGAAATCGAGACGACCAACACAACACATCCTCAATAGCACTAAAATCAGATGTCTGTTGTAGTACCATTTCCGACCTGTGAGAGGCAGCATGGTGCCACAAGGCATTGAAATTCCCCCAAAATACAAACAAGAAGAAAATGAAGCTCGTCTGATTTTTGATTGTTAACACTATTAGTTGTAAACTCTTGTCCATTTTGTTGTCATTGTGGCCATTGAGGCTGTTTTTTCTGCATTGTTGTTTCACATCACAACCTTATTAGGCAAGCAGTTAAATGCCAGTTTGGACGCTGATCAAAGTAGCAGCTGTCATCAAACAGGCTCCATCAGCACAATGGAATGTGTGTCCGCATTGACGAAAGTCAGGTGTTTGTTTTTTTGTTCCCAATACAAAACGGTAGTGGTGTTGTTTTGGTTTCCTCATGTGTTGCTAGCCGACACTCATTTTGCTAACGTTAATGTCAAAGTACGCTGGTACTCAAGTCTAAAGACACAGGGTTGATACAAACAAATCATATTGACTAATCATTGTTATCGGCTTCAAAATAATGATTACATTGAATTAAATTGCAAATTTGACAAAATAGTCGATGTTAATATGACGTTAGCGTGGCGTTATTACGCGAGAACACAACTGGCGAGGGGTACCTGAATTTTTTCATGCACCTCTGACAACTTATTTACATCTTATTTTCTTATGTCTTTTTCTCAAAAAGTATTTTGATCTTTTAAAGGTTAATTTTAGTAATTTGACAAACTGAACTACCCCCAAAATTCTCCTAATATATATATATATGTTTTTTTTTTCTATTGCGACCAAACATCAAGGCAGTACAAATTTGACTCAGACAGTAAGTACGGGTTAATATGAACATAAAGTTTCAAACCTCTTCTGCTTTGCTGCTTCGGCGGCTGTGTGACACAGAATGCACCTGCCAAGGCAAAGGCTGGGACACCATGTAAGGTAGCGGCTCCTGTTGGCGGGAAAAGTGCTCTCCTATCTGCAAACATTAGTAACAAGAATCACAAAAAGTCCAAACTATATTTCCTGCAATTTGAATCTCGAAATGAGTCTAATGAGAATATCTCATCGTGTATTATTAATAGTTTTATTATCCCCCCCAATCAATTGATTGAGATCTTGCTGAAAAAAAAAAACTGAATGGGAGCGACGTGGCTAAATGTGACCCTGATGGCATTAATGACAGTAACGAAGCAAGATGGCTTTGAGTTTGTTGGCAACAAGAATGTTTCATGCTGAATGTGTTATCGTGGTATAGCCAAAAAAAAAAAAAACACAAGCTGGCATTCAAAAATTCTTTCGAGTTTGAAAAACACAAACAGGAAAGTTGTACGGAACGTTAGCAAAGCTATGGGAACATGTTATGATAGCAAAAAAAAAGGTCAGAGCCAATGCTAGCTAGCTAGCTAGCTAGCTCTTGTTTTCAAAAAAAAAAAAACAAGAAGAATTGTTCATTGTGTCCCGTTATTAAAACGGGTATTGTAAATAATTGATTTCAAAAGGACATACTGATTTACTTTTTCTCAAGTAAAAGATTCACATCAATCGCTTAACTTTTACACGTCCTTTCCTACACAAATATATTCACCGTTAGTTAAGTCCAGAATGTGAGGACTTTCATAACATCTTGCCAATGACATGCACGGCATCATCTTCCGTAAGTCGTTGTGGTCTTACCGATTCTGCGACTCGGACCATCACGTACATGGCTGCTAGCATGGTGATCAACATCCTGACCACTTGAGCGTTCACGACGATCGTCGTTAGTGTCTTCAGCTCGCTTTCCACGGTGCCGCTGGAAGGATGCGATGGAGGCACACCAGGTAAAGATTGAAGAACGACTTCGGAAGGACAATTGACTTGATTATGGCAGCTTGCACTTGCTCCGAGACGCGCACACGCACACACACACACTTCACTCCCACAGTCTGACACACCGAGTTAAACGAGCTTTGCGGGATATGTTAAAGAGCTTTGCAGGACAAAAATAGAGATCTGTTAATCTTTTTCCTCTGCACAGCGACTTATTCCTCAGGTGCGCTTGCCTCCTTCTCCACAGGGATGCAAACACACACTACCGCGATTGATTGCTTTATGTCGTAGCCGTCCGTCAAAATTTGACAAATTATATGAGTAGGTTCAAAGACTTCTGCCAAGGCATGTTAATGGAAGTAATTTAAAAAAAAGTGATTTCAAAAAAATTACTTGATTCAATTTTTTACGGTAAAAATAGTTTACACATGAAAATGCACATGTACTTCACAGGAGGGACTCAAAATGGTAAAAGCAACGAAAATATATAAACGTAGCATGCAGTTTACTGTATCTATTCTAGATTCTCATCTTGTGGGATGTTTATAATTTCAATTTTTAGAATGGGTAATTATGGGAGCATCGATTATTTACGGATTATTCTCACTTTATCAGCAAATGTTTTACCCAAAAAACTAAATATGTGTGTGTGTGTCTATGTGTATCAGATAATAATAATAATGATAATAATAATAATAAATAGCAATAATAATTAATAATAAATAATAATTAAAAATAATAAAATAATAATTTAAAATAATAATAATAAAACATTATAATTATTACTAGTAGTAATGGTAGTATTGCATTAATAATAATAATGCATGCTTTAACACACATTTTTATCTATCAAAGATAGAATGAAAGATGTAAGCACGTACGGTTAATATCATTCAAGATTTATTTTCCCGTCAAATTCCAGTAATACTTGCATGCGCATTGTTATGACTGGGACATTTTTTTGTGCTAGACAAAGAATGTTGATGCAACCAGTGGTGCCACTTGTTCACTTGCGTTTATGCGTGCGACTGTCGGACCTGTTGTACATGATGAACGGTGAAGATAGAAGACAACGGGAGGAATGTGTGGACGGACGCCTATAAGAGCTCCAGCGGTGGGCGACAGACACTGACTTCTGACTTCTCCATGTGAAGTAATATATCCGGCCTGTTTCTGCGATGATGACTATTTTCAACCAAATATAAGAAGAGCGATAGGTAAGCACAGGCGGAATCCACACATTTCAAAAGAACATTTTAAATGAGGTAAAAGCATTTTTTTTTTTTTACACCAGTAATTTTTATGCGATACATAAATCACGGGTATCCACACATTTCCATACAGTAATGTGATGTGACGACAGAGAAGAAAAAAAGTCAAATCAGAAGGAAGTTCATCATGTCAACCAAACTTTCAAAGAGGCTGAGCAGCAAAAGGAAAAGTAAGTTGAAATGTATGAATTACTTGGTACTAGCTGTCCTTACCAAAGGAAGTGCATCACTAGATTAGAGCAGAACCAAACTATTTTATTTGTGCTTCCTTCCAATCAGAGCCCCCAAAGAACAAGTCAGACGTTCTAATCCAACTTGGTCTGGAGGCTTTTTATCCTTCCCAACTGGAACCAGCATCAATATTGGACCTCAGTACCTGGATCCTGGACAACCTAACACCCCGAGAACCCAACGAACTGCCACAATCTTTCTTCCAAAGACTTTGGCTGCTTCGCCCAGATGCTCGGAGTACTTGCTGCAAGGCCCTCTCAAAAAGCGCGAACAGTTCTGTCGAGAGGGTTGATGATTTGGAAGGAATCCGCTCGTGTAGCATCAATCCTCTTGATCTAGTGACAGCCGTCTTTATATGCGCCAACACTTTCCTTCAGCAGGAGATAACAGCACATATGCTACAATGTCAGTTTGCCGTACCTCTGATTCTTCCTCATGTAGCTGATGAAGAACCAAGCAGCTTCCTCCTTTGGCCTTTTAGAGGTGTCGTCAGACGATGGCAGTCCCAGTCCGTAGATAGCGACCAAAAAATCCAAGAAGCGGTTTTGGCGAGTACATGCATGCCAATGATCTCGTGTGTGAGGCTTGGTCCTTGCAGTGTCTCCAAGTCTGAGGTGCTCAATCACATCTTGAGCAGTGAAACATTCCTCCACAAGGGAATGGAAGGAGGACACTTACCACGAAGTCTCTCCAACGGTCTTGTGGAGACCGCATGGTATCTTCCTACAGGAGACCCTACGAGAGACATTTTCCCAGTCCCGGTGGTTTTCTCTAACCTCCGTGGAGATGCAATCACACATGAGAAATGCCTCTACCTTCTCTGCCAAGCAACTTCAGTGGTTATTTTTTTCTGTGAAAATCCGAAGCAGAAAGAGAAGCAACTTCTCGCCAGCTGCAAAGGTATGACGACCAAGATTATTTTTATTGACTTCTCCGAGACCGAGACTTTAGAGGACAGGGAGGTGAAATTTGTTGGTATGAACCTTCTGGAGCAGTTAGGGCTTCCAGATGGATCAATCGTGTCCGGAAGAGCTTTGAATGCCAAGAACCTTGCTAATGTACTTTGCAAAACGGTCAAAAATTGGCTTCCAGACCTGAAGTTTGTAACACTCGAAGGAGCAGCAAAATTCACAGAGGAGTTGGGGTTCCATTGTGATGAAGGGACGGTGTGTAAAAAATCAATGCACATGGCAGAGGAAGTTCTCAAAGGTTTACATGAGGGACCTACTCTGTTTAGGCAGAAACAGCTGCCACTGCAAGGTGCCTTGTGGAGCAGGTTGGCTGAAATTGAGAAAGAGGAAAGTCGCAAGAACAGAGAACGGAAAGAGTTTGATCCTCGATTGCAAAATGAGAGAAAAGACATTGTGGCAAGTTTGAGCAAATACAAAAGGACTCCATCGATGAGGAATTTTGCAAATGCCGTATCAACCCCAGATAAAGTAGAGAGGATGTATTTCCTCGGTTGGATGAGGGTGAAACTCAGACTGCTGCAGATGCAAAAGCAAATCAACCTAAAAGATTTACTGATAACTCGGCAAACAAAAGAGGACAACGGCATTCCTGGACAATCACAGCTTCAGAATGTGGACATCGATGCCAGGTATGATAGTGACAGTTTTTGCACAGATTTAACATTTGAGGATGGCGAAATCGAGCATCTTACAGAGAACGATCAGGAGGTCGCAGACTCAGTAAATGAAGTAGATTTAAAGCCCATTAATCAAATGCAAAACAATCATTCAAACGAAAAAAAGATCCCAGGTGAAGACATTTTTGAAAATCATAATTCTTTTAACCAAGTGGCGAGAGAAAATGGAAGACTGCATGGTCACGGAAAGACGACTTCTGCAGAAGAACAAACGTCCCACGATGTTTTTGGTGAAGGTCAGTCAGGAGCATCGGTGCATTTATGTTTGCTTAGGCTTAGTCTTAGGCAACACTCAGATAATGATCGGGAGGTCATCCAATCAGAGAGAGACTCAGGTTTGAATCATAGTTTTCAAATTGAAAAGAATGAAGGAACAGAGGAAAAGAAGATAAATAAAGAAGAGCTCCAAAGTGAAGAATCACTTGAAAGTAATGCTTCTTTAAACTCAGTGTTGCTGGAAAATGGAACCATAGATGTTGACGGGACTGACGTGAGTCCATCAACACTTCAAGACCCTTCTGAGGAAGAACAAAGCGGCCAGGATGGATCTGTTGGAGGTCAGACAGCTACGTCGGCACGTTCATTTTTGCTGAGGCTCAAGCAGCGTATTGACAATGATCTGAAGGTCGCTGATTCAGACCAAAGTTTTCAACTCCAAAACGAGGAAGAATCAGAACTTCGACAAAATGCATATTGGGACTCAAGAAATAAACAGGAGATTCCAGGTGAGGAAATTCTTAAAAATAATGTTTTTCTTAATCCAGTGTTGGGAGAAAACGCAGCTTTTCACGAGACGTCGACTGACGAACAAACCTGCCAAGATGCATCTGGTGAATGTCAGACAGTGACACCTGCACAGCCATTTTTGCTGGAGCTTGAGCAGCTTAAAGATCATGATCTCGAGGTTGCTGATTCGGAGGGTGAGGTAGGCTTGAAGCACATTTTTCAAAGCACAAACGATGAAGAATCAAAATCGTTGGATTCCAAAAATCAAGTGTTGGAAAGTGAAGCGATTCTTGAAAATAATGTTTATTTGAACCCAGAAAATCCTTTAGGGGTTGACGAGAATGCTTTCAGTGATTCAACCGTTCAGGAGATTTCTTCTCGTGAAGAACAAACATGTCAACGTGCATCTGTTGAAGATCAGGCAGTGACATCTGCACAACCTTTTTTGCTGGAGCTTGAGCAGTTTACAGATAATGATCTGGAGGTTGTTGACTCGGAGAGTTTGAAGCACTTTCATCAAACCGCAAACGATGAGGAATCAGAGTCTCTGCAAAATGGACATTTTGACCCCGCAAATGAAGACGAGACGCCAGGTCAAAACGTAATTGAAGAAAAGAAATCTTTGAACCCGGTTTTTGGAGGTAAAGGAACGGATAATGTTCACCTGAATGACTTCAGTGAAGTAACCTGTCAGCAGACGCAAGCAGCATCTATGGAAGTTCCAGCAGCGACATCTACGCAACCATTTCTGCTTGGACTTGAGCACTTCATGCGTGAGATGGGCCTCATTTTCGAACTCACCCACATCAGCCCCGGCAGCGGGAGCCATCACGTGCTGCGACTTCCGAGTGTTGCTGCCGACTTGATTCTCAGTGGCATTCCGCTTGAATTCATGGATGGAGACGCTTGTAATATTCCCATGCGCTGGCTCGGCAGTATTTTTGCAGAAATCAAACATCGCTTTCCTCAAGACCGCTTGAAGGTTCTCACAACCCTCGGAGTGCGGCATGCAAGGAATTCTGCGATCCTTTGGGCGTTATTTGGGGTGACATTCCCAGATGGACGTAAAAGATCCACAAGAGGGGTCTACATGGTTGCCCTCCAACTTCCACCCAAGTTAAAAAAGAAGCTAAACTGTGAATTTCTCCTGCTGATTGACGTCGAGGGTCTCTGTTCCGCAAAGGACGGACAATTAAGCACTCAGGTCAACGATAATGAAATGGCAACCGTTGCAGCTGGGATGAGCGATGTTTTAATGCAAAACCTCTACTCACGTACAGCTTCCGAGCTTGAGACAAGCCTCACAGTCAAAGTTAATACTTTACTGCGCATCAGAGAACGCGGCTCCATGCCCATCTGCAAGGTTTTCGTCCAGGATGAAGGTATAAATACTATATTAGAAGCCACGCAGTTGAAACACGTATCTGACATTCTGCAGACTACAAACGGAGACAGAAGCCATCGAGAAGCCGATACGTTTCATTACTCAATTAAAAAGAACTCGATTCTCTATGTTAGACCATGGTACATTGAGCCGCTCTCAAAATCACTTGACAACCAGCATAGTGAGGCTGTGCTGAAGTTAAAGCGCAACTTATTTGGGGCACTGAAGGAGGCAGCCACGCGGTCAAAACCATGCGGTTGGCATGACTTCATGGGCCGTTTGTGTTCCGTTTGGGAGGCCGTGAAAGCAGAATCCTTCGCTGTCAGTCTGCAAAATAAAGACATCGCAATGCTCTTCTCGATATTTTGCACCGAGCTTTTTCAGTGGGAGGACAACTTGCTGGAACACATGGAAGGCTGGCTGACACAAGCGACCAAGACAATTTATTCCACCAAGCCAGATGCTTTGGACCCGTCCAGCCAAACCGACTTTCTGTGTGAGCTAAAGTATGAAGCTAGGAGTGAAGTCAAAAGGGAAATAAACAAACAAAAGTCACACGTGAAGGCCAGTTTGAAGGAAAATAAGTTTGATGTCTCCATTAAGATACTCCAAACGATCCTTTCGAGCAACATGATGGAGCTTGAAGAACGAGTGACTGCAATGGCAATCGATAGGCTGGAAAGAATCAATGAGAACCATTGTTCTTCCTCTCAGCTCAACAGAATCGAAACCATACTGGAAATTGAGCAAAATGTTAAGCTTCAGGCACTTTTAGACAGCAGTGAATCTGAAAACCGGCTATTTAAAGACGATGCGCTCGAAGAGGAATTTGAGGGTGTGTGGAAAAAGGCATTGTCCAAATTTGACTTCAGGTCTTCAGAAACAGAAGATATTACCACGAGGGTGATGAGTATTCTCGCGGCGAACCTCAACAGCCACGGTCTCCGGAAGCACTTGAATAAGCTTTTGGATTTTGGCCAAAATCACACAACGAGCTTTAGAGTGCATGATCAGTACTTTGGATACAGTAGCAGAATGAAAAACTTGTTTGAAAGCAACAACAAATCACCGAAAGCTAAAGCTCAGCAACTGGCGTGCAACATCATGGAGCATTACCAACAGTTTGTCTCGGAAAAAGTCAGTTTGCCGCAAGACTTCTCGGACAGTTACATCACAGATCTGTTAGAGGTGATTGATAAATCCTTGAAAGAAACACAATTGGAAATCCGAACAGCCTTTGGGGTGGATCTCAAGATCTTTGTATGTAACGCTGCATGCAGAGACTTCCAAAGAGTCCACAATCGCTTTGCCAAGGACAGCGAGCTTCTGAAGTCCATGAAAGCCAAGAAGAGAACATTCATGGCGGAATTCGTATATCAGTACAGGAAGAGAGACCAGCGTCAGAGGTTGGCTCATCGGTTCATTTCTGATATCATCCAACCTACGGTGATGGACTATGTCTATAAACCTCTTGGAACGCACATTGCTGACGAGATCCGATGTAAAGCCGAACAATATCTCACGCCACACGCCTTCCACAAGAGTTTGCTGCGAGAGCTCATCAAGGAAGACAGCTTTGAAAGCTTTGCAGAGTACTTGCTTTCTTACGATAGCTTCAGGCTGAGGAAAATCCAAGAGACAGTCGTAGCTTACGTGTCCGATTGGAATGTGAATCCGTGGAGGCACCAGCGGCTCGGAGAGATCATCGGAAAGGTTGCGGCAGCTGTGAGCCAAGTCACCGTAGGCGCCAGTTCAGTGCTGACTGACAGCAAACCAATGCTGGAGCAAGTGTGCCTCATTCTGGAGGACGAAGAGGTGTCCCCCCCCCGGGAGCCTCTGGAGGGACCGCTCTACAGTATCACCACGGAATGGGATCATTTTATCACGTATTTCATGGAGTTACTGGCCGCATTACGCTTGGACCTTGCCCAGTCTTTCTCCCAACACATTGGTTGTGAGCAACTACTCGAGTGCCTTCCCACTCAACCGCGAGATTTCCTTTTCAGCAAAGTAAAAGGCTGCGATGCCCGATGTCCAGTGTGCAGTGCACCGTGCGAAGTACAAGAAAGTGGACATGAGTTTCACGAGGCCTCCATGCACAGGCCCAAATGCATGTTGGCGCCCACTTCGCCGATCACCCCTGAGAGCGCAAACACCGATGAGCAAGACCCACAAGACGTCCGTTTGACTTGCTGGGAACTACACCCACTCCACCCGGACTGGAATCTTTCACCCAACGAGACGAGCAGCCAGACACCGAGTCCTTACTGGAGGTATGTTCAGATGTCGTCACTGTTAGGTTTTTTTTTTTTCTTTCTTATGTGCGACAAATAATCGAATTATCTTTTATTTAAAGGTATGTGTTAGCAAGATTTAATGAGAGATTCGCAAAGGAATATAATCAGAAGCCAGCAGTGATCCCAGAAGAGTGGAAGGCAATGACACAAAAGGAGGCCTTGGACAGTCTGACGGACAACTTCCTTCTCAGCGGACAGGCGTGGTGTAACGCAGCCGATACTTCGTGAACTAGTTTTGTTGCTGCTATCATGTGAAATTTGTTATTTTCTCCTGTTTTTTGTGTTTTGGACAAAGAGACCAAACGTTTGTTTGGCATTGGACAGTAACGCAATTGTTTGGTGGTGGGAAGAGTGAAAATCCATTAAATCAACCCAAGACAACATGAAATTAAAAAATGGAGTTTGTCACTTACAAAAGCCATGTCGCAGTGATTTTTTGTAATTAATTAATTATTAGAATGTTGCCATTGAATTTACTAAAGAAAATTGCTATGATAGTTTAGACGACCAAATTTCAGATTTTATTTTTTTTAAAGACTGCTATTTTAATTACCTTATAGGTTTTGCATGCACCCTCCCAGGGCGCTTGGTTCAACACATTCTAAGAAGTATGCAAGAGTTTAATTCGTCAAGAGAATACGCTGAATGTGGAATGAAGGCACAAAACCACAAACTTGATTGATTGTGTCCAACAGGAATCAGAAACTGAGTGGGCCCTTAATTGGATTTTGTTGGAGGAAATTAAGTTAAAAAATAAATAAATTGGGATTTATTTTTTATTTTTTTGTCGGGCAAGGAAAATTGTAAACATGTTCCCTCTACGACCGTGGCTCCCCAAAATACTTGCAAATTCATAAATTTTTTCCCCAATATATTTAAAATCATTTTTGAAAATTCTTGACGCTAGGTCATCTTTAGTAGACGTCACAATTGAATGCTTCATCTTCTCAAATTTTATGTACCTCCTCTCGCCTTGCTTGTCTGTTGATATGAGAGTAAGTACTGCCCTGTACTACACTTTGAGCAGGCTTAATAAGTTTTTGCAGATTTGGAATGGCATAGCTGACAAATATAATTCCTGAATAAGATTCAAATTTTGATGCATTGTGAGAACATGCACAAATTTAGATCTTGCACTTAATGTTAACTTGCTGCCCAACAGTTTTGTGCCGTCCTTGAATGTTCATTTTTAGTATATTTAATAGTGGATCTTTTAAATTTGCGTTAAGAAATGTATTATGAAAACAGAAACACGATATATTAACAGCACATATATTGCATGCATGTTATCCAAATTTAAAATAGCATTTTTGTCATACATCTGATGTGGCGCCCGAGAAGATCAATCAATATCATTCATGAAATTGCCTCACTTACCACACCGATCGCAACTGCTTCATTTTAAGACACAGACTCAGTTTAAAATTCTCTTTTTTTTTCATTTACAGACACCTGTCTAAAACGGAACAGACAAATCAATCCCAACTTGAGTTTTTGCTTCACACTCTCTACAAAATGATGTCCCTGCAGAATTCTGCGACATATCTCAATCAATATCCACTGCTTGGTCTACCCCCCCCCCTCCCCATGGACTCTGCTGGATTGCTGCTTATTATTGAGCACTCTGCCTGCACTGAATTGATTCCCCCATTTGTAGCAGTGTCAAATGGTTGCAAAGGAGAACAGTTGAGACTTTTGAGTGCTCCACCTTTATGGCACAACCTGCAATGGTTAATACAATGAGCCCCCCTGACAGCAAAAGGAGAACGAAATTGAAAAGAAATTCACGATTTTTGTTCAAGAGACTGGACAGACTTTCAGAATGTTCGAATTCACACCTACAATTAGATAACATAAATGCTGTGTTATTGTATATATTAACCGAATTGAAAGGAATTCACGTTTCTTTAGAGCTCTAACAGGTGTGGAGTTTTTGTGTCCTATTTTGCAGGCTTTTTGCAGTCTGTATAGCCACTGCAAACAACTCTGAAACGGTAATTTTAACATACCCTGCTGATAGCGTGATGATAGGTGTGCTGTCTGGCCCACCAATATTATGGACAAATTACATTTGTTGCAGTGTTGACATGGCAATGCCAGAGAAACTTTTTTCCCCCTATATTCCAAACAAGGTGAGCACATCTGCCTCACACATCTCCCTCACACATCTGCGTTCAAATCTCAGCTCAGGTCTTTCTGCGTGGAGCTTGCATTGTTCAAACCATTATTTTAGAGCTTTCCTCAAAGACAAACATTTTAGGTTAATGCCCGACTCTCCAGTGTAAATGCTTGTTTGTCTTAATGTGCCCAGTTTTTTTTTTTTTGTTTTTTTTTCAAAAAATGTTTCATTTGATTTGAGTTTTTATTGGTTTTTGTATTAGTTTTAGTTTTATAAGGTGTATTTGTCAAGTGCAAAAAAAAAAAATCTATTTAAAATCAACGCTTAGACTCAGATGAAGGACTTTTTGTTTATAAATGTAGCCACTTTCAGTTAGGTTTATAAACCTGAAATGCAGTTTCCGCTAGTTGTGTTTCTTTTAAAGAACCCTTGTTCATATTTTATTTTGTTCAAGAAAATAATTGGTTTTCAATAATTCAATAATTTTCATTAACTCTGAAAACATTTTTAACCCCCCGCAGCTAAAAATGCCCGTATTTTTCTCCACGCGATGGAAGATGACTTGTTCCAGCACAACAGGTAGCCCGTCCACATGATGCCATTTAGAGTATGCAGCACTTGGTCGTTATAGAAACTTGATACTTCATTGAATTGCGTCAGCGATTCAAGACAGGAGGGGAGCAGACCGACCTCCCCTCTCTTCTATCGAGGTGTTGAACGAGAGAGGTTACGTGGGTTGCTTTCTGGCGCTTCCTTGCTCTCGCACTCACTCACTCTCATTGAGTCCTCCTGACTGACTGCCTGCCCTTCACCGCGGGAGCACGAGTGCATCAATATCTGCAGTTTTTCTTTTTTTTTTTTTTAAAAACTATAATTGTATAAAGTACGCTGTATTTAAATAGAACAGTCAAGAAAGAAGCACAAAGCATCATTTGTAGATGCGTAGAGGGATTTCTCTGCATCTCCAATTGGCAACATCATATCATAAGGTAAGTTAATTAATTTAGTTTATTTTTTGCATTATATATATATATATATATATATATATATATATATATATATATATATATATATATATATATGTATATATATATTATATACGCGTGTGGGGGTGTGTGTGTGTGTGTGTGTGTAGAAACATTGGAGGAGAACGCCCCCATCCAGCGAGTGTGCTGTTGCAGGGCAACCGCAAAACACTAATTGGCAGCAAAATTAGCCATGGCATTGGTAATTGACCGCGCACATTTTTTATTTCATTTCAGCATGACATGAAAGGAATTTGCCAGACTGATCTATCAAGAAAATATTCTCCATACATTATCAACCGAATCTATTCATTAGGAACAGATGAGATGGGGGGAAAAAAATTCCCCATCTCTGCACTGCAATCTTTTTCAACATTAAGTGGCTCTCTCGTGGATTTCTCTCAAATGCATGCTGAATGAATGCTTGGCCAACACATTCAAAGAGTGAAAGGCAGGAGACAGGACGCCACTAAGACTCAATGTTTGTGTCACAACATGAATTATGTTCAAGATAAGTCACGTTAGACAATTTTGCGGCAAAAGAAACAATCAATTGCTATAAAAAAAAAACATGTTGGAAAGAATACAATAAAATAAAAATATTTTTCAATTATTAAAAACATTCCCTATATATTTTTTTAAATAAAGCTATATTTACTTTGGAGGTTGCAGGTAGGATTAATAACACATCAAGTGTAGTCAATAAACAAAATACAAAGAAAGAAAAGCACAATTACCGGTCTTTTAACTCTCTGCTGATGCGCCGTGCATGACTGCTTGTGCAAGTCTTCCCGCTTCTCTACAAACTCCCACAATGCTTCAGTACTACCTCAACCAACTCGGGTCATGTGATCAAGCAGCTTCTAAATTAAATGTCTACACATCAAAGTTTTTAAATATCACAACTCCAAATGTTTATTACGCTATCATATTTGACAAAAGTTAATTATATACTTGTGTAATTTTTGGAAATTCTCATATATTTAAATTCCTTTATATTTAACTTTTAGCTAATTGAACATAAAACTACTTGGCATTCATAAAAGTATGAAATTAATTTACATCATGGTCATATCGGCCACATAGACAGTTAAAAGACAATTTAATACAGAATTCTGGTGATTGGCGTTAAAATGTTAAATGCTTCAAATTTCAGTGGGGGGCGTGGCTAAAATAGGGTCCAGTTGCCCCCCCCAAATAAACACGAGAGAACTTTCATTAGCTAGCTAGCTATGCTATGCTAAGGAAGCATTTGCGCTGCAATATTGGATCTTGAGTAAACGTCATGGATGTGTGTGCGTGTCCTGCCCTTCTACTTTGTATTAGGCACACTTGCACCTCGTTATCTCCAATTAGCTCATGTGCAGTAGTATCCGCGTGTCTCGTTTTGTGTCTCCACCGCATTGTACCCAATTGTCAAGTTCCAACAATTTCTTCATGCCACTGACCTAAGCCAAGCACACAAGAAAACATGTTTCATTGTATCTCCACAAGTTATTTAAAATTTGGGTATTTCGTCCACACGGAGGCGTCGTTTTGGAGCCTGAACCAAGTCCGAGATGAACCTCCACCAATGTGATGGAAAAGCCAAATTATGGCGAAAGAAAGGATGGGTGGGGAAAAAAAAAAGGTCACTTGGTGATGAAGAGCGCCGTCACTGCTGCTGGGAGGATCGATAACTAACGAGCATCTGTCCTTTGGTCAGCCGTTTTGGCTTAATTAATGCAATTGGCAAGAATTGGAGAAGCACACTTAGCTCCAAAGATCATCCCCAACACGCTCATAGTTTTATCTTGCTCCAACACGCTTGTGGTTTTATCTTCCGTATTTTCACACATGCTCCACACCGAAATATACCGTTCTTATCGGGTTGTGAGAAGCTGACTTTGACTCTTGACAATCAATCATGAAAAGCCGTTTTATGGCATGCTTTTAATGCCGCCTCTCCTTCACTGTATCCGTGGGCACCACCGAACGACGCTGCGATAGGAGCGAGTGGCCTTGAGCCGCTATTTGAAGAAAAAGGCACGTTGTTCATGTCCTGCTGCTTGCCACCTCCACAAGCATTACCGGCAATGAAATGTCAATGCTCTCTGATGAACTTGCGGTGAAAAATAACTTCTCCACCTCTACACTCCATCATCACTTCTGCTACTTTATAGGCATGTTGGTTTGAAATGTCACTCTGTCTACGAAGTCGTTCATTCGCTCTCACACACTCAGTGGCTACCTGCCTTGATGGAGTTGGCATTCAAAAATATTACTTTTGCAAGCTTTTGTATTGAGTTTGTCCCTGAAAGGTTTGCTTATTGCTTGAAGTCATGTCCTGTTGTAGGCTGTTAATCAATGTCAGCTGTTTGGGTATTTTACACTCAATTACGTCTATCTCTCTCTCTCTCAGGTAAATACCAAATCTTTTTATATTTGTAGCAAATCAAAACATTTTGTAATAGGGCTAAATAAAAACAAAATTAAAAATCAATTCAAATGTTTATTTTTTTTTTTTCATTAGTGCAGTACATTACCCTAAATTAATTCATATGATTTCAGTCCCGTCATCATAAAAAAAATGGATTGGTTTCCAAGTGAAGTGAAATGTGTTTATAAGTATTTATTTTAGTAATTACAGCTAGTTTCATAGAATTAGTGCAATTAAGCTTAGTGTATAGTTTTTTGGTTAGAGAGAGAGAGAGAGAGACACCAAACTTGCTTATGTGAACCACAAAAATGTTAATGTTGGAAAAAATCTGTCCCCCTTCAGTTGAACAAATGCTTAACTGCATAGGCGTAAATATCAACAATGTCTGACTTGACTTACAATGGACTTGTCCTGCTTCTCCCCAGGCAAACATGGACATCCTCATCAAAGATGATATGAGCGCCAACACGAGCCACCAAGCTGAGCAAGAGCGACTGGCAGGGAACAAAAGTCAAGCACTGAACCAAAGTGACCCGCTGAACATGTTTATCGGCATGGAGTTTCTGCTTCGTTTCAAACTTCTCTTCATGCCGCTCTACTGCCTGGTGGTGCTCATAGCCGGCGTGGGGAACTCCTTCCTTTTGACTTGCATTATGGTGGACAAGAAGCTCCACAACGCCACCAACTTTTTCATCGGTAACTTGGCCGCTGGAGACCTGCTGATGTGTTTGAGCTGTGTGCCGTTGACCATGTCCTATGCCTTCGACAGCCATGGCTGGGCTTTCGGGAGACCCCTGTGTCACTTGGTGCCCCTGGTGCAATGCGCCACTGTGTTTGCATCAGTGCTCTCCCTCACGGCTATCGCGGTGGACCGATATGTTGTCCTAGGTAAGAATAATTATTGCAAATCAGGCGTGGGGGTGTCTTGTCGGCGTCCTACTGGTCCCAGTGCTTCTTTTGAAAAGCAAGCTGGCCAATCACAACGCGCTTTTCTGGGAGCACTGTGCTAAATGAACGGATATTTTAAAACGTGGAGTTAAAGAGACAAATCATGCAAAATCACAGAAGTCAAAATTTTCCACAAGGCATGGGCCACATAGCGACAATATTTGACGCTGATTGCTAAGCAACCAAACAGGAAGTAGCCTGGTGCCTTTTTTTTTTTCGTGAATTGGTTGACAGCGACAACCAAAATAGGTCAAAATGTTTGACTTGTCTGTTTTTTTTCATTCAGCTCACCCAGTGCGTCGGAGAATCTCTCTGTGGGGTTGCGGTGCAGTAACGCTGGCCGTGTGGCTTTTATCTCTGGCCTTGGCCGCCCCTCCGTCTTTCTACACACGCTACTTGGATCTACGGCCCAGCGGCATCGACCTGGTTGTTTGCGAAGAATTCTGGCCAGAAAGCGGAAACCTGCGACTGCTCTACTCCTGCTTCATCCTACTCGCCTCCTACATGATCCCGCTGCTCTCAGTGAGCATCTCGTACTGTGCCATCAGCGTCAGCCTGAAGCGCTATTCTGTGCCGGGGGAGCAGACCAGCAGGAGGCAACAGTGGAAGCAAAAGCGGAGGAAGACCTTCTCTTTACTGGTGGCCTCAGTGCTTGCATTTGCTCTGTGTTGGCTTCCTTTGCAGGTGAGATAATGTTCAAAAAAGTATCTCCATTAACCTTGCTTCTGAACTTGACTTTTTATGCTTCATGTAGCCCATTTGCAGACTTATTACGGCTATCAAATCCAAACACTGCATTAAAGGATGAGCTCTCTAGACAATGTTGTTAGAGAAACTGATCGTTCTCACCGTTCGGCTATTACGTCCACAATGAGCCATGCAACTGAGCAGATCATCTGTAGAAATAGCAACAGAGGCCTATATTCTCCAAGTGCAATTTCTGCCAAATGGGTTATGATAACCACCCAACTGCCACTTTAAGAAGAAAACCCGCAGAACTTTATACATTCAAAAATGGATTAATATATGATGAGAATAAACCACATCATTGGATCTCATTAGATATAAGCAGGTTTGCATCTGTTGGACATCCTATGAAATACGAATGTTTCTGAGCTGACCGATTGGCGCACCACGAGTGTGCATTAATATTCATTTAAAGAAAAAAAAAAAAAAAAAGAAAGTTTGATACCATAAACTATGAGTGCCATGTATAAATTAAACTTCATGTTTGTTAACCAATGATGTCATTTTAAGGTTCTGAACCTGTTGTTGGACCTGGACCCTGACTGCGACATCATCGGCAAGCGCTACATCAACGTCTTACAGGTGTGCTGTCATTTGGTGGCAATGAGCTCGGCTTGCTACAATCCCTTTATCTACGCCTCGCTGCACAGCAAGGTACGCAAACACCTGAGGGGCTACCTGTGCCCTTGCCACGGCCAAAGGATGATGCAGAGGTCCTAGGAGCTGATCTCGATATTTGTCCATCTATCTGTAGTGTGGAGACTTGTTCATTTACAAACCAACTTGGACTTTCTCACGGCTTTTTTCCCTCCCTTTCACTACCATTTGACTTTGAAAAAGATCCACAAGAAGGTTATTGGAGATGACGGAGGAGTGAACATGGACAATACGCAAAAAGGCCAGCACAAGAGTATATACTGCCCGACATGGACGTTGTGATTGAATCTTGTGTACGCCCAGCAGTGGAAATGCATGACTTCTTCTATATCAAAATGTGAGGCAAACTCGCTGCAATTGGATTACAATCACATGCAAAAAGATGTTCAATTCAGGTCAATTATTCATCAGCACATTTTTAAGCCTGAAATGATTTCCTCGGATTGTTATGGTTTAGGTTTGCCGCTTACGTGTGCACTTGGATTGAGCTACGTCTGTATAGAAACATAAAGGAGGAGTTTGCAATTTTCAAAAAGCATACTTGGATATATAAATTAAATATAAAATATTAAATTAAGGCTGCACAATCTATAAAGAAAATATTGATATTGCGATAATGCAATATATATAAAGACGTACAAACATTTTTTTTTTTTTATATTGTATGTTTTTATCTGAATTTGGCCAGTCAAATGTTGCCTTAAATTTGTATCGCAATACAATAGTTGGACATTATCTTGTGGAATTACAATTAATTAGATATGAACAAATTGAGCTTGTTTATTTTGCAATCTTTTTTTTATTGGATAATAAAAATGTAATTTCTTTAGGTACCTGTTAAATATCGCAATAATATCGATATTGCTTTCCAAATATCGTGCCACCCTAATACAAACAAATAAACTTTATTGAGAGAGGCCAAAAGCAATGTACTGTATAACACCAAAATATTGTAGTGTACCATCCCGCTTTATTTATAGTAAAAATATATTTTTGATTTCCCAACTAACAAAATGAATATATCATGTGACAATATACATTAATAATCATGTCCAAAATCTATAGAATTTCTGTGGGCCTAAAAAGCAGGACTGAAAGGAATTGAAACCAGCAAAAATTAGAGTGTGCTGACATACTGTACTTCCTGTTTTCAATTTCCTGCCTTAGGAACAATTTGTCAAACTCGATAGTGTCTGCCATCTAGTGGTCAACAGTGGTATTACATTAAAAAGGGAGGAAGAACAAACTAGTGTTATGAACTCGTATAAAAAACAAAACAAAACTGTGACATAATCACAAACCCCGAACCAGCAATAGAGGTTGGTTTACTAGAGCTAGTTTTTGCCAAACTAGCGGCATCCAGCCATTCTCTCACCCAGTCAAGTGGGATGGGTTTCACTCTTACAGTTTAGAAAATGGTTGATGGATTTCTTGGCATCTCGTTGAATGGTGCATATGTCTGCCCCACAGTTGTAGACTTGTGGGTTTGTTTGACTGTTGCAATGTGGTTGGAACCATGGTGAGCGCATGAAAACTACAGACTGCCGCTCACCCACAACCTGAATGAGGACAGTGTTTATTTGTATTATGCAAGGTGGCGGTGAGCGTAAATAAATGCAGATAGGGGCACTGGCATTAACATAATTAGTGCTCGGTTTGTTTATCACAAGTCGGGCAGCACACAGAGAGATGGTGACAATGTGACTTGAATTCTAATCATGTTTGCTTGTCCTGAAAAGCTTTTCATCGTGTTGATTAAAAAAAAAAAAAAAGAGTTCACACAACCCTGTTCAAATGCCAGTTTTGACATTACAAAATCATTTCCCACTATTAATGTGACCTATTACCTGTACAACAGCTCAATACTATCTGACCGTTTCCAAAAGAGCAAATAATCAAGCAAGTTTCCTAAACACCTGAAACTAGAAAGTGTCAAGCCCCTTCTAAAAAAAGAGAACTCCGGATTTCTCCTTGTAAGCAAACTATTGACCCATCACAAACTTTCCCTTCCTAACCAAGATAGTCGAGAAAATTATTTTTAATCAACTCAGCGATTTCTTGAACTCAAACTGACTTTTTGATCAATTCCAATCCCGATCCTGACCTCATCACAGTACAGCAACATATTTAATTAAAGTACTAAAAGAACCTTGCGAAAATGGTTCAGGTCCTACTTGGAGGAAATGGGTTACTTTAGTGATCATTGATTATTTGGAATCTGATCTAGCGGCCATGAGATGTGGGGTCCCTCAAGGGTCAATCCTTGGACCCCCTGTGTTCAATCTGTATGTTACCTTTGAGGCAAATGCTTCAGAACGCCAACGGTGGCAATCACTGTTAGGCAGATGACAGATGACACGCTACATTTATCAACTTTTGAAACAATATTATAATTCAGTTGTTTATTTTTATTTGCCCTCTTGGAAAGGTTTCATTTGAGATGTACAGATTATAGGTCACATTAATGGTGGTAACGTTTCGAAATCATTTTTAAGGCATTTGAATAGGGTGTGTAGACTTTCTATCCTCTGTTCTGATTCATTATGTCTGCCTTTTAATGCTACGCTGCGTCCTAAGTCACAACACATCATGTCCAGTGGGCAGGTGTAACCTCACTTTCACTGACTGACCAACACATGCACCTCAGTTTCCAGCGCCCACCAATGTTGTCACCTCGCGAACAATCCGAAGTGGATTGCCTGTTGCCTGGCAGCCGGGCCGCCCTGCTATTCATGCTAAGTGAACCCTGAGACTACATTTAGAGCTCCTCAAATTAGATTTACTCCTTATGTTCTTTCTTGGAGGCTCTGCCTGACATTTGTTACTCACAAAGAAGGTCTTTTTATTTCCTCATAAAAGCGCACATATAGATGCGGCAGTATTATTCAAGTGAATTTAGCAATTAGCATTAGCAATTTGAATTATTTTATATACACAAATTTGAATTATCCCTGATTGATGTGATACTTTTGTCCATTTTAAAAATCAAATTCGGCCATTGAGCACTAAAGTTTGCCAACCTGGGATTCAGAGTCGACAATGAAGCAAATAAGGAAGCCGGAGAACCTGGAGAAAAGCCACACAACTACGCAGAGAGCCATGCGAAACCCATACAGAAAGGCAGGAGTCGGGATTTGAACCGGCAACCTCGGAACTGACAGGCAGACATAACAAGCAACAGTCCGATGCAAACTGCAACGTATTCTGTATGTGTAATTGAAACCATGCATAAACAAAGTATTTAAAAAAAAAAGTTGTACATTTAACAGCAGCATTGCAGACTGTATACCACTTGAATATATTAATGTACTCAAATTTATTTACAGAGCACTGTAAAAAACAACCGCAGCTATAACAATGTATGTCTCGTCCACAATTATTCGTGACTTCCACTCAGACTAATTAAGTATTTCATCAGTCTTGCTTTTGAAACCAGTAAGATTTTTTTTTCACAGAAACTATTTAAGTAAACACGATTGTGTGCATGACTACTGTATAAAGTTAGTGCTCAATTGTTTTTAGTGAAGTGCTTGACAAACAACATTTATAGTATGGCTAAATCCAATCCAAAGGTTGAAAAAAAAAAAATCAAAATACAAGTACTGTACGCTCATAACAAAAGATGATGTCGAGTTGCATTAAGCCTGCACATGTATTGGAAGTGAACCGTAGGAACACAAGCCGCATAAAGCCTCAAAAGTGAAATGTATGGCAAAAACCTTTAATATAGTGTAATTATTATAATACTTATTTATCTCATCTGTCTGAAATTGTTATTAGGATGTATCATTTTGATTGGTATGTTACAGTATTTTGATTCAATTACAGAGACAGTATTAATATATTATTGTCTGTGATACTATAATAAAATGAGCCATCTTTACAAGGTTGTATGTTCTTGTTGTACTTGACATGTTGGTACTTGAGCTGAATTAATTGTCAATGAACTGCTATAATAGCCAAAATACAGTAATCCCTCGTTTTGCACGGTTAATTGGCACCAGAACCTAAGCCAAAAAGTGAAAAACTATGAAGTAGAAGTTGTCTTTTTATTATGATTTTTTAAATATGGGATGGGGGGGGGGTTACACCTCTATTACACGCGATACCCCCAACATGGTATCCAACCTACTACACACTGGTGACACAACAATTTTAACTTGTTAAAATGCCGAATGATGACTAAATACCAAGCTGCAGGCTGTGACAGGAGACCTACAAGCCAATGTTCCATCCTAATCGTCCACGGAATCAAACCCTGTACCTCGGCAATGTGAGGCCATTGTGCTAACAAGTCAACCACCATCCCGCCGTTGGTTAGATCACTTCTAGAAATAAACATTTTCTGATGTTTTTGTGGGCAAGTGCTAACAACAACAAGATAAATAACTGCCTGGTCCATCATAACATCATTTATAGCTCACAAAAATAGGTGATGGCAATGACAGTGATGCTGCATTCCAGATGGAGGCAGAGTGCACTTATGGGCACTTATGCTTGAGCATAGACTTTACTATTATGGACCAGACAAGAAGTCCAATACATTGAGCCGATCATGGCGGCTCCTCCTCCCAATCACTTGAGCTTTTTTGTTTTGTTTGACAATAACATTTCTTTGTTAATGTAGTCTCAGAATAGTTTGTCAATACAATACTTTTGCCATTGTCTTAGAAGTACTTATTGATGGAGTCACATTGCCACATTCAACATTTTTTTTCTCTAAAGTCAATCCTAATCTCAAAAATGATTTATACAAAATGAAAAACATGGACGTGTGCTGATTATATTTCACTTAGTTTGTAGATTGTGTATGTGTTTTGAGCTTACCTGCTGCTGACTGTGACTTCCCTCACCTGTGCCTCATTTTCCCTGATTACGTCATGCATTTAACCTTGTGCGTCATTCGCTCTCATTACTGGTCATTTTCCATCATTCCTCATCCTTGCTAGTGACTTAAAGTAAGCTTTGCCCCTGTTTGATTATAGACCTTGCCTTTTGCCTCACTGCTTTCGATATCGTAGCCCAGTGGTCCCCAGTCTTTTTTTTTTCAGCCGCGGGCTGGTTCATACAAGTTCATAACTTCAGCGTACCGGGGCGGGGAAGCGGGCACTTGTTGCTAATGCTAACCAATAGCTGCTAGCCAGTAGTAGCTACTAACAACGGAGACTTGTGTCGGGTCATACAATGACGACATAAGTAACTAAATTGGCGACTGAATATGATTTCGGGATGGCGTTGATTTGATGTAGGTGGCAACTATGTAAAGTCAATTAAAACTGCGATACAGTAAGACGAAAGGTCGAAAACGGAAGTCAAGGTAGCCGTTACGCCACCAACTTCAAAGTAAAAATCTACTAATGGTATTGCATTGGCATCAATGACTCAATGAATTATTTGTTAAGCTTTATTTTGAAGTTAGCTATTGCGGAGGCGGCGCGTTCTCCTTTTCGTTCTCATTAATTTGAGGACTCGGTTCTGCTCAAGTTGCCAAAATGCTCCCATACATGCAACGTACGGGATCCATGTGGGCTTTCATTTTCTGTTGCTATTATAGTGGTTGTCTTAATGTGATCGCGCAACAGTTTTGTTTTCTCCAGCCATTCTGTGGATCGTGCCCGGCCCGAACCGTGCTGCTTGATCCGTACAGAGATCAAAGGTGATCCGTTGCACCACGAGTCACGAGTACATCATGGGTTGGTGTAGCGGAAAGAAGCCGTTCACTTTTCAAAATAAGATATTTTTTGAAGCCTCAAATATTAAATAAACCCAATGCACTGCAAGTTATTTTTTCTTTCATCTGGGCGGCCCGGTCCAAACCGGTGGTAGGGGACCACCACCGTAGTAGAATAGTTAATGTCCATTTAAACGCAAATGGAAGTGACACAAGCAACTGTTAACACTGTAGTAGAATTCAAAAATAAAACATGCAATGCAAAAAAACTTGTTAGTTTCTGCCTATTTTTCCAGCTTGTCCTCATTTTTTTCTCTCGTTTGGTTATAAAACTAATAAAATTTTTTTGGGGGGGGGTTGTTGAAACACTAAAGATAAAGAAAAAACAAGAATTTTGTTTCATACAATTTACATTTTTAATAGTTTACTTTTTAAATTGCATTTCCCGTGAAATGGCAGGTCATAGTCAACGTTATTTTTTCCCTATAGGACTGTGCATAAGCAGTAGGCCACTTTTTCGACAAAATTACTTGCATATAGCTGACCTTCTATTGCATTTAAATGAGTCAGCAGAAGAGGCTGTCCTTTCCTGATTGCATGTGCATACTTGACATGACGCTCGCATGTATTTGTGATTGCATATTGTGCACGTGCGTGTGCGTGTGTATGTGAGTCAGTGAGTGTAATGTCTAAGTAACGCCCTCCCTGTCCCTGTACACAAATGGACAAAATTGTTGGTTCTCACCTCTTGATGAAAGCAAAACACACAATGGTCACAGAAATAACTTGCACCAGAAAAAAGTAATATATCACAATTTCATGAAATTGAACCACTTTTAGCTCCTTTTACAAATGTTCAGTAGGGTTTAGATCAGGACTCATAGAATTTACTTCAGAATAGTCCAATGTTTTGGTCTTAGCCATTCTTGGTGTGTTTCGGGTCATGGCCTGTGACTGAGTCCAAGCTTTTTTTTTTTAACACCGGGCTGCACATTTCTCTTTAGAATACCTTGACAGTCCTGAGATTTCATTTCCAGATGTTCCATGTTTAGTGTGGTTCACACAATGTTCCCCACACATCACAGTGCCTACTTGTGACACCCTTTAAAAAGGCCAACTGACTGATTAGAGGTTTGAAGACCCCCGTGATGCTAATCAGAGGACACATTTTGGCTGAGGACGTCCATATGGTGAAATTATTTTCAATCTTTTCTTGGGGGTACCATCATTTTTGTGGTGACCCCTGAAAATGTTGGCGATCAAGTTTACATTATTTTTAATTTGTTGGTATCTGTAACTCATCAGTATGGTTAGTTTTTACCCTGTGTTGCTTCAAAATCGTGACCCAACGCACTGGGTAAAAATCCGAATAACCAAGCATTGGTTCTGTCCTTTTCAAACCCAGCATTGGGTTTTGCATTTTCCCCCAATTTGGGTTACTTTTAACTCATCACTTTTAAAAGTCTACTTGCTATTTATACATTTCTGTCCACAGAGGGCCTCGAACAGTGACCCTCCATTCCAAAGCTGCCGGTCCTTGGAACAATGTCTCCCCGTAAGTTGTCCCTGGACCCAAAACAAAAGGTTTTAGAATCCATGTGATGGATAACAGCTTTATAAAAGTCATGTGTGTAATTCTGGTTTTATCTTTCTTCTCATCTACACTGAGCAGGATATGAAGGAGGTGGCGAGGGGAGTGGCCAAATATGGCAATGTGTCACCCTCAAAGGATCTGATTGTCTTATTCGGCCGGGAGAACTGCGAAGAATACCAAAGAGCACATTCATATTAACTGATTATTCTTATACTTTGCCGTGTTGTGTCTGGAAGGCGCACACTCATTCATCTGTGTCCTTTTATGTCTTTTGCAGCACACTTTGACATCCTCCCGAATTCCGTTGCTGACCAGCACGTAGAGCACGGGGTCCACCACGCAATTCAAACTGGACAGGGCAAGCGTGCACGAGAAGGCAAAGTGCACTTTCTGCTCAAACTCGCAGTAGCTTCCGATCGGCCGCGTGTAGAAGACGAGCGAGCGCGTGAGAAGCAGGATGTGATACGGCGCGAAGCAAACGGAGAAGATCCCGATCACCCCGAAGGACAGCAGGCGCACTTTCCTCTTGACCTGGGCGTTCAGGCCCGGACTCTGGCCCACCGTCGCCAGCACCCTCCAGTAGCTGACGGCCAGCACCAGCAGGGGGAGCAAGAACCCGATGCCCACCCGGAGCATGTTGAACAAGGCCACGGGTCTCTCCATGGGGAAGGTCTCGTAACAGCGGTCGGCTTGTCCGTCGTGGGCGTCGGGGAGGTTGTCGTTGAACAGCACCATGATGTGCAGAACCATGACCGCCGCGTAGACGCTGACGCACTGCGCCCAGGCGTAGCACGACGACCGATGGGTTTTGGAGCGCAAGGGGTACGTGACCACCAGGCAGCGGTCCACGGAGATGCAGCAGAGCAAGTAGATGCTGATGTACATGTTGGAGTAGTAGAAGAACCCGGCGACGCTGCACGACATGACGCCCAGTTTCCAGTGATGGTTCTGGTGGTAGTAGTTGATCCAGAGGGGCATGGTGAAGATGAAAAGCATGTCGGAGAGCGACAGGCTGAGCAAGAAGATGCCCAAGACGTTTTGCTTGCGCACTTGTTGCAAAATGGGGCCGAGGGTGAGGATGTTGAAGATCAAACCGAAGATAAAGGCCAGGATGTAGACGCTCATTAGGAGGTCGCTAATGACGCTGTCACCGATCCGAACGCACACCGCAGTCCAGTTGGCCCCACTGGACACGTTCATTGTTGCTGGGGTAAAACTGGAGAGAGAAGAAAAAAAAAAAAAACAGAAAACTGATTGTAAATCCCGTTCCAGCCTTCCCTCAAAATTACGACAAAAAAGTGTGATGTGATTTAAATAAGGAAAATCGCACTGATACCACTGCATTGATGCTACTCGTTAGCCCATCTATGGCATCTCCTCTTACGTGTTATATAATAACTTGATCGAATTGATTGATTGAAGTTCTTTAATTCAATAGCGAAAAACAAATGTAAAATGGAATTAACGTTTGAGTTAATTTGTTGTAGTCTACTATACTGAACCAACATGTTTTTTTTCTTACTGCTAATCTCCATGTTTTATTTCCCAACTTTGAAGCTTTGCTGCAGCTTCCAGTTTCCTGGGGAGACTTTTTCGTCTGTTCATTGAGAAGAACATTGACTTGAAAGCTGACTAATCTTCTTAATGCTCATTTACATGAACTCCCAGAAAGCGACTGCAGCTTCAGTAAATATATATTCAGAACTGGGGTGATCGTGCAAGACGTAGTCTTGCTTGAGCAAAGCACATTAAGGACCTCGCGGCGCTAAATGAATCAATCACCGATTGAAGTCGCTTATGAACACTGGAGATGCACGGTCAGAGAATCAGGAAGCAGTGGGCCGTTATGCAAACTCTATGCAGATGTTAATCTATGCCACTTCCTGGGTAAGATTTTCTAAAGTCAAAGCTGTCTGAAAGCATCACTGATTAGCACGAGCAAATAGATTCTTACTGGCCACACCATTAGGTGCACCTAAATGCGACGCAACGGCGCCTTCGGAGCCAAACTTAATTCATTTTCTAAATTCAGATGAAACTCACAATGCTCGTATCTAAAATCATCTTTCCCCATTGAAATCTGTGTATGACTGAGTGCTGTGATATTGTCTGTCTACACGTGTTGCTGCAATACTTGTGTTCAAATATCCATTGCTTCAATGGTTACGGCACAGCCACATAGATACTCATCATTGCTTATGTTGGCAGAAGACTAAGCTGTGTGCTTGATTTAAATGCAAAACATCATCCCGTCATTCCTTTTTACAGTAAATTTCAACTGCAAGCAGCAATAAAAAGATTGAAGCCTCTTTTCAAAGACTACTTATTAATTCGAGCTGAGACTGTCATCCGAATGACAGCTTGTATCTTGAATAGTCCAAAATCGGTACACAGACTTTTGACTTTGATTTGCGCACCGGCCCGGTCCTTCTCCCTTATGAACAGCTGGTGATGGCTGTATTTATATTCAAGTAGGCCAGTTTTGTTAAAAATGTCATGATGTCATCGTTTGTTGCAGAAGGAACTGCATCAGCCATGAAGGTAATTTGGTGTGGAGATTAATAGACTGCTTAGTCAGCACATTGTTATTCTTATTGCAGCACTCCTGGAGTTTGGAAAGACAAAAATATCACCACTATCGTTTGCTTTTGTGAAGTATAAAGCCTTTTTTTTTTTTTTTTTTTTTTTGGTTGGGTTTCACAAGGCAACACCCAAGTGTTCGCACTAAATCACAATGTTCCATGAAACTGCCATGCGTGTTTTGGTGATGTGGGAGGAAGCTAGAGAAAACCCACCCAAGCTGCGGTACAACATCCAAACTCTACAAAGGAGTGCTTCAGACGAGATTCAAAGGGAGAACTTTTCACTTGTGACGCCAAAGTATTAACAACTATTCCACCGTGCTACTCGTCAAAATCAAAAGGCCTCATTTCAACCAGCATGCAGTTGGAGATCATATGACTCATCACCCCATCCATACAGGCATGGAATGAACACCATGTGACTAAGAACGCATCCCTGATTGACCCCTGAACGAGAATCCTCCGTAGCTTTCTTTGATCTACATATCCTCACTACAACATCCACTTGTAACTGTTTAGTATCAAGCGTGTACTCGTTCGACCCTACTCACTTCCTGGTTCCCCACCAGCAGCCACTCTCACCCTTTTTTTTTTTTTAGGTGACAATCTCATAAAAGCTAAACATAGACCAAAGTGCATTTCTCTGTATTAAATTATGTAAGCCTGCTCCAGATGTGTTCATAGGGGCCAGGAAGCATATAATGCCATTAAGGTCCAAGCCAGAGATGCTCTGTCCAATCCAAACTCAATAATGGAAGAAGCCATTTGAGTCAGCCCATGTGTGTGCGTGAGGCGCGCTGCCAAAAGCTGTTCATATAAGATGAGTAAGTGGCTGGAATGTTTTGCAGACAAACGATATCTAAAATTATACAACGGCGGTGTAGTCAGCCTTTCTGGTCGCCCTCTTGAAGGGGGCGAAGAGAGTCATTTTGTCTTATAACGTATTTCTTTTTTCAGTCTCAGGATGTGTTTTAAGTTAAATGTTAAATGGTGTTTGCATGCTTTTTTTTTTTTTTTTTAGTCCAGTTAAGACAGATCTGCTTTTTATAACTACGAGCCAAGCTTCACTTGACTTCTTGTCTATATGAGCCAACGATGTGTTTGTTAATGTTATAAACGCAACTATGTGTTGTTATTACACAAGTGTGGCCTGAAGAGAACACAATTTTTGATGTTTCTCTCGGGTTTGTGACTCAATCTAAATTGACTTTTGGAGGCCACGGAAAGGACAAGAATCAAGTCTTACTGTTGGCAGGGGGAAAAGAAATCACATTATTTTGAGGGAAGAAAGAATTTCATGAGAAAAAAAACATGCAATATTACACAGAAAGAATTTTTAATCTTATGAAAATAAAGTCAGCATATTTTAAGGGAAATGATGTGAGCAACAGGCCCCAAAAAAGTGGTAATGATATAAACAATATTTAAAAAAAAAAAAGATTATCTTAGGGGAATCTTAATATTTTGAGAAAAATGTGTAAATTCATGAGAATGAGGTTATAACAATATTATAAAGTTTTAAGAAATTATTAGTCATGATTTGGGAATAAAGATGTACTATTTTGAGAAAAAACATTAAGTTGCGAGAATAAAATGGTAATGATGCAAGAATACAGCTAAAGTGCGAGAAGCAGTTTTAATATTATAAATACGTACGGACAGAAAAAAATTATGTAATATTGTGCAATGGTGACTGAAATAAAGTTGTACTTTTTTAACAAAACATTCATAGCATTATATGAATAAAGTGTTACTACATTATAAAAGCTCATATAAGTTATGAGAATAAAATTTTATGGGAGAAAGCATTGTCGGCCTCCAGCTCCTTAGTCATGCAACAACAAGACTTTCAGTTTACAGCATCACAAAATGGAGTTCGATTGAATTTCATACAGTTGGGATTTTTTTTTTCTACAGCCGCTCATGTCGTCGTTTTTTTTTATATGCATTCTTAACAAATAATTATTTACAGCTAGCGTAGTGACCGACACAGCTGCAAATGTCGTCCATGTCATCTGGGCTCGAGTCCAGCGTAACTGCAACTCAAAACAGGCTAAGTGGTAGAAAATGGATGGATTTACAAGTTAATCGTTTTCCTGCCCAAAAAAAAAACAAAAAAACAACAAGTGCTTCATGTGTGTCCCGATCCAACTTTACATTCCAGTGAATTTCATGAAATCCCTCCCTAGCTTTTGACAGAAATTGGCTTAAGAAACATTTTTATATCTGTCAGGGGCTCACCTGCTGATGTTTGGATGTCGACCCGTCTTCACTTTTAAGTCTTGCGGAATAAAAAGTCAAGTCCAAGTGGGTGTGCGAGGACAGCAATTGGAAGAGCTCCAAGGTCTAAGTTGTTGTCCTGAAATCACAAATATCCCTCGTAGCGATTGGGATCGCAGCTTCATAAGCTCTCATCTCTTATTCGAAGATGCTTTGAAATGTCAGTGAAGAGTGTGAGGAGGTGGGGGTGCTATAGGGGACGACCCGCTTTCAGAGGAGGGACGTCTGTTTTTTTTTTTTTTTTTTTTTTGCACACGTGTATCGAGGAGGAAACACTGTATGGGGCTTGGGTGGTTGGGGCGAGGGGTGTCGGTTGAGGGGAAGATACCAGAGTGCAACAGATGTGAGCCACATTTAACTTAGACAGTGAACAGAACATGACATTTGATCTCACTTTGTGTTTCACACTGACGGCTGACTGGTCGTTAAGTCCTGTAAATGGGGATGCAAGTCACCACAACTTTATGACCACTTGCGCTTTCAGATGAGCTCCAACAAAGCTTTTTTTTTTCCTTTTGAAAGAAAGGCACACAGCAGAGATCAAACCTCTGCCAGCCAATGGAAAAGTTATTATTCACATTGTTACTTGTGTGAAACGGCCATCATGGCCAACCGTCACGTCGGCCAAGTAGTCGGCACGTCAAACCGGAAAATGCGAACTAGTACCCCTCCATGCCGTCATAGATGTCTCCGCCACTATCAACGGGTCGCCGGTTGAGTACAAACACCGTCTTCAATAACCATCCTCTCCGACACGGAGGTGATCCTGACAATGTGCCACCTGAGGACCTCCCTGCTGAGGAACCTCAACTCCTTCGCTGTCATCAACAAGATTCCTTCATGCCGTCATTGAGTTTGTTTTCTCATTCTCATTGGTCTGCTGGATAAAAACCTGCCGTCACAGAAGAGGCAAGATGTGCTCCAAGATCAGTGGATTTCAAATGGGTCCCCTGACTACTGCATATAGCAGACTGGGCCATATCGTGGAGAACCCTTCCCACGCTTTCTTCCTAGCATTCGAGACGCTGTCACCTGCATGACCTCCCAGTCTGTTCTTCCGAAGTCTTAGAACGTATTTTGACCTCGAGTACCCCACAAGAGATATTACAAATATATCTATATGTTAATAACCGGAGGTGGGCACTTGACCCTTTTTGTAGGTTCGTCCCCCATCCTCCGGCCACTATCTCGGTATCGATCCAACCTCAACCATCCGGCCTTATTTAGAAAAACAGACTGCCCAGCTCTGTTAAGAACATGTACAGTAAGTATTCCCACCTACGGACCTCTGTCAAACAGAAATTCCCTCTTTCGGAAAAACAAACAAACGTACGCATTCAATTTTCAACTACTACATTACATTAACGGTCGATTCCTCACCACGGAAGTTCCGATATCCGGAACCCGGTTCTGTGCTAGGCAAAGGTAAAAATGAGGTATTCATTTAACGTGTTTATTGCATCACATTGAGAGTTGTTTCTCAAATGTTGACCCTGGAAACAGTTGGGTGTATTTCTGACGTATGACTCACTGCTTCGGTCGTTCAAAGTGAGTGTGCAAAGACTGATTCATAAATCAGGCAGCAAAAGATGGAAACTCCTCTGTCCCTTCCACAACCCTTTCGTGATCAAATCCATATGTGGAAAATGTTTCAATTGGGTGTTTCTGGCATCTTTTAGCGAGGCGTTTATTTGTCTAAATGCTTGTGCATACAACTATTTTTTTCAGTAGTTACAGTTCACTAGTTCCGCTTTTTTAGAAAAATTATAAACATTTACTCTGAGAATTCATGCTGAATATTTTACCTTTAAATTTAAGTCTTTTTACTGGGAATTCTTTTGAGAGTAAAATGTACTCCACGAAATTCAATTATACACAATGATTTTGTAATGATAATAATTTAACACTATTTCATTCAATAAAAGAATAATACTGTATTTAATAACATAATTCAATATATTTTACGTAGGACATAATGGAGAATATATTTTTTCAGCTGTCAAACTTCCAATCTTTAACCTTTACATGCACATGTAAATCAGACTTTTTTTTTTTAATCAGGATTTTGTGGGCATGTGTGATTTTGTGTGTGTGCGCGTGTGTGTGTAAGTCAGGTAAGAGTCTTGTGAATTCTTCTGGATTCACAGCTGCCATGGATGTTTACACTGTTGCGGATCAACTGCAGACTTAGTCCAAGTGTTTTCCCATAAACAAAAAAAAGAAGAAAAAAAAGTGCTGCTGAGGCTGTGCAGTCCTGGTTTAATCAAAGTTATAAAAAAAATCATTGCAGCCACCTTTCTCGCTTTACAGTAGCTAGTAATGTTACAATAATAAAGAAATATTTGTTTTCACAAAAAACTTATATAATAATTGGTGATAATTAGGTTAGATATTTTCAAGAAAAAACTGAATGTTCCAAGAACAATGTGATAAAAAAGTGGATTCATGAATAATAATTTTTAACAAAAAAAGTATAGTCTATTTTTTTTCTTCTTCAATATAAAGTCCTAAAAATAACAACAAAAATACAGTGATTTTTTTTTTTTTTAAGAAGAAAGTGTTTTCTCATAAAGTAAATTAAGTTAGATTGTTATATCAATTAGTACAACAAAAAATACAGATTTTCTTCTATTAATAAAAATAAGAAATGCACAATGTTATGGGAATTTTTTGTGTCCAATGAAAATGCATTCCAAAAGTTTATATTTTTATTTTATTTTATTTTTTTACAAATTAAATCAGACTTTTTTTTTATATAAATGGCAAAATATTAGAATGAAGATGTAACTCAATGATGAAAAAGCCAACAAAAGCAATAATTCAAGAGCTTTTGCTCTTTCCCTGGAACACAAATATTCAAACTGGTCGTTTTGATGTGCAAAAAAAAAGTAATGTAACTGAAAATAAAAGCATAATTGATTGTTGCAACAGGAACCTCAGTGAGCTGATTGCTCATCTAAATACAGAGTTCATTCAATCCTCAGTACCTGGCAGTAGTCAAGGTGCAACGGGTGATGTGGGTTATTTCAAATGGACCTTGCTTGATTGACGATTCACTTTCATTTACCTCCTGGTGTTTAAACAGCCCACTGATTTTTTTTTCCCCCCAGTGGTACTCAACAAAATCTTCTTAACCTAATTACAACATTTTTTAACTTTCTCTCAAGGGGCATTAGCATGGCTCCAATAATTATTCTTTGAATACTTGATTTATCACTTTGTTAAGGAAGAACAAATTAGCATACAACAATTTCAATCCGCACCAAATTTTCAGGAATATCAACTTACCGGACTTTGACTTGTCTGTTGTTCATTAACAACTGGAAATCAGTATGACTATAATTTTGTTCTGTGCTCGACATTTTTCGAAGGTACGAAAAAAAAAAAAAAAAGTACAAAACAATTTTGAACTGCGTTGGCTGTTATTAGGCCAAGAAAAGAGTCTTTGATTTTACAGACTTTAACGGAACACCTTTTCCGTCCCCATTGGCTAAATCGAGGTTCCACCATATAAGCAACGCGGTAGTTGTGTAGTTCGCCATCATATAAAACAGCTTTTTTTTTTTCCTGGAGTCTGAAAGAGTGTGTTGCTCGAATCTCTTTGAATACTCGTTAAGGCTGAGTGCAAGGACAAGCTCGGCATCTGCCAGCCAAAGCCTTTTAGTGTATTTAGCGGACAAATGGCAGGAAATGGCTCGGCGGGCACAATAATTGAACAAGAAAGTGTGATTAATTTGTGACGCTGCCACGCAATTAGAGGCTTCACTTTTAGTGTTTCTCCCCCCCCCCCAAAGTCCGAGATTAACTTACACTTGTATGCAGTTAAGTACTCGTTCTTTCTCTAACATGTACAGAAAAATGTTTGGTTATTGTTCCATTAATACTCAGACTTAAATTTATATGAAAGCAGATTATTTCTGCCACAAGTGCTAATAATTGACAATTTTGGGGCCAATGACAGAAAAATGAAAATTTAAAGATTCATGCTTGCGTTCAATTTCGAAGAACAAAAACATTTTCTGCTATATCTTTATGTTGAGACTATTGAGGTTATCGTTCGCACACTGAGATCTGTGTCCATGATTTTTCTCACTATCATAAATGATAAAAGCTTTTATCTAAGGTCTTGCTTTTGGTATTCATCTCTTTATCAGAAGTTATTACTCATGCCCCATGCAATTAAATATGCGTCAATTGTGTGTGCGTGTGTGTGCGTGTTTAGGGGGAATGTGGTCTGTAAACAGCAGTTTCGTGTCACAATGTAGAAGGAAAAGAAATTAACTTTGCTTGTTGTAGCAAAAGAGCAAGTGGTTCAAAGTTGTGTCGTAGATTGCACGAACACAGACTACGGAAACTTTGTGGCCAAACGTTCCAGAAACTCACACCTTCATAACTCCTACACTGACGTGTTGTCAGCAAGTGACAAAACATTTATTTGAAGTCTAACAATAATAATATAATATGCAATGTCATAAATGTTCAGAAACATTTATTAATTAAGGGTGAGGTTCAGCAGCAGGTGGAATTTTTTCCTGAAAAGTCATAGCAATAAATTACAACGCATGTTAAAATCTGCTTTTATTGGTCAAACTACAAAATTGAAATATCTTAGATCTCAAAAAAGCTAATGCTTGGAAAAAAAGCAAAGAAATTGGTACGAGATATTATCATCACATTTGCCCAATCTGGATCAAAGTTGAATTGCACACTTTCTATCTGTGAAATGTAATCGCTGACGCTCATGAATTCAGGCCTGAGAAGTAAATGTGTGTCACCTTGTAAAGAAGTAAATGATCTTCAAAGTAAGCTTGGGTCACAGCCGGGAAACCACATTTATAATTTGGGTCTTGAAGTGGAAAAAGCCGGGGCAACCTCGTCGTAATGCACTTGGTGTACTTTGAGTCACTTCCTCAAAAAGTCTTCTGAGAGAGAACCGAATGTAAATTCATTCTCTGTTACTGAAATTAGCCGGTGACATTTTTCCACCTGACTAATGCTTGATGACACTGCAATGACCATCTCGGATCGAGATGGGGAGATTCAAACATAAAAATGTCTTGACATTACCAGAAGCTTTTTTATTAAACTTTCCCATTTGTCCCTTCCAGGAAAGAATCGTGTATTAATGTTGCTTTTTGTTTATGAGATTATATTTGAAGACATGCAAAGCAATGTGAAAATGAATTGTATGTTTCTGTTTTCATTCTTGGCGACTTACTTATTAGTATGGATTAAACGGAACTCCTTATCCACATTGAGAGTGGCGAGAACAACACGCAGGAGACATAAACAACAAGCCGGAAGCTATTCAACGATGGCGGTCGCCCTTGCCGGCGCAGTAGTGCTCTTCTTGCTCGAGAACGGCTTGAAGTCTACTAATCTCAAAACGGAAAATAATCATTGTTTGTCATCTCCACCTTGGAGATGACAAACAATTGTTGTATGTGTACTCATGCATGCCTTGGAAATGAGAATAATTTCAAAATTTAAAGAGAGGATTCAAATTCTATAGTGTTGTTGGCTAAAATGGAACAATTTTATTGGTTTTACATCGCTACAAAAATCTATTTTGCTCAGTATTGTTAATGGGTTAGGGTTAATTTAGGGTTTAGGTTATGGTCGGGTATAGCGTTAGAGATAGGCTACGGTTACAATTAAGGTAAGGGTGAAGGTTACGAGTTACAGTTGCATAAAGCGGCCTATTAGCCCATTTTGTTGGTCCATCCCCGGTCCTCCATCCACACCTTGGTCACCATTCCGTTCTTAGACGTTCATCCTTTTTCATGAAAATTATTGTCGTCGTTCATCTTTGTTCTTTTAACCATTAGCCCCACGCAAAATAAAATATTTTGATTAAAAAACAAAAGAGAGAGAGAGAGAGAGAGAGAAAGAAAAACAGAGAGAAAAAGAGAGAATGCAAATATTTGAATTCTATGCATGACTCAGTCACTGCCATCCCAGTTTTTTGGGCTTCTATATCCGTCAATGGCAGGGGATGAGTTAAAGGGACAGACAAAAATTCACATCTGGATTTGCTTCGTCTGTATTAAACACATGTCATCATCCTCCATCCTCCGCCCCCAAATGGGCGTCCGTCCAGAGAAATCGGGGCAGATCTGGTGACGACTCGCCAGACGTTCACAAACTGAGCTCAAATTGATCTGTCAAACTTGCAAGCAGAGAAAAATTTACTTGAGTTGAACTAGCACTGAGACTAGCCTTTAAATTTTCCATCTATAATGAAGAAAACCAATTACTTACATTTTTTAAAAAATTGTTTTAGGCTTTATTCGATTTGTGATTTAGTGTTATCATTTTAACTGTTTTTGTTCATACGTCAGATTTTTCCTTGATGCACAAAACTTTGTATGCAACTGAGGCTGTTCTTAAAAGTGCTCTACAAAGAAACAAAGTGGAGTTTCTTTCTGCTGTTGCGCTTTTATAGTCAGACATACTAACAACTGGTTTCTTTGTGCACATAATCAGCCGTCTCTGAGCTGAAAGGACATTTTAGCGACTTGTTCATTATCAAGGGTGTCTGCAGACGTCTAATCGTTGAAAGGCAAAAGAGAAGCGAGCAATTTAAACTGCCAAAACACATCTTTTAAGCGACTGAGAATGTTAGAGCATGTTATTTTGCCCAACTACTTTTGCATTGGCGGTTGCCTGTGGTAGTGTTTCGTTTTTTTGTCATCTTCCCTTGCATTTGTATAATGGTGAATTTAAAAAACAAAACAAAATGAGAAGAATTCTCCAAGTTTGTATTGTGCTACAAAGTCTAGCATCATCATCATCAACATCCACTTTTTGTCGACAAATTGGACACCTCACCAACTTCAGGGTACACGTGCTTATAGTGGACAATTCTAGTGAAAACAACTACGTAGTATTGCAACTCAATCTACATCACTGTACTACGTGAAAGCATGCAACATATTGACATGGCAGATAATCATGTTACATTCACGCTATAAAAAAAATAGATCCTTATCACAACAGAGGGAGCGTGAGTTCTTGTGCATGTGTACAAAGAATGGGGAGAAAAGGGAAATATATAGCAAGTGCTACCCCCCCCACCCCTTCCATTTCCCGGCAGAAACATTTAAAAGTTCCAAAGAGGGTATGATTGTGGTTTGCATTAATTACAGGAAGACATGCTGTCGCCCGATCGATACTTCCAGTTGTACAGGACCATTATGAGCGCGCGTTTTGTGGAAATGACCACAGCAGCGCAAACCGAGAGTCACTTCAAAGCACCTCATTAAATCAAGGAATTGCTATTTTTGATCATTAAGTGGGGCTGTGATTTACGTCATCTTCTTACATGACCAATCCAAATGGATTTGGATGGAGCAAATTGATGGCAAGATATTTTTTTTTTCATTGTCACAATAAGGTGTCTTAGAGACTTGCCCGTATATAAAAATAACAATAAATAAAAGAATTGGGTTTGGTTGGCAAGCCGATTTAGCGTATTAAAAAAATTCTGTAAGGTCCTAATATCAATTGCTTTTGCACTGCAGAAAGACAAAATGGCGGTCGCTCTGCTCGCTAGCTCACTGAAAACGTCAGAGGGTTGTTTAAAGGGGCAATGACTATAATGAGAGGGCAGATCATAAAAGTAGAATATAAATGATCAAAATGACTTTGAATGAATTACGAGTTGTGGACAAGAACACCATGTAAACATTTTTTGATGTTGTGTCCTTAACCACGATTTTCTAAACACTGGTGTGAGCTGAGCAATGTGTGTAGTAATGACAAAATCATGTACATCCAATTAAAATCAAACAAAGTATAAAATGTGTGCAAATGTTTCTTTCATTATTATGCTACATTTTGTTGACGACTGAGTGATGCCGATGAGGACACTGAAGGCACTCTAAAGTGATATTGGTCCCATACTGAACTGGTCCGACTTTTCTTGGATTTATTGTGCTGGGTATTTGCAAAGACTTGCAGAACTTTAAGAATAAAATCAAAAAGCAAGAAAAGATGATTTGAATGAGGCTGCGTGGAAGAAATTCAACTTGACAAATGGAGTGCTGTCAAACAGCTGACAATGGTGACGATTGTGTAAACACTGGCAGGAGAACAACTTCACCCCAACGCCTTGCGGACCTTCAGAGGACGCTGACCCGCTCGGTGAGGCCTTGCATATCGGCGTCATCCCTGCCTTCTTCGTCGTCCGAGGCGGGCGCGGGAGGCGGGGCGACCAGGTGAGCGGGGTATGTTAGAGTGTACTGGTGAGCGAACGATTGCCAGCGGCTGTCGTCGCTCTCGTGGGTGATGTAGCGCTCGCCCAATTTGGTCTCCAGCTCTCGCAGGTCCAGCCATGTCTGATAGTCCTGAAATGGGGGAGAAAACGGGAATGGAGGTTCGTTGGAATTTGATAAAAAGTTGAAAAGGGCTTTTAGTGCGTCATTAAGCAAGCACATTAGCGGCCATCGGAGTAAGGGCGTGTCGATGAGTACTTAAATGACCCGAGACTCTTTTTTCATCACTTAATGTTCATCTAAGTCATTATCACATTTTTAGCTTTTAAAATATGTTTATTCATGGTTGTTTTGGCAATAATAATTGCTCAAGTCAGCTAGGGTAGAATGCGGCTCACCTGAAATCCAAATGAAGAAATGCGGCAATGTTGACTCAATAGAAAAATAAATATGACTAAATGATACATTATTTATCGCGTGAAAGAAATTACGTATAAATACTAGTGCTGTCAACTGATTACATTTTTTAACTAATGAATCGCAAAAAATACATAATTTATTGCGATTAATTAAGTTTTTCAACTACAATTTTTGTGAAGTTTGAAACAGATATTCATTTGAATATATGTATATATCATATATGTTTAATATTAAGTATATTTACATTCAGCTCATTTGCATCTAATTCTAGCCAAAGTATCGCTTTTAATCAACAAAATATATCAATATATATATATAGAGAAAAAAATATTTTTGAATTGTTCGAGTATCAGTGCATCCTTAATTTTGAAAATTTGATTTGGAGTACACTGATTGATTCAACGTAATCAGAGGTTAGATGATTAGATTTCATTCTAATTTGGAGAGACCAAATAGAAGATGGAAGCAAGGATCTTCAAAGATGGACGCTGTAAACGAGTAGTTTTAAAGGAGCCTCAATAGAAGCCTTGGGTGCTTTTATGAGTGTTACCTGTAAGTAAGCATGGCTGAGACTCTTGTCAACGCTGTAGCGCTTCCTCATCTTAACTTGCAGCAGGTTGTTGATCAAATCAATGGCTGGAAACCAAAGGGATCATCAGCAGTCAATCAAGCTCACACAACAACAACTCCAAAAACTCCCTCTTCTACCATCGCAGGAGATCTGTTTCCAGGGGTTGGAAGGGTACATGAAGGCAGCGTTGTGTATCTGGTCATTGATATCTTCATCTTCGTTAAAAGGGAACGTCCCGCTGAGGCTGACGTACATGATGACGCCGACGGACCACATGTCCAGCGAGCGGTTGTAGCCTTGGTTCAGCAGGACCTCCGGGGCGAGGTAGGCTGGCGTGCCGACCACCGAGCGACGGAACGACTTCTCCCCTATGATTCGGGCAAAGCCGAAATCACATAGTTTTACCTGAGAGGAGAAATAGGTTGGGACCATCTTAGTAAGTGCTGTGTATAAAGTACAGTTTAACGGAGACTTGATATCTATTCAGAAATCCAAATAAAAAGGATTTGGACTTTGTTGAGTTATTAGGTGGCAGAAAAGATTTTTTTTTTTCATTAGCAGCATACCAAAATCACTTTTAACTGATGGCCAATAAACTTGTCTGTCAATTCATGTCTATTTTTAACAGCATTTTTTTTTCTTTCTTATGATATGTGGGTCCCTTGTTTATTGTGTTGCCAGAGTGATTTCATTATTGAGTCAAGGCACATATTTTACAGAAAAATCTGCCAGCACACAAGCTCAACAAAAAAGTCTCAAAAAGTACTGTATTTATGCTGAAATAATGATGACTCAGTCGCCAACATGGGCCAGTTGAATTGAAAGCTATGATTCTGAAATATATAAAGGCAGAAGGTTAAGTATACCGCCATCTAGTGGAAGAGCATTTAATTGCCATTATGCTATTATGTCACTTGTCTAGACAAAGTATGGACAAAGAAACATAATTTGCTGTGAAGAAGAGAAAAACTCTATCATGAATATTTTTGTGCTTCTTTTCCTACCTGGGGAAAAGGATCAGCAGAGGCAAGCAGCACATTCTCGGGTTTGAGATCGCAGTGTACGATGTTCTTAAAGTGCAGGTGTCGCAAAGCCGCAAGGATCTACGCAAACACACACACACAGGATGTAGATTGGGCTAAAGAGGCCACAAAGAAGCACACTTTCAAATTTCATCGTGTCTGGAGCTGTGAGAGCAAAACCACAAGCGTATATAATGACATCAAATCCCCGTGTGCCGGCACGCATGCACACCTGAGTGATGAGAAATTTGGTGAGCCTCTCAGGCAGTCGGCCTTTCTCGCTGGAGAGGATCATCTCGAGCATGTCGCCATGGAGCTTCTCCATGACAACAAACACCTTCTCCGGAGTCTCGAACATGCACTCTAGATTTACGATGCCCAAGTGGCGTAAACTCTGAAAGGGAGATTCCAATTGTTGTTAGTGATTTAGAAGGCACCAGGCAATGATAGGTCAGAGATTCACATTCCACTGAAAAGGGAGACTTTAAATCTTGGCAAAGAGGACATATAAGTGACAACAATCAAGTGGGATATAATGACTGTTAAACTTCAGGGGATGAAAGTTGGTGGACTGATTATAAACAACTTTTTTAACGGAAAGATGTCAGCCTTTGCCGCCCCCTTCTGGTCATAAATGCGCATCACGTTTAATGTGACTAAAAAGAAAAAGTTGGTTTTTAATCAAAACATGGTCACTTTCGTACATTGAAAACAAAGACCAAAGCATCCGTTTTAATGTTTTTTTTTTTTGTTTTATAATAATAAATAGTAAATAATTTTAATTCTTGGAGCTGATAAACATTTGAATGAAATATGGATTTTGTCATGGTGGGCAAACTATATCATGGCATCGAAAAGTTGGCCCACCGAGCATTTACATGATATATATCATATTTGTTGCTTTTATTTAGCTGTTTGTTTTCTTTACTTGATTGATTGAAATTCTTTTTTTTCAAGGAATTATTCTCATATATTCAAACGTGGCCCTTGAACACAACATTTGCACCCCAACAAAATCTTAAGTAATTTGTCTTTCACTTGTATTGTATTCTCGATGAGCGTGTCAATCAAATTGACACAACATAACAAGACAAATGGTCTCATGTGTTTTGAAGCATAGCAGCTTGCGTTCACCTGCAGAATGGCCACCTCGTTCCTCAGCTGGCTCTCCTGCTTAGTCGGGAAGCGGAGCTTATCAATAACTTTCACAGCCACGTCTCTCCCGGTCTTCCGGTGCTTTCCTGATGAGAGAAATTTGACATCTAGAACTGTGCCCATTTCTCCTTTGTTTAAAGCTCGTGATAAGTGTCATACCTCCATACACAACACCAAATTGCCCAGAACCCAGAACTTCATCTGCAAATATCTGGTACACTGTACCAATGTCCTGCAGGAAACCACATTAAAAGCATTAACAACCAAAGTATGCCATATGACGCTTATACATTTTTTCTCAAGGATAATGAAAGTGTGGGGGGAAAAAAAAAAAAACTTACCACATTCTCTTGGATTTGACTGTTTGACACAGAAATGCTAACCGAGGCTTGTCCTAAAGAGGAAATGTGCGTATTATGTAATGTATATAATAAAAATAAAATAGAATTAAAGAAAAAAAAAAAACTTTGCAAAGGGGGGATTTTTGCGTAGCTCTATAGTAATAGCAGTATAAAAATAAATGAATAAAATGTTATTGTATTGTACTAATAAAGGGTGTCCCAAAAGTCACTTTTCTTGTCTAATTTCACTTCAGGGGTCATTCAGGCAAACGAGAGGCCACCAGCATTTCGCAGTTTGGGCTTTGCAATTTTTGTAATCACAGCATTCCTTTGTTTGTGGCTCGCCAATCAACAATGAAGCAGCATTGCAAAATTGCCACCCGGGAAGATGTTTCTTTTTTTTTATTATTCCTGAATGCAGTTTAGTTGCCAGTTGGAGCAGCTCCAATAATGTCACACTGCTCCAGCGCGGAATGAAATATACACTATCCATAGAAAAACAGGATGTGTTCTTGACAAAGTACCCAGTAGATGGCTTGCTACTACTACTTTTAGGAGACACCCTTTATTACACTTTATGCAGGTAGTGCATATATTTGCCAATGTCAAAAACAACTAAATCGTCCCTTAGCGAAACTATCTCAGTGGAGGTCGAACTCACTATGAGTTGTGTTTCCCTCGGCTGGCGGGGCATCCTGGAAGATGACCGGCATGAGGGCCTGACGGATGGCGCTCTCCCACGCCTTGGCCACCTCGCGCCCAATGCCACTGTTTGGTGCAATTTGGCTAGGGGATGGAGGTGACTGTGGGAGGGCATGCTTGGGGGACAAGGGTGCAAGGGATTTGGAGTCCTCCCCAACAAAGTAGCACATGGTGCCCGTGATGATCTCGAAGCAGTGTGGGTTTGTACCGGAGGGGACCAAGGTGAAGTTGCCGGCAGGTCGCACCTCCAGGATTTCCGATAGAGGGATCTCCTATAAGGAAAATGAGACAAAACAACGGTGGCTTACTAAGAAGTGTGACATTCGACAATGCGAGGGAGCAATCTGGATTTACCTTGTAGTATTTGTTTGAGGTGTTGTTCTGGAAAAGGATGATGCACTTACAGTCCAAACGCCAGTAGTGTCTCTTTCTCTGTTGGGGCAGCGCACGCAGAGGACATGTAAGGGGACGATTCGGAATGTTTGAGAGTTGACGTCCAAGAGGAAGAGAAGAAGAATGGCCAGGTGATAGGAAGGCTAAGAGGTGGAGAAATTAAGGGCGTGAAGAAAGGAGAAAGAAAAAAAAAAAAGGCAAAGATGGCAGAGCAGGTTTTAGTGGAGGTGCAAGATGGGAAAAATACTGTGGGTCAAAAGTGAACCAGAAGGAAAATTTTTTTAAGTAGATCAGTACAGATTGGTACACCCTCATATATAGATATCCCTCGGATATCTGGATTTTGTTTACAAGACGGATGAAAAAGCGTTTCCAATTTCATGTGTTTTATAAAACAATGTAAAAAAATTGGTATAATTCTTCAATATAAAATGATGAAATAATCCAAATGTATAAAATATATATATGTAAAAAAAAATAGCAAACATGGCTTACTTCTGCTTGTGAGACTAATTTGAAGTGGTAGTTTATTTTAAATGTGACCCAACAACTACGAATGTGTATAAATGCTATATGTTTCCCACTCAATTAGCAAAATCTTTTTTTTTTTTTACTACATCTTAATTAGAAGGGAAAAAATGATGAGAAATTCCCCATTTCAAAACGTTTAGAATAAAGAAATGATAATCCTGCTAACAAAATAAAAAAAAAAAAAAAGAATAAACCTTGGCAGAGAAAAAAGGACTAGCAAGACTGAGAAGCTATGGGAAAGACTAAAAAGAGAACCACGTAGCTGTGATGATTTCGTAAAAAAATAAAGTTACCAATGTGTCCTTATTGCTGTAGTGAACCATCCATCCTTCCTTGATAGCTGTGCTGGATCGACGGGTTGTTTGTCTGACAGACTGGACCACTCTCATGAGTGGAATGTAAACACTGAGAAGACGCACAGAAGCCGCCAGGTGTTAATTGGAATATAAAATTAGTCTCAAAGTGTGGCATGTTTTATGTCCTCTTCGAATACCTCTGGTCTGCACTGACTCCACCCTGGTTGCTCTCTGGAGAAAAAGAGCCCGGGATGCTGCAAGCCTCGTCCGAGTCGTCCATGGAGGACTTGTCTGAGGCGTCGTAGTCGCTGGTGTAGTCCATGGGCACCTCAGGGTCAGCAGTGGGACTCAACATATCTAGGAACATTAAAAAAAGTTGAGTGCAACTTTTTTTTTTTTTTTTTATACAGGTTTTGTGTTATACCAATGGCTTTTTATTTGAACATGCATGCATGCAGACTTACCACTGTTACTTCTGTTTTCTGAGAAGATAAAGAGATTAGTTGGAATGAGCTCCAGTCCAGTTTTATTATGTTGGTTATTAATTTGTATGAGCATGCAAATGAGATCATTTTATTAACTCAGGCAGGGTTTAGCATAATAGCACAGCAGAAATTACATCGACGTGTTCACGTACCTCCGATGGTTTCGCCAAGGCAGTCGTTAGGAACTTTGTATGCGCAGCGCTTATGGCAGTTGAACTTGCAATCTGATAAAAAAATTACATTTCAAAAAATGGCTCAAAGAAGAAAATGTTCATGTGAGGCATCAGTGATGTCCACTCGGGGCTGTCATCCTCACGTTCCATACTATATCTGTGACTTTGAGTGTATGTGGCTTTAAAAGGCGGGGCCTGCCCAGGTGAGTGACAGCAAAGAGCTGCGCTGGCTGTTAATTGGCTAACTGTTTGCCAGCTGGCATTGAGTGGCAGGACGGCCGTCATGGCCAGAGCAGCTTGTGCATGAATGTGATCACTATTATTTTCTTGTTTGTTGAACAGGGTTCAACTGAATCATTTGTGTGTGTTATTTTTTTGACTGACCTTTGCATTGCAGGCCCTGCCTGAAGATCCCTCGAAGGAGCCTCTTGCAGTACTGGCACACAGTGGGACGCGTGTACGAGTGGACGGCGAACGTGTGTGGCACTTTGACCTTGCTCATCAGGATCTTGTCCAAATGTACGGGTCGGCCCGTGTAAAAGCGCCGCGCCTCACTCGGCGTCCGGGGCTAGGGTAGAAAAGCGAGAGAAGACAGGGATTGAGTGTTTGTCTTAGTGATCGACCAATATGCCCTTTTCAGGGCCGATACCGATTATTAAAAGTCATGGAGGCCGATAAGCGATATTTGAAGCCGATATTCATTTGTAGAAAGAAGGTCTAAAATGATGTCAAATTTTGAAAAATAAATAAAAATTAAATGCCATTAAGCACATGTTTATTAAGCAACTTTGGTGATTTACATGTTAAAGCTTTTTTAGATCTGGGACTTTTAAAGCAAAGTACTCGATTTTAACAATATTAAAATGTATTCCCGTCTTCACAGATTTTTATTTACTAAATTAGATACCACCCAGCATCTTGGAACACTCCATTTTAAATTCCCAAGAATGTCAGTGTGTGCCCTTTAAAGGTTTAATTGTACCATCTGTGTGTGTGAGCGGACCAGGCCAGAGTCCTCGGTGCAGGTAGATGTGGTCCCAACGCTGCAAACTGACTCGCTGGTGGACAGCCGCAGGGACTGGCTGCTGTTCACTGAGGTGGTGGAAAGACGTCTCTTCCGAGCTCTGCAGTTGTTGGGAATGCTGAATGCGCAGCGCTTGTGGTAGTTCAGTCCACACCCTGCAGGGGGAACCACGAAACAAGGAACCGGGAAGATTAGCTGACGAATGTCAAGATGACGTCCTGTGACATCATCATTTTACGGATTCTCACCATCACACTTGAGCCCTTGTCTGACAAGTCCAAACAACATCTCTCCGCAGTGATCGCAAAAGGCAGGGGCTCGATAGGAATGCACGTTCAGAGCGTGCGGTCGAATCTGGAAATCTTCTGATGTAGCTGCCGCTAAAAGAAAAAAAAATACAATTATCACTAAGGTCTACACAGATGAAATTCTTTTTTTTTTTTTTTAACACTACTTACCAGAAAGCACCACTTCTACCAGATCGCCCTCTTGAATGTCACCTGCTGCTTTAACCAGCTGCAGGATGTTGCTGGTTGATGTGTCGTGCTTAAACAGCAAAATCTTGTCGTAGATACCATAGAAGCCACACTCCGGGAACTGTACCACCCCCCCAAAAAAAAAAAAATCACAAACAAAACAACTGCATTAAGTAAAGCTTTCTTTTACTAATTCATGATTTAAATTGATTACAGAAGGTCAAATATTCAGTATTAAGTACAATAATAAACTACAGAAAATGTCCACATTGATTCATAAAAATTACACTTTGTTATGTCAGAAATTGATGTTGTTGCTTGTTTGGTGTGTAATACGTGCACAGCGCCAACATCCCTTAAAGCAAAAACACAATATTAAATAGGGCTGCACAATATTGGAGAAACAAAATGTGGCCTAGCTTTCGAAATTTGCAATATTGATATGATTGTGATAAACACATGAAACATAAAGAAACGACACTTTTAATTCTTACAATTTTGTGTGTGTGGTCAAATTCAAATTTAATCAGTATGAAAGTCCCAACAATATCACATCCAAAATGATGCATGTAGGGCAACAAGAGGAATGTTGTTTTTTTTCCTGTGTTGAAGTCAAGGTTCACAACAATGTCAAAAGTCAGGCACGTACAGGAAGCATAACCCTTGTCTACGCCTTGGATGGACAATGATACACACACACACACACATACACACACACACACCCACACCCACACACCCCCTCTTTACATACCAACACACACAGCGTCCTTTAAAATCGCACCACCCATCGTTTTCTCACAAAAACTCACAGGCATGCACTGATATCGGCATATAGACACACACACAGTGGCCACTGTTTGCAAACAGGCAAGCGAAAGCACCACATCTGATAAACAGGCCCGTCTTGTACTAGTGCCAAGCTACACAGAGAGGGCACCACACCCCAGTGGTTGCTAGGGCTCTTAACCACACAGCAAACGCATACAATCATACACAGTGGCCTTTTTTTTTTTTTTTTTTTTAAATACAGAGGCTCATTCACCTATCCATAAAATCTGTCACAAAGGAGGCTATAGGAGAAAGCAGATATGTGCGATGGTGTTGAGATTCTTGAATTGTAGCAGAATCGATTACTTTCCGATTACTACGATTATTGTCACATGTTCCAGGGGTCACTAAAACGACTTGCAATATGGGAGGACTGTGCTTTGAAAAGGGCTGGTGGTAAATGAGTTTGTTTTACAGGGTAGAATTTAATGTTTGTTAGATTGCGGCTCTGGGTAAACTTTTGTTTTTTTACCCCTCAGAATAATTCAAATGGATTTATGCACTTGGATATCATTTCTCATTTATTAATTCGAATTCAAAGCAAATCTGTCCCACTTATCGTAGAATTGGAACTCTGTTTTTCTTGGACGATCATCCCAAGTAAGAGAAGTAGCAGCGCGAGCAAATTTAAGAACACTCGGTGGCTTGACAGAAATTAATTTATAGAGCAGAATCAGCACTGTGTGGTTTGTTTATCAGATGTGGTAAAAGTGGCCCGTTCTGTGCTGACGAAAAATTTTGACCCCACCAATCTTAAACATATTGAAACCGATTTACAGCATATGAATAACATGTTTGTCTTCAAGTCAAAAGTTCTGGGTTCAAAATCTTTTTTGAAGTGAAGACTCCAAATACCCGTAGGTGTGAAAGTGAGAGTGTAAAGTTGTGCCTGTAAGTGTCACGTGACAAGTCCAGGGTGTACAGAGGCTCGTGTAGGTTAGCCTCAAGCTCACCCATGACCCTGAACAGGAGAAGCTGTCGAAAATAAATGGATGATTTAATAACAGAGTTCACGATAAACCGCATGTCCATTAGTCGCGGTCATGGCAGCTCTCGTAAAACACTCGACAATATTAAGTCCACATCAAGATCGACAGGAACTCTGTGTTTGTCTGCATCTGCATTATTCCTTCACCACGGCTGGCACAAAACGCGTAACACAGTCCAATAAACCTACTTTTTTTCCCCTCCGCAAGCAGCCACCAAAAGACAGACACAAACACCCCAAATAATGTTAAAACGACACGCATCAGGACCTGGCATCGACACGACGGAGAGCAGCTACTGTAATGTGTAATTACAATCACCCACAGCCGTCCCACTTTCCCCAGAGCTACAGAAAAGCATTCATTTTATAAGCAACGCACTGCCGTTAAGTCCGCGGCTGCTACTATTCATGCGTTCTTCTCGCCTAACCTGCCAGAAAAAGCAAGCAGGCCTTGTCCCTTCCAGGACATCCAAAACATACACAGTGAGCAAACCACAATGGCAGCAGTCACGTCTTGGCGGCCCACAGTTCTTTGGCGTTTGTCTGCCGAGAGTATTATAGAGTCGCCTCTGAGAAAATGACTGCTTTCTTTTCTTTTTTCTGACAGCTACCAGCTCGAGAGAGTGATGGGAAATGTACTTTTGACTGAGTCATCATGGGGGAAAGAGATGTTTGCGTAGCAATTATATGAGAAGCCAATGTTGGTGCGTGCATTGTAAGGTGAGAGCTTTGCAGTCTTGTTGAAAAGAAGGTGTGCAGTCCAGACAGCAAACAGGCTTTATAATCCTTGCATGTACAACTACCATGGTGTCATGTAGAGACTGGGCTGTGTCTCAAGCCTGGATTTGGGTTACCAGGGATCAGGTTTCTTCACTATACCTGCAGTTCTTCGGTGCCGACAAGGCCATTATGCTTGAAATGAATTATGAACAAGGCCTTTTTTTACCGCCACCCTTATCCCATGTTTCCCCTCCATCAACATCTCCTCCCCTTTTCTTTGGATCCTTTTAAGCAATCCCTAATCTACGTTTACACTCATCTATGGAGCTGTGCATATTTATACACCGAAAAGTAATAAGGGGAGGAAACTTAAGGAGGTTTAAAGTAGAAAAAGATGTTAACAAATATGCATACTAGCCGCTTTGATAAGTTTGCCAGGGCACTTCCCGTCTTGTAACCTAATGTCACGTTAAAATCGGATAGTGATGGCTATCGTCACTAATTACTTGACTGACCTACTTTCTTCCAGTCGGACATCGTGTTCTTATGAGGACAGACTGGATTTTGTAGAATCTATCTGTTCAGAACTTGACTTCCTCACAGCTTGTGCAAAAAAAAAAAAAAATTAAATAAATAAATTAAAAAATTAAAAAATAAATCAAGCCAGACTTTTACCACCTTAGTGTCATATGTAGTTAAAAAAAAGTGTACCTGTGTGTATAATTGAAATAAAACTAAAGAAATACTCCAAGTTCATCTTCAGCCTCATCATCATGCCTTGAAATACATCGCTGCCGTCTGGCCAAAACCTTGTACCTCCAAAATAGTCACTGTTCAGGAGAGCCCAAAAATGGATAGTTGATTAAAAAAAAAAAAGCATTTCATCTTGAAGGAGAGCAAGCCATTTTAAACACTTTTGCATATGGACTGACCGATAGTGTGGATTTTTTAAAACAAAATGTGACTTATGAGGTTTTGGCCCGACAACAGCTACATCTTTGCAATTCTTATTCTTATTCTTCGCCTGTCTTTTGGACAATATTGCAGAGTTAATAATTGCAACACAACACAACACATTCGATAGCTACAATCTGCACTCACTCTATATCCCAGGTGGTATTTACACTTTATCGTGACAGCAAATGTCTCTGAAGAACAAGTTGAAAGACAAAAACTGATTAACCACTATTAGAAATTCAAGGCTACTGCTCATGACCTTAGCCGTGCAGACCTGTCTTAGAGTATGCAAGTCCCAGAATCCAACGTAAACTTTTGAGCAATGCACTTAAACCCCGAAACTGCTCGGATTTATTGTTGGACAATCAATTCCATATTTAAAAGAAGTAAAAAGAGGAGCATGCGGAAATACAATATTGGGGAGGGAGAACTGTTGCTGAGTACAGCTGCCAGTAACGTCATCAAGGGCAAACAATTTAGTCCAGTCATCCATTATTAAAAACACACAAAAGCAGACACCAAAACAAAACAAGTAATATATCTTTGTGTGCACAATGCACTCACAAAACGGCTTCTCTCGTCCGATGACATCTCGGAAGCAACATATCAGCGTCATGTCATGGGGTGCGGCTATTGAGAGTGAAAGGTGCGTTGCGAATTGTATATTCTGTCACATGCCGGATTGAGTGTGACCTTTGACCTCAAACGCTTGGTCATATGATACGGGTCACAGGCACGGTGTGGAAGTGAGTCATTGGATTTCCCCTGAAAGGGTAAAAGATAATCCGGAAGCCGGTGAATGTGTAAAGACCTCATTCCTGCATTGTGTTCCGCTTGAAGTGATGGTGACATTATAGAAACAATCGATTAGGCGGTTGTTATGATACGTGGTGAGCAAGAAGAACAGCAAATGAATACAATGACTGGTAACTCCTGCTGAGGAAGCCGCGCGCTTCTGCTTTTCATCCTCCCCATCACTTCCCCCTCCAGCGGCTCAGCGCGAGCCGCCGACAAGCTGCACAAACGCGTCGGCATGACGTGATAACGTTCACACGATAACTTCACTGCCAGATGTACAACCGCACATTACAGAAAAGTAAACTGTAGTTTACAACAGTGGTCCCCAGCCGCGAACAGATGAAAGAAAAAAAAAAACTTGCATTACTTCCGGTTTAGGTAATATTTGAGGCTAAAAAAAAATATTTTAAAACGTGACAGGCTTTTCCCGTTACATCCTCCTATGATGGACTCGTGATTAGAGGTGCAACGCGTCATCTGACCCGTGATCCGTATGGATCAAGCACCACGGTTTGCACGATCTGCAGAATGGTTTGTGAAAATAAAACTGAACATTTTGGCAACTTAGTTGACTACAAAAAAAATTGTGAGTTGTTCAACTCGCACTTTCTAACAAAGTTTTAGACCTAATAGTCTAACAAATACCGTCGACTTTCAACGTGCGACATTGAGGGAAGTGTCTGGCTTGTGGTTCATATTCGACTCTTTGATGCCTGCAAAATGTTCATTTTGCAGTAGATGACAGCTGGATAACGGAGATGTTGCAGGGGCGGCAACGGGTAAGACACAGTGTATCCCAGAGATGCTGCAATGCTGCACAATCTGTTGGCAGAAGCTCAACAAGACAAATTGTTTGGCCTTACATGGCGTTCCAACGTGTTGCGTTTCTGCAGCAGAGGTGACGACGACAACAGAAACCTGGTCCAAGTCATTTTATAGGCAAAAGGAAACACACTGCGTCCCTTCAAGTGATCCGATCAAATGGGCTTACAGTTACAGTGTGTGTGTGTGTGCGTGCGTGTGTGTGTGTTCTAATGGAGTCAGTCACTGTTCGGCTAAACATTCCCGTGTTAGCATGTCAGGCACAGGACTGCATAAAAAAAAAAGAGCCCCACCTCTATGGAAGTCATCAGAGGCGTAATGAGACGTTTCCGTAGCAACAAGCACGTGAAGACGTCAAACATAACATCTGCCCTCATTAGATCGTCACAGCAACCTGGTGCGACGCAGGAATGTTTTTTTTCCCCCTCTTTCCATCAATGGAACAAACCCAGCTTGCTATTTTTAGGCTAAATGAGGTCACGCGATGACGATGATATGGAGCCGACGACGTAAATGCTCGTCATTCCTCTCATGGTGCTCTCCACGCTTCCCTTGATTGGAGTATTTCCAGTGGACTAAAGAACACAAAGTGAATGCATGATTTGCGGTCTTTCCAAAATATAAAATCACAGACGCGACTGACATATTTATTGCATAAAGACTCATGATGACATCGGCGCCCTGTTGTGCTTGGTAGGCCTAAGAGGGAATGTGGGTAAACAAACAAATGAAAAGTGTGTGCGTGTGTGCAAGTAGGGCTGGGCATCCAGTCAAATTTCCCCAAACGATTCGATTTGATACCCAAGGCCTGATTCAATTTGATTTACTTTGATTGATTTTTGATTCAATCAAGGATTTCACGCAGCACCAATTTGACTTTATGGAAGGCATTCTAATAAGAACCAATGTTGCGATTCGTACAAACTGCTTGCTGTAACTTGGTGCACTAGTCAAAATATTCATATTTGCATTGAGATTTGAAGCCAATGCAGTTACATTAATCATGTTTTATTAAACATGACTTGATCAAAACGATAAGTACATCTGCCTCATGCTTGATCTCGCGTGAGGCGTGAAGTCAAGTAAATTTATGGGGGAAAAGTCATTAATCGAGCTGTGAAAAGGACAATTGATTCAAATCGCTATCAATTTTTTAAACCCAGCCCTATGTGCAAGGGCCATTGAATGAATCCACTTCCCCCAGTGACCCTGTCCGACTTTGTCAAAGCGTTTGATTATCCATCTTTTCACAGAAAAACACACTGCTGTCCTCAAAGTATTGAATCCAGTGGGAATTTACGCAAACAGACTTGATGTGATGACTCGGCTAACAGTGGATGGTGGGATTAAAAGTTGTTTTGCGCGACTTGGGAGCAATGAAGTTGCACGTTCCTCTATTAGGAATCCCAGCATAGGGGCTACATTGCTAAAATCATTTACCTAACGTCATTTTGGAAAGATCAAGCACTGGATTGAACGCAAAAAAATGCCCATGTGCTCGCAGTGTTCGGCGTTACGTTCCCATCTGAAGTTCACTCAAGAGCATGGCGCTCATTAGAATTGGTATGCATGCACTCGCTGTCTTTTTCCACTCAAAGATGCCAGAGGGACCAAAACAACAAATGGCCTGAGATGTCCTGTGAGTTACAGAAACATGAGTTTGTTCTTCGGGAGCGCGCTGAGCCAAGCAGCGATAACATCTCTAGCTTTGGAAACGTCAGTGTGATGCTCACAATGTTCCACCTTGATGACTATTAAGATATTTTTGCCATTTGTCTCAGTCTCAAATTCAAATTTGATGCGGATTATTATGTGGAGCTTTCTGGGACTTTTGGTGGGAACATGATATTGAACGCAGTCAGAAAATTCTGCAAATGAGATGAAATCTTTACAAGCAAATGTTGTGCATGTCGTGATACAAGCTTTGCGAATGCTATTTTTTAAGGCTGATTTTTTAAGGAAACAGTACAACAGAATGGATGTCTATACTGACATTCATGCAAAATATGGCGACAGGTAGACAGGCAGAACTCCTCTGTAAAGAGTACCGTATTAAACTCAAATTTCTTCCCGCTTGAACAAGTCATTTTTATGTGAAACTGAAACTGCTGACATTCCCACCTGTTTTTTTTTTCCTCCATACCAAAGACAACTAAACCTGAGAGGGGTGATGGGAGGATGTGAATCCAACATACACAGGCAAGGAAAGGTTGCAGAGCAGGATGGAGGTGGACTTAAAAAAAAAAAAAAAAAAAGTACAATCACTGATCAATTTTGACCAAAAAAATCATTAAAATCTAAAAAAGAAAAAAAAAAGAAAATCCCATTTAAAAAGTCACCCTAGAATAAAAATGCCTCAAAAGTTCCATAAAGACATGCATGAGGCTCATTTACTTTGTGACGAATTATGCGGTTGTGTGCCTAGAGATGCCAAGCATTGTTCCTTCATTTAATTAAGTAAATCTTTGGTGACAATTAATTACATTTTTCTAATTAGTTATGGGCTTGTCTACCTTCAACTATGTGGAAAAAAAATGTTTTTCTGCAATCTCATTTCAAATATGTCCAGGCGGAAAAGAAGGTAAAAGAAGATACAGATGGATTGATGACAAGTCACGAATAGTTCAAATCCATTTTATGTATGCTTGAAAAGTTTGTCTCGATGAGTAAAACGTGAAAATCTATAACCATTCAACATTTGTCGTTCGTCCGACGTTATGAGCAGCTCAAGTGCTTTTTGTCCATTCTCTAAAGATGGGTAGATGTTTTAATGGGGCTTATATAATTTAATAGTGTCATTTGCAGTGACTATTAGTGTTTCATGGGGCAAGCGGTACATTTGATCATCGTGCGTGACTGCGAATGAATGACAGAGTGACAATGCATCCATTGTTGTTAAACAGGCAGCCTCTGAACGCGGCATCCGTCCCAGGATGGAAACACTCCGCATGTATTAAAGCACCAAAGATAACCAGATGATAATTCAAAGACAAAGATGTATGGAAATGCTTTTGATTGCGGCGTTTGTCGCCGTTCCTTGGAATTGCAAAGATATTCCCCAAAGTTATCATCAACAGAAGGCACACATAAACAAGTGACAGATGTTTGCACATTCTCTGGTACACAAAGACGCCACGCTGCAAACTGGGGGCCACAATAGACGCACATAGTTCAAGTGTGAGTCATCCGATCGCCTTTCATCCACGCTCCATTTCCTCTATGCAAAAGGTGTTTTTTTTTTTTTGGGCTCTGGCGTGGCTTTGAATCCTAATTGGAAGAAAACAAGAGTGGCAAACCATAGATGAACCCGTCATATGACTAACAACTGTTTACATGAGTCACCGTTGCCTCCAAATCCTAAAAGAGTGTGTTCTACTTGCTAAGTAACACAAGGTCTTACTCCGCAACAAAGAATTCTCATTTCATATGTATTTTCAGTTTTAAGAAACACCCAAGTTTTGTCTCATGATAAAGTTGCAAAATAAGATGCAACTATGGTATTGATAATGGGGTGACACTTGTATAGTGCTTTTCTACCTTTGGTACACTTCACACTAGTGATAGACCGATTCTTTGCCGGGCCGATTATCGGGGGTCAATATTCGACATTTTGCCGATTATCGGCATCGGCCTTTTAAATAACTTTCAAGGCCGATAAATTAAAAGATACTTTATTTTGGCTGGCTGCAGCAGACCTGTTTCTCTCTCTGCTGTGCTTGTGGCCCTGCCGGCAGAAGCAGATTGGCTCGCCCACAGCACCATCTGATCGTTTCGTTGTACAGTGGGTAGCAGCCAATCAGAAGTAAGATACCCGTTTGCTTTTTCACCTTGAGTCACACACACTACGACAGACTTTGTCGAAATTTGAATAAATGTCAGTCTACTACAACTCACAACTAAAAGAAAACTATTTGCTGTCGTAAACTTTAGAGATGTTCTATAGGATCTGCTCCCAAACACACTTCTGAAGTAAACCCGGCTGGAATTAAGGTTTTTTGTGAATGGCCTTGCCAAAGTCCTAACTAAAACCCCATCGAGAACATGCGGACAGACTGCATGATTGACAAAATTATGGCATGTTTTCAATCACCTTTGGGTCATTTTGTTGTCGTTTTTGCTCATTGTTGAGTACAATATTCGTCAATGAAAAAATATTCTGTGAAATGTTCCATATTGTATGGCATGTCAAAGAAAAGCTCAAGGAGGAAGTAAAAGGTAGAATTTGGTTCAATTATTGCTGTCATCAGTCAGTGCAGCAAAAGTCTAATTAAAAGGGTGGAGAAAGTTTTGATTATCAAGTACCTGCTCCTGTAGGAGGAAGCAAAAGGGTGAACATAATGAAATATACAATGCTGGGTGTGTGTGAGTTTAAATGTGTACGAGACAGGAGGAAGAAGTTTTGGGTGAGGCACAAAACTGGTTAGCACCAAACTCAAAATATGGTAATCTGGCAACACCCTCCCACACTCACAGCACTCTTCAATCGGCATACATCTACAATCCAATACAAGAGTTCTATCAGCCTCAAAGTAACAGTTCAGGATACAAACAAGGAACATCTCCATGGATCATATCATGTGACCTTCTCAACGTCTGCTGCGCATCCTCGCTTGTGGTCTCCAGGCAGCGGTGTGTGCTTTGAATAATCAAATGTGCTAGCGCGGACTAAACGACTTCTGCAGCACACCACAAATAGCAAGGGAACAACGGGCAATGGTCAGTGGGGCAAAGTGTTTCGCTAACATGCAAATCTAGTGGGATGACTGCACATGCACACGCACACGGTATGTGAAATAGATACCGCAATCTATCCATTCACGGTTATGACATGGGACTGAAACCTGTCCCAACTGACAAAGGCCAAAATGTTGATAAGTCTGATTCTTTGCCATTCAATGGCAGGGACATTGTAAAGACCACAGTGAGTGTGGACTGATCCCACATCAGGTTAATAAACATCAGCTATGTGAACCACTATAAACCCCATCGAAGAAATAAAGACTCCCGGTACTGTTACTCAAAGTTGCCGATACCACAATACCGAGAACACCAACACTTACTTGCATTGGGAACGTACGTGGAGAAGAAGAAAGAAGAATGAGATGAAGAAGAAGGAGACAAAGAAGACCATAACAAGGTAAGCAGATTTGGATAGTAAATTAGCCAGCTAGTGATGTTTAAATTACCTCTGCTGTTTGCATCTCTGCCACGGCGGCATCATGCACGGATGTTTTTTTTTTTTTTTTTTTGGGTTACTGGGCGGCAAAAGGCTTGCAACAGGAATTTGGGGTCTTATCAGGCCCCGTAAAACATCGCATACATGTTTGCAAATAGCTTTCCTTACTGCAAAGCATTTGCCTTGTTGCAAGGTAATTTTGAGGATGTTCAAAATATACTCGCAAATCCTTCATAAGGCGTTCATTTTGATTCGACAAAAGACAAACATCCGGTGGGGTTTTGAGGATGTCATGGACATTCATGCCAAGGTCCAGGCCGAGACAGTCAGTTTCAGAAGATGTTGCATACCCCGCTGTTGCTGCTGAACTTGCAGCTGAGATGATGTAAAAAAAAAAAAAAATTTAAAAGAGGTGCCTTGGCGGCTTGTTTGAAGCTTGTTTGACTACACGTTTGGACAACTTCAAGGACAGTAAAAGTAAAGAAAGGTCAAGCATAGGTTGAAAAGTAAATATGAAGACGAGGGCAACCCTGCACCAACATGTAAGTAATCAATTTTTGGGTGAAAAATTCACTAATTGTCGCAAGGCATCGCAAATGACAGACGCGACCGCCTGCTTTTTGTCCCTCCACACGCAAGCGTTCACTGCTCAGTGAGATACGACCTTTGCGCTCATGTTTTGGAAATGTATGAGGAAACCGGGGAAGGCCGTCTTGAGCCAAAATTCAAGACATACTCACCACTAGGTCGCCGTGCGGTTCCTTTATTTTCAATTGGATTCTAAATCCAACTGGTGACGCTACTTTTCTATTCAGTGTTTTTAGGAGTAGAATACGCTTCGCGCTGACACAAATCCATTGGACTCTATTTGTGTTAAAGGAGATGCATTGACTAACAAAAGCATCGGAGGACACCGGCGAAGCATCAATATAGAAATCCCACGACAAACTCAATGGATTTAATTATCATGGGTATCAGACTGAATGCATAACTCGAACCTAGTTTGTCACGCTGTTCCATGACCTCACCGTGTTTTTGTGTGGATTACACATGCAAGAAGAGTGAGATAAACAGGAGGTGGTGTGTGTGAGATCCCATTCCTAAGGCCAAACAGCTTCTCTTGGGAGGGGGATAAAACGACACAAGCCTTCCAGAACGGAGGTGGAAACAATGGCCAGGGCAGGGGCTCTTAGTCACAGCTGTGAGCGTGTGTGTGTACTCCAACCACCAGCTCCAATTAAATTTGTCTGACCACCAATCAGCATGCATAAAAACAGAAGAATGGACCTTTAGGTAAATAAAGCTATATAAGAACTGAAATCAAACTGGTTTGTTTCCTTAAACTAGCCAATTGCAGCGTGTTTATAAAGTGTAATGGAAACGCTGAGTAGACTAAAGTTCTTCTCATGAAGGAGTGCTCTGATGTGGATGTGTGACAGTGATTCTTTTTGGAGTTTGACAATGAGGATATTCAAGAGTCAGAATTAAAAAAAAGGGGAAAAGATCCTGTTATATGTTTTTATAATAATTAGGGATGTAACGGTTCACTCAAGCCCTGATTTGATTTTCAGTTGCCGATTTCGATTCGGTTTAAAAAAAAAAAAAATTAATAACTAATTTTATAGCTAAAATATGTTTTTATTGTAAAATTTGCATTTTTATCCTTGTTACAAAGAGTAACTATTTATAACTTTACAAAAAAATTGAAAATGAACTACAGTTTAACAACACTTTTATCTGATCAGTGTTTTTTTTAGTGCCAGAAATAAACATGAAAAATGAGTGGAATGTATGAAATAAAGCAGTGAATAAGGATTATAAAAAAAAAAAAAAAAGTTTAATTTCCTGAATACATGAGAAAAAGATGAAGACAAAATTTCAACTGTTCAAGGCCCAGCACATTCAATGAGTTTTTTGTCAACATTGGCCTGAGGGAGGCATCTACGATTTCTGCTTACCAAATGCATCCAATACTGTGCATTCAGTGTTTCTTAGTGCAACAAATGAAAATTAAATTATAAAAATAGTGCAAGGGTATAAAATAAAAATGCACAGGTTGAAATGACCTTGACATGACAAAGTAATTCAGGATACAGCAATGCCCAGAATTATTAAAATTATTTGCTGCACACCAGAATGGCTGCATAAATTAAGCATAAATTCGTCAAATAGTTCTAGCATTTGTCTACATTTAAGATGCACAAAGTTTGACATTACCACCTTATTCATCAAACAATGAAACAGTTTAGTATTTTGCTCAAACTAAAACTACCCCGAAAGGGGCTTTCGGGTCAAAAGGAGACCCCTCGACCACCTGAGCCCATCATCTGAGTTGTGTTCATGATGACCCCTGGAAAAAGTTCGGGAGAGAAGAGCAGGAAAAGAGGATGCACAGCCTGAGAGAAAGGAGAGCAGGCTGGAGGATGAGGGAGTAGTGGACAAGGAGAGGAAGTATGTGATCTAAAGAGGAGGAAGAGTAGGGGCGGAGGAAGTATCCAACCTACCCATCCTTAATGGTAAAGTCAAAGAGGAGGCGCCGCTATTGGCGCTCGTTTGAAGTAAAACTGGACGGAGCGATGTTTTGTATATTATGTCACTCTGCGCATGTTCAAAATAATTTGTTCCGATTGAAAGATGAAAATGCAAGGCCTAACCGCACCAATCTTAGTGTCCATGAAAACTGCATCCAATCACAATTTTAATCCGAACTCAGATCAGATTAAAGACATTTTTTTTTTCTAGGTAAACGTCGTGATTGACAGGAAAGTGAGCATTCACAGTTGGGGTCATGTTTGGAAAGTGACGGCTCGTTGTGCCATGAGACTTCGGGAAGTCAATGGAAAGACGTGCCAATGGAATACTGTACAAGGAGGGAGCCTGTGAATAAACAGAGCTGGTGACTCACCCTTTCTGGGACGGGAGAGATGACTCTGGGCGATGGTGGGGGAGCAGGGGTGCACACTGCACCACACAAACCCTCTAAAAACACACTAATGTAGGCATTCATGCATGGACATAGACATTGGGGCACTCCAGCTCATGTGGTACCCCTACCGGGACAAGCTGCTTATTGTCCTCGTCCCTCACTTAAATCCTCCTCTACCAGCAGAACCGGAGTTTCGTATTTAGGGGATTTTAGCATTTCTTGCCGAGTGTGGGTGTGTGGCTCATGTGGCAAGACTTGAGAATAAACAGCCTGAGGGTCCTTTTTTTTTCTTTCCTAATCGTTCTCACCCCAAAATAATCGCCATGCACCACACTCAGCAGCACGGTAATTTACTTTTACTGAACGATGCCAAACTGGTGTGAAAGCAGAAGCAAAACTAAGTTTGCACTACAGTATTGATAACATCTGTTTGTTATTATAGTTCCTCCATAGTATTAGGCAAATAATACATACCAGGAGTAGATTTCCATCTAAGATTTATCTGAAAGGGGAAAGAGAAAACTGGAGGGAGAACGTCAAACAAAAGAATGGTGATAATATTTAATTTTTATAGTGCAAGAGAGTTAGAAATAATTATAATTGTGGTTAGCACATCTGCGTCATAATTCTAAGGTTGAGGGTTCCAATCTGGGGCTTTCCTCATATTCTCCCATTGCTTGTGTCGAGTTTAGCACTTTGTATCCCTCAGTGCTGTGTGTGAACAGCACAGAACATCCTGCGAGGGGACTGAGGCCGCAACCCCGACACTCAGTGCACATTCCTACAAACGCACTGATTAGTCTGAAAATATTGAGGGCGCACTACTGCATTTGCAATATAGTAATCCCTCGTTTATTACAATTAATAGGGACCAGAACCCCCCGCAAAAGGTGAAAAACCGTGAAGTAGTTAACTTTTTTTTTTGGTTATTATTGTTATTCATTTTTATATTAGAGGGTGGGGCTTTACGCCTCTATTACGCCGTTGCGACCCCTCCGACAATCAGCTCGCGGGATAAATTCAATTGTGCTATCTTCGGTGTTTATGTTACCTTGCGCACGTTAATCGTGCCGTTTTGCCACGAGTCAGTTTTACTTACACACTATCGTCTTTTTCAAATGTGAAATGATCCCGAACTGTGGATATTTTCTGTCTTTTCCACTTTTTATTTCTGGCTGGTGCCTTTGCATCAATTTATTTCTACATGGAGGGGCGCGTGATTCTACAGAAACATCAGTCCATGTGGTATAATGATCACGGCAAAGCTCAGAAGTAGAAATTTTTATTTATTTAATTTTTTTTTTAAATTGAACATGAAATAACTTCGCATTTGTTGTTTTGTTTTTTTTTTGCAAACAAGGGTTATGAAAATTATACAGCCTAATTTCTGGTTTGCACATGCGCAGAGCAGTAAGCAAAGCAGCAGTCAGCCTAATGCTGATAGAAAAATCTCGTCAATGCAACGCTATTGGATCATTTTCCCCACAAAATTCTCATGAGAACACAACGAAATTGAATAGGGAGCCAACAAAGACACGACAGGAGATTATCCTCCTTGCAGATTTGCAATTGTGAAGAAATGTACACAAAGCTGATCAGCGCAGGCTTTGGAAATGTTTCAATATAATCGCTTAGCAGCCTAATTGGCCGCTGCAAAGTTCATGCTCCAAACACCTCAGTTTAAGACAATTTCAGCCTTCTATTTTCCTTTTCTCTGCATGCCCCTGAAGAGTAAACATAAACTATCACTGGTGCATATGAAGACCATGCTCAGTACTTCCTGTAGCAAAGAGGATGCAAGCAACCTCATGCGTCTGCAGATCGTTTGTCACTTTTTAATAAAACTGCCTGTTTTCACCTCGCCTGTATAAATCTGGCAATAATGTTACATTGCTGATGATAAAACTAAGACATTTTCTTCTTTACGCTTGATGTACCGATGGGGTTCGATAGGACTGGTTAATGATTTAAACGTCTTTAGCTGCCACACTCAGCAGCCAATTTATGACCTCATCATTTGCATAATGGGTTGCAAGACCAAGGTTGTACCAAAAATACACTTAAAGAAAATGATTCGTTTTGATAGTTTTTAGTTTTTTTTAATTGTGGTTGTTATTTGAAATGCGGCACAATTGCACTGCCTCGTACTGTCACCTGTTAGTCATGTGTTGTACCTTGCATGCAGCTCAAACAGGTAATGAGAGGTGCAACCATCAATCAATGGTTAGCATGATGGCCTTACAGTGCAGATGTCGTGGGATCGATTCCGGCTTATGTGTGACCTGCGATTGGCCGGCCACCAGTTCTGGGTGTACCCCACCTACTGCCCGAAGACAGCTGGGATAGTCCGTGAGGAGAAGCAGCTTAGAAAATGGATGGATGGATGATTTTTTTTTTAATACAATTCATCAATTAATTGTAAAAAATTGTTGCAGCCCTGCAGGTAAATCATAGTGGGTCATGCATTTGGTATCTTCGGTAAATCCTCCCTGTATAACCTTTGAGACACCAGTCTTGGAACTTTTGTGCCACACCCGGTAAAAGAAATATTTAAAGTAGAAGTTGGGAACAATAGAACACATTGAAATTCAACAGTAACATGGCTAGACATTTGCAGCATCAATGAGTTGCAAATCTTGTTCTTTTGGCATACAACAAAAGCGTCCTCGCCCTTGTGTGCTGGACGGAGCACAACAAAGCCTAACTGAGCTTGGTTTAAACGTAATTGCTTAATAAGAGCAAAATTGTCATATTTTCCCCGAGCCGGTTCTGGTGCCAATTTCCTTGCGCAAATATGATGAAACACTCTGGCAACAATCACACACAAATACAAAGACAAAACTGCACACAAGTGTGCATTACATGGACCGAAACCTTTTTTGTTACAATTTGATCAAATAAATGTGTTTTCAAAATTCTATACTTACAGGTCAGTCCACGTGTGTGGGTGTTATTGGCTTATCTAAAGTCTTGAAACGTATTTCTCTCTTTGACAATGCAATCTAAATGGTTTAACGAAACCTGATGTTTTTTGGGGGGTTGGGGCATAGGGTCTCCTGAACAGTGATGATTTTGCAGGTACAAAAATCGATTAAGTGCATGCGCGTGTGTGTTTACCTTGGTATCAACAATGGAGCAGGCAATTTGTTTCACATAGGCCAGGTCTGCACTCTGTGGCATCAGCACCGATTCCCGCGTCAAGCCAATCTGGATGCTGAAGGACAACCCCGGAGGAGTCGGGGACACCGATGACATCGCGGCACCCCCCGAGGCCCCAAGCCCGTGGGTCAAGTCCATCACGTTGAAGCCACCCTGGGGGGACACGGAGGCCACGGGGAGTGGGGTCATCGCGGCCGAACCGTGCAACGAGGAGGCCCCCGGAGGGAAGAAGACCTGGCCAAGGGGTCCCGGAGGCATGCAGGGGCTGGCGTTGGCCATCCTCGCAACCTTTGAAGCTCTCAACACTCTCTGGAAAAGACACGCTCAATCACTGGCTCACCCACGCAACAACACGGAGCATAGTCGCGGTTTCCCCCGTGGAATAAACTCAGGATGGGATCCCACTTTGCAGGAAGTGTTGTCTGCCCTTTCTTCACTGTGTCTCCTTTCCTTTACAAGAACGTGAGAAACACACACCCTCAGTCAGGGAGGGAAACTAGCCTCCTCCTTTTACTCTCCTTCCTTCTTTGCTGGCAATGTTTTTTCCTGCTTGTCCTGTGCTGATTAGCAGGTCCACACAATTGAATGTGAAGGCAAACCGAGAGAAACAGAAAGTAGGAGAACAGGTCCAAAAGTTTCTTCGAAGTTACAAAATGGCCTCCCCTCGCACAGGAAACGACATGATTAAAAACGTGCGACAGACGGTGCTCATTTTACGAGTCAGTTTCAGCCACACTATTTTTTTTAAGAGAAAAGAGAGAGCTGAGTGAGTGACGGCTCCTCCCTCACCTCCAAAGAGGAAGTGAAATGATTGACACGCTCTCCAGCCAATAGTCTTTCATTAAGGGCGGGGCTATATTGCGTTCTTGCCCCGCCTCCTTTTCCCTTTTCGTTCCTTGCTTCCAAAGATCCACTTTCAACAGCCTTGCGTGGGGGAAACTCCACGCTGGAAAAACACACCCACCTATGCCACCCCCCTCCTTCTCCTGACGTCCCTCCGCGGAAATACATTTCCTGTCTTGTCCCCCCCGTCCCACCCATGACACACGTCTAACAACACTTTCTCAAGACACACCTATGCCCAACACAACAAAACAGTACCGCACCTACTGGACTACACGCTTGTTTCTGTGGTTGGTACAAGGAGGGGCCAAAATATTAGGTATACCTGACATTCAATACAATAGCTAAACACGAGAACAAACTACTTACACGAAGCTTTGATTGGCATTCATCAACTAAAAACATGTAAAAAAAAATGCAAGCTGTTCCAAAAACTTGCCATGGAGCTAATTCGTTAAAACATAATTAAATACTTAAAATATCACTCACAGCAAAAAAAAATATTTCCTATGTTTGTAATATATATCTCATAAAATGGGATTTGCTACATGCTTGGTGACTTTTGTGCCTCTAATGAAGAAAATAAAAACAAAATACAAAGGCATGCACTATTTCTTCTGTCATACACACAATACCAAACAAATAAATCAACCAAATAGAAACTGAGATTAAATAAGGAAATATGTGAAAGGTAATTTGTTGATGGATTCCAATGGCTACATGCTTAGGGACTTTTTGCCAGCCAATTACAAGGCGCCATTCACATCAGTGATAGGCCGATTACTGGCCTATTCTTTTTTTTTTTTAACTTTCAAGGCTGATAAATTAAAAGATGGTTTATTTTGGCTAGCTGCAGTACACTTCTGTCTCTGTTGTGCTTGTAGCCCTGCCTTTAGAAGCAGATTGGCCCGCCCACAGCACCAAATCTGATTGGTTCCTTGTGCAGTGGGTAGCAGCCAATCAGCAGTAAGCTACCTGTTTACTTTTTCCCTTCGAGTCACGCACTACGGAAGACAACAAGCAAAAGGCTCTGCCGAAATTTTGATAAATGTCAGTCTCATACAGCTCACAACAAATAGAAACCTATTCGCGTCGTAAACTTTCAAGAGATGTTTATACAAGACACACAGCTGACCCTGGGAGCTCCATGCAGTTTTTGTTAGACTTTTTTAAAAAAAAGTTATTTTCTACAATCAAAAAAAGCATTAACATGAAAATCACTAAAGTTCTTTAATAAACATGAGCTTAAAGGAATTTAAACTAAGTCAAGTGTCAGAATTCTCTGACTGTAACAGTATTAGCATCCTGCATGATTTGAGTTGTTAGTCATCGCAAACAAGGCAACAATGACATGACGCGCACAGGGTTACTGTACAAAATCATTTTTTATCCTTTTATCTTGACAATACAACAAGCGACCCAGAAAACAAACAGAAAAAAGAGGAGAGTCATTTGATACAAGCTAGAATGCAGTTCAAAAATAGATAAAACAAGATGAATAAAAGCAGGTCTCTTATCCCTTGTAGTTAGAGGAAATTATTTGAATACAGCTTAATATGATGTACAAAGTATCACACAGTGATAAATTGCTAATTAAAAAAAAAAAAAAAAACATAACAGAGTCCTTTACCTTGGCCTTAGACTGGTAACATATTTTAGCCTTTTTTTTTGTATTTATTATTTTTTTTAGCATTATGTACTTTTTTCCTTTTTTTAACAAGTTGTACATTGTCTTTATCAATCACAAGCAAGTCCTATGCCAAGTAAGGGAGAATGGTTCACTTATGATACTATAGAATTCTTACACCTCAAGTTGCATTCAGAATCGAAAGAGATGCTAGAAAACCAAGAAATGTTGGACTTTAGACAGCACATCTAGAACCGTTTTCATTCATTTCCACGCGTCTGACTAATTTGTCTGCACTCAAAGGGAGCTTGCTTCGGCCTTGAGCGATCGTTGCTTTTTTTTTTTTTTTTTAATTGTTCTGATTTGGGACGCGTGTGTGATGGAGCCTAACAAAGCTGATTTAGGGCGTCAAATTGCAGGGGCAGCCTTTAGCAAAATCATAAGATAATTGTTGTGGATTAACCCTATTTGTGGAAAACTGAAGGCTGGAGTTCCCCTGACTTAAAAAAAAAAAAAGCGACTTTAAAGGAACCCTGTTTCCTTAAGAGTTGCAAGTCGGACAACTTATCAGTCTTCACCCGGACGGGCATGACGATCAATTCTGATTGTTCAGATCTGATGTCTACGGAACACCATCACATCAGGCATGGCAAGTTGAGCCAGCTACACATCATACTGCTGCCGTTGGGCAGAATCGTCATATCTCCAAAAGCATCATTTTTTTCAGGAAAACAAACAAAGACATTAGTATTGCAACGTCAAAGAGATCAAGCTATTTTGAACCAGTTAGATTTGATGATAATTTGTAAAAAATAACGCGTCCACGTGAGGACTGCCCATCAGTGTCAATTTGTGAAAAAATATGAACTTGATCAAATTTGGGGAAAGTTTTCACCCAAGAGTGACAATATGGCAACTAATGCAGGCAGAATAATTTTATTTGATATTACGAAGAGTTAAAAACGCTCGGCCCATCGTATTAAAAATAAACTAAATTGATTGTTCAATTTCCCCATAATTAACTCATTCACTACCAGACGAGTAAAAAAAAAAAAGGAACTTTGACGTCTTAAGCAGTAAATGAATTAAAAATGTATGAGAGAAAATCCCCATCCCCATGAGGTAATAAACTAAAAGTTATTATTCATAAATATGTAGAAGAAAATGTTTCGCCATGACTTGTTTGGCTTTTCCCTGACAAATAGAACAGAGTGCTCAGATACTTTAGGGCGCTGATCGAACGTTATCTAGATAAACTGAAGTCGCTTTTGAAAATAAACATTTTATTCCCCCAAGGAGCCGTTTCTCCTGGGCACGCCTCTGCGGCGTCATGCTACAGCGCAACTTGTAAACGCAATACATAACAAGCGGGAATCTCGAGATGATGTCCTGCTTTTTTTTTTTTCTTTTTTGGAAAGTCTGAATCCAGAACACTGACTGACATTTATGGAAAAAAATAAAACACCGCGAGGAAGCTGAGGATCTCTCGTAAGACACACATCCCCAGAGGAGGAATTTAGAAATGTCAACATTGTGAAATGACAGACAAGTCAATGAAACGATTCAACAGTGACGTCAACACTGCAAGTCTCACCCTCGCACGCGCAAAAACAAAGTCCCTGAACTAACGCAGGCTTTCATAGCACCATGATTTCACTAGTGCATACACACTCCTCCGTCCAGTGAAAAGTAGCAAATCTCACAATTTGCTGGGAACGCACAGATTGGCCTCATGCTGCACTCCTCAATCGCTAACTGTGATCGCACACTATTTACAAGAGCATTGTCGGCCTTAAAGTGGAACTAAACCCAGACATTTTTAAAGCAAGAATACATTGCATGTACCTGCACTTGTCCAAAAAAAATGGTACTGTAAATAATATAGCGTTATGGGGATGAGAATTAAACAAACAGTATTAATTTAATACACGAGCCGTTGGGGTTGATTTTAAATGTATTCATTTCTACATTACCGCACGGCCGTAAGCAGGAAGAAGTCGTCTGGGAATTGTAGTCCAGAGTGTGTCGCACAGAAGCCACGTCATCAAGTAGCAGCCAATAAAAAAAAAAGAGCCAGCAAATGGCGAGGAGTTTATACTAAACTTCTTAGCTCATCATTGTAATTATGCATTGAGAGCTTCGAAAAGAGTTTGAGGAAGATGACATAACCACAGTCATTTGCATTGTGGGTGCATTGAAGGCTTTTTATTTTTTTTTAAGTAATAACAGAGTAATTAATTAGCAAATTAGGTTAGCCAATGAACATGAATTTGGGGTGGTGGTGGTTTTATGTTAGTGTCCAATAGCGTATGATTGCAACAAAGTATATTACCAACTTTAACAAAGCAGTGTTTCGTAACTCAAGATGCCTTTTTTTTTGGACTTACTGAATACGAGTGATTTTGAGCAACTGTATTTAGCTAGTCGTAATTGAGTATTTACTACCTCTGCACGGTTCTTCTATAAAATAAATCTAAATAATAAGCCGGACCTCGCAAATACATCAGCGTGAAAAGAGCTATATATGGCAGAATGATTGTTTTGATGCATATTTTTAGAAGAACTACTTTAAACAGCACCCTGACAAAAAAAGATAATATGCACACTTAAAATACACCAGAAACTTCGGACATCTTGGGTTTAGATCCACTTTAAATGTAGAGAAATAGTCGGGGGGAAACATTCCATACAACACTTATACAGTGAAAGTGGGTCTTAGCCAAGTTGAAATTAAAGCTATTAAGTTGAAACACTGGCATGTTGAACATTCTTGGACCTTGTATTTAAAAAAAAAAAAAAAAGGTGCACACATTCCTCAATGAGTCTTTGGAATGTGACACACACACACACACACACACACAGATTCCATGATTTGATAACTCCTACATCCCCCGGTCAGCCATACGAGATTTACACTTTTCATTTACGTGGCATGCATGAGTCTACTTGGTGGTTCTCCTTAAAACACGAGCAGTAATTCATAGAGCACGGGTGCACATGCCACCTTGACATAATCATTTGTAGACTCGGAGTTAAAAAAAAACTTAAATTAAAAAAAAAGAAAAAACGAAAAGCGTTTTGTAGTGTAGAAAAAAGTGTGATTTTTTTTTTTAAGCTGTTGATAGGAGCTTCTCGAGTTAAAAAAACAAAGCAGTGTGGTTTGTATAACAAGAAGTCACTGAGGCATAAAACAGTGAGGAATTGAAGGGAGGTGACGTCCTGTGAAAATAACCCAGCCAGTGGGGTGCAGGACAACAGTGAGTGTGTGCGGGTGAGTGCCTGTGTGTATGAAGGGGAAATTGAGTCCACTCCAGTCTCTTTTGGCAGTCGAGGGTGTCTGAAAAAAAAAAAAAAAAAAAGAGAAACATGCTCATATTTAAGTCCTGTGGGCAACTCATTGAAAATTCTTAAAGTGTGATACGCGGGCACCCTCTTGCGGTAATGAATTACTGCGTAAGTACAGTTAATTGTTTTTAACTTTTTTTCTTCAACAAACGTTTTTTTTTTATTGCCTGCTTTTTAATTGAAACAAAGCTACACAGCAGTAAATTTGCACCTGTTGCTCCTGTCTCACCAGATGGAACCGCGGTGCTATCAGACAAAGATCTTGGCGAGTGCATCGGCGCCGGCGCTGGCGATGAAGGGCTGCGAGCTGTGGAAGGCCACGTCGTGAATAGCCTCGTCGTGCTTCTTCCTGTGGGCCGTGATCTCCTGTACGCACGTCCTGTTGTCGAGCATCCACAGGCGCACGGAGCAGTCGTGGCCTGCAGGAGGGGCAAATCATATTTACCAATAAGGAAAGTGTGGAGATTTGTTTGAACTTTGCAAAAGACAACCATAATGTGGATTAATACAAAGAATATCATAGCAGTTTCCTGATTCCACAGAAAACGCTCCCTAGTAGATGTAAGAAGTCCTGTCATGAAATTCAACGTTGCAATTATCAGGTAATAACTAGAAATAATTCCATTTATTACATTTTTGTCCGTTACCTCACACTGGATCTAATATAAATTTTCATGAGAAGTTACAGAACATGCAATTTAAAAAGACATTTTCTACTTAGAACCAATTGAAATTTATGGTAATGCATATTTATGTGAGCTAATGTGCAAAGTATTTTGGGGGTTGGAAATTCATCCAACAAACTCAAATTACATTTTTTTTTTTAAATGCAACTTTTTTGCTTTTCACACTGCACTTTGTTTTCTTGGACATCACCGCAGGAGCAAACAAGGACATTTACAGTCGACACAAGGGGCAAAATAGCCCTTCAGATGGCTACGGGTGGACTTTGCTGCTTAACTCATATTCTGCAAATGCAAACGTAATCAGAATGCCACGTTTCAACTAGTGGCTCTGCATAGAACATTCTTGTAAAGAAAAGTTTGGGTTGGCCCCTTTAACTTTTATGAAATGCAAAGTGGGATGAAGTAAATTCTATAGACGTGTTAGTGATTTGGTTGCTACTCACTGCCAGATATGAGGTAAGTGCCTTTCGGATCTGTAGTGAGACATGTAACTGCATCCAAGTGGGCCACCATGGAATGGACCACTTTACCTAAAGAAGAAAAAAAAAAGGAGAATGTTTACATGTTCTAGTGGCCCATGAAAAAAATTGCCCAATAAATATAAAAGTTGCAAGTACCTGTCTTGTTGTCTAAGAAGCGGATGGTGCGGTTCTCGTGTGCAGTGATGGAGAGGGGCTCGGATGGGTGACTGACCACACGGTTAATCAGTTCACTTCCTGCAAAGGACAAAAAAAAACAACCTATGTCTATATGCATGACAACGGCGCTATACAGTTCATCAAGTGGTGCAGGCGTCTTGGATGTACCATCCTTGGTCTGCGTCTCTAGTGCGATGATGCTCTGCTCCGTGTTGAGGTCATAGAGCAAGGTTGCGCCTGCGTCAAATGACACCACCACCTGGTTGGGATCAGAAGCCACGAAGGCAACCGATGTGGGCGTCCCGTGTTCTGTCGAGACGGCGGGAGCGTGATGCGTTACGTGGGGGAACAACGGAGAACCACAAGCAGCACGCATGCAGCTACCTCTCTCCTTGTTGATGACAGACAGGCAGGGGGCAGAGTTACGCGGGTCCCAGATGCGAATGGTGCCGTCCGCTGAGCACGAGGCTAGCCGATGGTGGATCGCGGAGTACGTGAGACCCCACACGCTGTCCTCGTGTCCTGCCAGCACGCTGCTCTCAATGCCAGGATCTGATTGAGGTGACAAAACATGCCGTTTGTATGAAAACACTTTATTTGAGATACGGTGGCAACCAAATAGCGCGACTTTCTCACTGACCGTAGTTGTCGTAAGGATCCACATTGAGGTCTGGCATCTTCCAACACCGTACGCTTCCATCCAGGCCTCCGCTGTAGCAGGACTCTCCGTCTTCTCCCATAGTCAGTGACAAGACAGCGCCACTGGAGAAAGAATGTAACGTGTAAGGCAGAGTCAACTCCCACCTTGCAATAGGTTTGCCATTCATGAAGGAGCAGAAGCTCACTTGAATGTGATAAGAGACGGTTCAAATCTCATTGAGCGAAACAAAATAACAGGTGTGTGTAATTCTTGATCCTTTGGGTTAATGTCAAACACATCAAACACGTTAAAACAACCGGGGATGGTTTTAAATTATGAAAGGATGCACAATGTTTCCTCTAATTACGCAAAGATGAATAAACAATTAGTTCCACATGACATTCTTAATAATTGCTCAAGATGTGGTTGCGTGGGCATAATTGCACTCACCTGTGCGCTCTAAACGTGTAGATGGGCTCAACATCTAAAGCAGCGTTTCTGTGAGGGGAAAACATTTACAGAACACAATATAAATCACAAAGGACTGTGTTTCTAAAATTTGCATTAAATACCGTGGTGCCTTGAGATATCGCAAATAAATCATCTTTCCCCATTGAAATTTATGCAAATTATATAATTTGGACAACAATCCCACCCCACACAAAAAAAACAATAATTGTAATGTGTTTTTAATAAGACAACTAGGAGTCTACAAGATTTTACATTATACAGACATATAGTAATGACAATTAATAGAATGTAAAGAATGAAACCAGTTTTGCAACGTTACAACTCAATGGACATTGTGTTGCTTTTTATGATCTGCAAGCCTTGGCCACCTGGGCGCTGCATCATACAGACATACATGGAGCTGTTTGGTCCTCATGATCCTCATTAAGATGCTCCATTAAACGCATTTGCAGTCACCTTCCTAAAATATTGGTTTAAAATATTTAGACAAAAATCGTTTTTTTTTGCCCGCCATTGTGGTTGACTTCTCCTTTAAACAGTTATGTGCTAGTCGTCAGCCCATCTATGGCGTTTTGCATTGTTGGTTAGCATTAAGCTGCAGCTATGCGGTTGTGTATGTTACACTTTGTGTACTAGTAATTGTTCGTTTTACATCTAGTGTAAAAGTACAGGTAAGTCGCCACTGGGAGTGCCAATAAACAGCTTAATTGTTTAATTGCAAGCATTAATTCTAATTCTTGCAAGTCAAAGCAAAAACTGGGCTGAAACGACGACATGTAGCTTGAAAAACCGGTAAATTGAGCCATTTAAATCTCAAGGCACTGATGTATTTGGTTTTCAAGAAGGTCTGAAATGTTCCTACTTCTTGGAATGCATGGCCTTATTGAGGTTCCATAGTTTTAGTGTTCCGTCCTCCGATGCTGTGAGCAGAACCGCTTGGCTGGGGTGAAACATCAACGCGCGGATGGCGTCAAAGTGGCTGCGCAGTGTGAAACGGGGGTTCCACGTCTTCTTAAACTCCTCTCTGTTATCCTGCATCTGCAACTCACGCGCACACACACGCACATTGTCACATCATCAAATTGGGAACAGCTCACTGATTGTGAGAGGTTAAACCGCATCCCGTGTCGTGAAGGGAGCAAATGTGTTCATTACATCCATGGAAAGATCGTTGTCATTGGCGACGGTGAGATCAGCCAGTTCACCCAAGTTCATGTCTCCGCCTCCAACTGCATCCATGATGAAGACATCCGAGGAGAAACCCAAAGCCCCACCTGCAGGTTTGGAGTGTGTGTGTGTGTTTATGTGTGTTAGTCCCGCCAACATCACATTTCAGAAATAGAACGTCAAAATATGGAACGGGATTTTTGTCTATACCCGGTTCCTGTTACTATACTGGAAGAATTTATTTTTTTATCTATTTATTTAAGGAGGAGAAACACTACCCCACAGAATCTTGATCAAAGCTACAAGCATGCATGTACAAGACTGAGAAGCCAAAAGAGTCTATTTTTATTTTTGTCTGAGGGCCAGTCTTACCTTCGCCAGAACGAGCTTGTCCCGATAAAGAAGGGGGCGGTGCAGGTTTTGCGGGGAAGTCCGACATCATGCCTTGTAACTTGTTCCTGCGGTTCTCTGAACCCGGCAACAGGAAAGACACACAACACATCCAGTCATGCGAAAAGATGGGGGATGATTTTGAAGGCCAAAATGTAGGTCAAAAGATTAAGACTGCATTCTTGCAAATACAAATTTATGCGTGGGAGGTAACGTGGACATGTAAAGGCTGCATGCATGATACTCGCACATCATGATACTCATGATGAAATGACCCCAGGAGAGAGAATAAGGAGGAGAGACAGAGAGAGAACATCTAGAGACAGATGACAGCGACACAGTGCTAGAAGTCACAGACAGAGACAAAGAGACAGGCGGTTGGGAAAAGAGGTTGGTTTTATTGACAAGAGATGCTGAAACATAATGAGAAGTAACTCATAAAAAAGTGAGCATGTGGGGAAGTGGGGGGAGGGGAAAGACGGATACAACGGTGGCAGGGAGGTTGGAAGTGATGGTTGCTATGGTAGCTGCGTACCTAACTCCCGTCCATCCCCAGAGATCCTGGCCTCTCCCGCCCCCTCCCCATCTTCCCCAGAGCCCAGAAAGTCAAATTCACTGAGGGCGTCTTCTGAGTCATCCTCATCCTCCTCATCCTCCGGGTCCAGGTCTGTGGTCATGGGCTCTGAACCCATCTGAAGGAAAAAAAACATTACATATGATTACATATCATAAGACGTTTAAACATAAAGAAAAAGAAGTTTGGCAATTGCCAGGTGTTATCCGTTTGATTGTTTTGCTTAAAATAATACAGTGTTGCCGTCAGATACAATTTTAATTTGTTAAATGACCACAAACGAAAACACCATTAATCCATTTCCGCATCCCGACAAAAACCTATTTTTGCATTTGTGTTTTCTAATAATGGAAAATAGCGCTTTATAATATTGTATTAGAAAATCATAGCGTAATAACAATTAACTACAAAGTTAATATGTAAAAGGCTGATGCATCAAGATTTAATGCTAGAATTCAATTAATTGTGCAGCACACCTTTCCACGGTTGGCCACTAGGAGGTGGTATAATACAGTCTTGCAGACACGAAGAATAGTACTGTACGTCAACGACTCCAATTTTAAGTGACTCAGTAAGATGCTGTAATATTGTCCATTTTTTGAGAGGATAAAGAATATATACCTGTGAGCGGTGGTCAGCATTGTGAGAGGTGCAAGGCAAAAAAAAAAATGTTTTTGTCCAAATATGCCGAAGCCATTATTTTAAGAGGGCAAAGATATTCTGACTTTTTTTCCCCAAATCAAGCGTGATCGCACCTTTACTCGAGACTTTTTGCTCTTGCGAGGGCCATCGATGCAGTCCGTCGCCATGCCTTGGAAGTCGTCTTCCTCGTCACTGTCATCTTCATCATCATCCTCACATCCGTGCAAAAAGGGGATCTTATCAAGCACTGATCCACCGAGACGTTCTTTAGAGCTTTCTTTGCCTGCATTCCTACCAATAGATAAATCAGTTAGCCTCCCCGCAGAACACTCACCGGTCACTTCACCGTGAGACCCGAACCAAGACATAAAAATCCAGTTTGTTTGGTTTGAACTCACACAGGAAAGCAGTATTTCAACATGAGGAAAACCACTTGTACATGTAATCTTAAGCGGCTTACCTCTTAATTTGTTCTTCTATTTGTCTGACCAATAAGGATTCTCCAGCTGCCCGCATCTCAGGCTCCGGGGAGGATTCGGGTGGCGGAGGCCCATTGGCCTCGGGGCTGCTCCGCCCGAGCAGGGAGCGCACTCGCTTTGAACGCATGTCTAGTATGGTGTCCGAGTAGCCCACTTCCTCTAGATATCTACGTTGACAGGAAACAAGATACTCATTAGGAAGAAATGAATAGTTCATACATCACAGCATTTCATAAGCACACGCCTCTTGTCAAATATGATACCATAAGGAGCATTACCTGCAGTATCCGCAATGGTATGATCCTTTAGTGTGAAAATATGACATGATTTTCATGTACCTTTGTGTCTATGATGTCATCTGTAAAGTCCAAATAGTTGAGATTTGTTGAAGTGTTGACGGGCATGCTTTGAAATATGGTGCAAGCCTGAATGGAATGTCCAAACTAAGGTAAGGATTTTAACTCTTATTTTTATGTGAATGAATTTAAAGATGGCTACGCAAATTTTTTGGAACCTCAAGTCACAGTTGCACCAAGGCAGGCTTTATTTTTTTAAACATCTGAACACATCCCTTTTTTTTTTTTTTTAATTCGATTTAAGTCAAGAATTAAAAACTAACGTCGCTCTGAACGTTGGCTCCATTTTGTTGTTGCCGTAGTGAAATGGTCTTACGGAATATATAAACCTCCCATCTCTTCGGTGCCAATGTTAAACGTGCTCAAATAAAAAGATAAATTGAATCATGGGTATAATGGCCGGCACACCACAGCGTTGGCGAGAGGACCATTCAGGGGAATCGGATAAATATGCTCGGTAAATAAAGCTGGGACAACTGTCTTCTTGTGTGAGTTGATGGTTCGATACCAGCATAGATGGTGGGTAACCATACATTTTTGAGTGTTGTTTTTTCGCTTGAAACAAGGACTCTTAATTTGTTAAGGGGTGGGGGGAGCGAGGCAGGCAATGCTATCAAGGTGCTAAAATGCCGCCTTCACAACAACGGAAAGTAACCAATGATGGCTGATATGAATGAGATGAGATAAGATGAGATAGTCTGATGACACCAGACTGACTTGCGTAGTAGCTGACGTCCCTCCTTCCACGACATCTGATTCGCTGGCTCCGAATCTGACTCAGCTGGGCCATTGGGAACTGCAGAGAGCAAGATTGTGCGGATAAATTAAGTACTAAGGAGGGGTTTGAAAGAACACTAAAAGCATTGAAGCAGCAATGGGTTTAAAAATAGCACAGGAGATAAGGAGACAAACATACTGGGTTCTGCTTCCATCTCTGGTTTCTTGTCGCCGGGACTCAGGTCATTTCCTGTCTTCAGCTTCTGGTGTTTTGCCCTGCACACATGCACAATACCACAAGAGGGCGTCATTACAAGAGAATCATTGGCAAGCTTCAGTATAAAATCACCCTCTAAAACTAGATTAGACAGTAAGAGTGTACTTGGATTTCCCTGGCATTCCGTCTTACCTTTCTTGTTTGAGCGCGTATTCCAACATTTTAATCCGCCTTACTAGGTCCTGTTTCATGTTCTCTTGTCCTTTCCGTTCACCTTGCAGAAATGCTACCTGAGCCTGAAAGCACACAAGAAAAAAAAAATATGAGACGTTTAGTAGCGGTAGCAGCAGCGGCGTAACATTTCACAAACTTTGGTACACTTCAACAATCTAAAGAGATTCAATACAAGAGTTTTATCAAAAACTCAGCCCTTATGAAAAAATAATGATGCTCAATTTTTATTTATTCTCTCTACTGCTGTGTTATTTCAGCAATACTGGACTTATGAGTGCTCCACTTGTGAGTTTTTCTAGATACAAACCACTGCTCTAAAGAATTTTTGGGGGGGTTTTAATTGTGTGTGTGTGCACGTTGTCCGGCATAATCACGCTCCCTACAACAACGCGTAGTTAACAATGTTCGAGTTAACAATGTCATATTTTCAAATGTGTGAAACCACTCGGGGGATGCAGTTCACTCAGTAAATACATCTTTGGTGGCGTGGATCAAAACACTGAGCATTATTAACTTTTTATATTTGTAACCATTTTAACTCTTATTGTATGGTCTCTCAATAGATTGTAATGGTACATCTAAATAATGTATTGTGCCCATACCTATTTATAGCTATAAGAACCATGAGTGCCACTGCAATAAAAAAAAAAAGAATAAATAAATAAACAAGCACAGCAGTCAATTATGTTTTCATGCAGTATTTGATAACCGCGAAGAGACCATGAGCGAACACAAAACGATGACAAGGTTGGCAAAGAAGACTTATGAGAACTCAGTGGAGTGCATGTTAAGTAGAGGGTTGTGGAAGACAGTTTTTATTTTTAAACTCGTCCTAACCAAGCCCTTAGTGCGCAGCTGCACGAGGGGAAAAACAAGAAACGCTGGCCAGATTCAAATGGCCGTGCACGGTTAAGACACATCCTTCCTTTATATGCTTCCTTTCGCTTTTTCCGTCCGTTTCCTTTCTCGGGGAGCAGATAAAATACTTACCTTGAGGAAAGATGTGGTCACCGACTCAACATGTGTCAAAAAATAAAAAGCCCTGATGGAAGAGAGGGAATACTGTAGAATGTGCACTTCCTCACCAGTGTTGCATCAACTGTTAAATGAATGGGAGTAGAAAAAGTCCAACAGACTGAACTAAAATTTCAAAGGGTCAGTTAGCCAAAGACACATGTAACATATATTGTGCCTTCTGAGCAACGTAGGAAAATGACAAAGCAAAACCGAACTTGGATACTGACTAGAAATGCAGACATCCCTCAATTCGTTTATCATTGTGTAAGAAAAACATGAAAGTTCAGGTTATATAATAAGGTGAACCCAAATGAAGCTGTTGACATGAAATCTATTGGAGTGAATCTTAAAAAAAAATGTGACCAAAATTGAAGAAAGAGATGCAATTTTTGAGCGATGCTGAAATTTGCAGTATTGTCACTAAAGCAATTTGAAAAATATTGAGCATTATTCCAAAAAGCTTTTTGGATGCGTGTGCGTGTGCGGGGGTGCAGGTGTGCGTGCGTGTGTGTGTGTGTGTGTGTGTGTGAGTTATGTTCCAAAGAAGAACCCGTTTAATTTGGTGGCAGATTTGATTCATGATTTTTTTGGGGTAACATTTCAAAGTATTTTGACATTTCCCTCACTCTCTAAGCAACCATTGCGTTCAACATAAAATGTCATTTCAGGCATATGCAGGAAGCTATGACGACATATAATTGGCCTTGGAGATCCGCCCTCCATCGAGTGCGATTGAGGTTCATCATGATACATCTCTAATGAAGGACGACACATCCTCCTCCAACAGATTAAGGAGCCACAGAAAGCAAGTACGGGCAAGTAAGCATGCACATCGTGTTGTGTTTTTGCCACACTTAGAATAAAAACATTTAACGGTCCTTTCTCTGCTCCCACATGCATACTCATGCCGAGAAGAAGTAGAACAATCCAATAACATTGTCTCAAGAGGCAGCCACTTGGTCTACTTGAGAGGGCAGTCAATCCCACACACACACACACACACGCACACACCCCCATGTAACAAGCTTGGAGGCCTGCTGGATAATCTGTCAAGCCAACCTCACTGATGTGGCTGACGAGTAATCCCGATTAATGCAATGTGATTTTACGTGCTTATCGCAGACTATTGGAGATAATTGTCCAAGCAAGCTCGTAAACACTGGCAACATGATCATACACAGAAAACTAAGTTTGTTTTAGGCCAGACATGTCCTGGGGGGGATTATCTAAGAACCTAGAGTACGTTATAAATCACTGTGGTCGATGATCGCAGCTCAGCAAAAATGAGCCTTACCAAGTGCACTAAAGGCGATTTGTTATTATATTGTGAACAGGTTCTACAAGGACTGATTGACAGGGATATAAATGATATGCTAAACTACAGACAACTAAGTCTTGAAACTATAAACTGAAATTCTCGAGTAATTCGGGCATCTTGATTACCCTCTTATTTACATGTACAGTACGCTGCCAAGAAGTCAAGATAACGGCAGCAACAATTGTTGATAGTATTCTTGCGAGTAACACACCGCCGAGATGGCATGAAGGCTCATTCAAAATAAACACAGCAGCGCACTTGACCCTCTTTTGCCGGTCAGCCCCCCGCCCTCCGGCAGATATGTCGGTACGGTTCCGGCCTCAACCCGCCACAGCCTTATTCATAAAAATTGGGCCGGGCCGATTGTTCCGCTCCCTGGACGGACTGCCCAGCTCTGAAAATAAACCTTAGCAAATAATATCAGAACATCAATGCCTAGTTACGCTTTTTTTTTTTTTAAGTGGTTCCCGGCAATGTGTCGCGGCTTAACAGCTGACTTGACTTGTCTTCCAGAACCTTTTGGGCCGTTTACTGTCTCAAACTATCGACTTCAAGAACACAACGACGTCTTGGAAAAAAAAAAATTGGCAATTAAGGGTGCTAGAACTAACTTCCTTATGCAGGTCTGTTATCAGTGTTTAGTGCACTAGCAAGTGTTAGCTAGCCCGCGCGAGTGTTCCATAAAGGCTGGCAAGAGCAGTTGGATTATGTTTCAAAGGCAGTAGATGTAAATGACTCCGCACACTTTGATCCCGACAGCCGGACACAGTTGCTGTTCCAGCTTATCACTTTTTTAGTGATAAAAAACAAGTGTGTTGTTTTGGCCTGGCGACATCGCTACTGTGGTTCACTTTGCCTCACAGACCAAAAACTACTGGGAGAGATTTGTCGAAAATCTCACTAATGTTTCTTCTTGTAACCTTATTTTTTTTTTTCCAGAATAACCAGATAGATGGATAAATGAAATGAAACATCCTTGAAAAATACAACACACACACACATTTATATCACCCTTTCGCAACAGCTGCAGCTGCAACAAAGCACTTGACACACTACAGTATACAAAAACACTTGGCTCGCACAACTAACGGCAAGTTTCCAATCATCTTTGCCAAACAAATTGATTTGCATGAATTCCAAAGTGGAATTAATCAGTCTGAGAGACGAACCATGCACTCGTACCTTCCCACAGAGTACAGAAACAAGCCAACACCTGCTTACTCGCACAGCGCTGCAAGTTCACGCTACACCCTTTCAAGGACCCGAAGGTGCTCTGTACCTGGCATCTGAGCTCATTATAAAGTTGTAGCGGCGTTGGGAAAAAGTAGAAACACAATGACATGGCTTATCCTGAGAGGTTAATCGACATTAATATTAATATCCATTCATATAGTTTGAGCGTCAAAGCCCCGGAAAACCACAACATGCTTACGTTATGACGGAGTGTAATGATATGGCAATGAAAAGACGTCATGTTGTTCTTTCCTTCGACGCCTATGCCCGAATTCCGGTTCAGATTGGGACGTGCCTGTTCTTGTTAATGTGTGGGACCCGTGCCAGTTCACTATTGGCGATTCATTTGAGCGCGAGAAGAAAAGAAGCACTTGATACTTTACAAGAGGGAAAGGGGGGAAAAAAGGTGATCAGATGAAAATATTTAAAAAAAAGAACATATTCACTGGGACTTTTAAGGCAAACCAGCACTGAGGTAGAATATGACCTCATTGCACTTTGGAAGTCATCAAATAGAGCCTCGCTTGAGCCTCTGTCATTTCCTTTGTGCCATAAACAAACAAAAGACTCAAGTACAAAGGAGCCGTGATGCAAGCAAAGGCGTCCTGCCACCTGATCTCTCCTTCCTGTGGGTCAGATTTTGTCCATGTGAGCCACTGCTGCTGCTGCGGGTCTGAACAAGATTGGGAGTAGGCAAAAGCAGAAAAGGGTCAAGGGCAGATTTCCGCCTCCACTGGCCACGCTCTATCTCCTCATCCACTCATCCTTGCATCCCAAGAGAGCATCCCGAAAAAAAAATAAATAATAATAATACGGCACTCAACTTTTCTGGGCCACTGTGCTTCACTGGAGTGTGTGTGATCATCCACACGAGGACTAATAGAGGGACGGATGTAAATAAACATAAAAGAGGAGCAAAGGAGGAAGGCGCTGTCTGACAATCACGCAGGACATATGGATATGGTATGTGTGTCATGGCTGAGAGCACAATCCTATTAATTACTGATGTGCAGCCAGGGAACCCGTGAGCCTTGCTAAACAGGAAGTGGCATCTTTTGTGCCTCCAGAAATCTATCCTACACCTGCATTTATGTAAACAGAAAACACATCTCACATAAGAAGAAAAGTTGTTCCCTTTAGTCTACTTGTGCATTCACTTAACTCATTCACTCCCATTGACGGATATAGACGTCATAAAATACATTAATTCTACCAGGGATGGCAGTGAATGATGAAGATGGGCATATTATGTACGAATCAAAATGTTGAAATCAGAATCCGGGCCAATTTTTGAGTCTGCAGAATTTGGGTGGGGTGGGTTGGGTTGTCCTGCGATTGACGACAAATCTAGAGGATACGGCTGCCTCTCTTTCAAAGTCAGCTGGGATATGCTCCAGTTACTCACAATTAAGACTGTAACGATACGTCAACATTAGGATTTGATTCCTGGCCTCTGGTTCAATACACAATTCAATTTTTTTTTTACAAATGAATATCAGGAATATATTCATCAACCGACCAGGACAAGATCTGAGAAAGCTCATAATCACCGGCGGCATTATTGTGGAGAATTCTGCATCACCTGACCAGAACAGGTCCACAGAATGGAGACGTCAACCTGTGGCGCTTCATTACGTTAAATGCACCCTTGTGCGGTCAAAACAAATATCGTAACACGATGAATGTTGCCCACTCGGCATTCTTTCCATTCTTGCCCGTTCATCCTGGAAGAAGTCGAAACTAAGTTGATTTTTGTCAAATCTGGGCCTGTAAGGCCTTTCCAGATTCTTTTTGTGTCAATTGGCAATCTAATTAATATTGTGCTTATGGAATATGAGTTAAGCAGTAAAATACACCCATTTTTAGCCATCTCAGGGGGCGGCCATTTTGTCACTTCTGTTGACTGAAAATGACAGCGCAGTTGCTCAGCCATGATTGGTTGTTATCTGAGCCCTGAGCAACTATGATGTCATTTTCAGTCAACAGCAGGTGGCAAAGCAGCCGTCCCCTAAAATGGATCAAAACGGGTGGATTTAACTGCTTAACTCATATTCCACAAACCCAATCTAGTGGGCCTGCATTGAACATATTCTTGAAAATATTTCTTTTGGCTTGACTTCGTCTTTGAGGGCGATATAAATAAACTTAACTTGACTCAACTAGGTCAATTTTTAAATGAAATGAAAATCCACGATAATGATCATTAATGAAAGACAAAATGTCACACGTTAGAAAGATTTTCTTGTGTCTTGACAGTGTGGACATGCAACCACAGGTGGCCTTCCACATGGAAAAAAAAAGGCACAGGGTTTTCCTGTCAAGGCCACAAAAAGAACTTCCCACGAGTCGTCACACCACCGTGAGACGATAGATGACGCCGACACAACAGGAAGCGAGGATTCTTATTTTACAAGGTATTAACGTCAAGTGCAGCTGACATGTGAGCCAACGCAAGTTGGTAAGTACACAAGGCCAGGGTGCCACGCTAACTGGCATGCTGAGCGCTCCAAAGCCAGAGGCGTGTGGCCATTGGGTAATTAAATGAAGGCGAGGTCATCTCTGCCCAAGCTCACAGAGGGTGGGGCTAAATGTACCCAGAGAAAAATGCCGTAATACGCCATTGAAAGTTCCATGATAGGCCGCGTTGTATACGGTGATGGCCTGTTTCTGACGGCCATTCTCATAACGGAATCCATAAGGGCGTTGAGCGCAGCTTCATTGCTCATCCATATTTTATCAGGCTTCTATTTATACCCACCAAGATAGGAGTGGAGGGCACAGAAGCACGGTGAGTAAAAGTGTTAAGTAACAATGTGTTGTCACAAGTTCCGCTTATGTTATTTTTATAAGCAGCATCAGAATGACGCCAGAAAAAAATGGATTCATTCAAACATTTTGTACATTCTCCTTGTGGTTTGCACAACGATCTGCCTTACACACATCATTTGTGTCATACCTGGGGCTACTTTTTCCTGACTTTGAAAGACATGCTTTTTCATACGTGTACAAAAATATCAAACAAAAAGACAGCAAAAAAACAAGTATTGTTCGACATAAACTTTCCTTGAACATGGCAATTTCACTCAAAAATAACACTTTACAGTAAACCCTTGTCTCAGTAACCAGCCTTTTAGGTTATTCTCGCATCCCGTTGCATTTTTTTCCTACCTAATCAGTCCTAGTCAAACATTTCATCCAAATGCAGCCTGGAACACAAGGTATTTCAGTTATGTCGTGCCTCAAAATAAACATTTGTGGCACAACATAAAAGGACTTAATGCAGTGGAGAAGACAAAAAAATGTCAAGTTTTATGGATATACAAGTTGGAATATGGATATTACGTCTGTCTTGGTAACTACACAAAGTGGGTGAAAAGAATTACAACAACTTCTTGAGAATACGACAAGTGATACATTTCTCAATGTGCCATGCAACTGCAGCTACACATCTAGATATAAATACTACGAAATAAGAGCTGGGATTTTGAACCTGAATGTCTTCAGGATACAACTAAAACAAATGGATTGATGTTGCCATTCCAATACGTTTGAAGGTGACTGTATAATTTACTGTCATCATCATACAGTAAAAATGCAGGTGTGAAGTGCTGTTGATGCTTGCTGGACGACCAACCGGCTCGCAAGTTGCGGCAGCCTCCATCACCTAATTTTCAGAGCATAATTTACAGTCGCGAAGGGAAGTATTGTCATTCGTATTTACCTTAAAGTATCTTCACACAGCCGACATGGCTCATACTCCACCGGCCAGTTAAGTTATATGTCAGGATGGTAAAGTGGTATTTATACGTTAGTATCGCAGCATTTTTGAGTCTGAGTACAGACATTATTGTGACTAATACCGATATCGGTAACGGTGCATACCTACTGAAGTAACCCTGATGAGCGTCTCATGTTTACCTGCATTTTTACTGTATGATGATGACAGTGAAGTATACAGTCACCTTCAAACGTATTGGAATGGCAACATCAATCCATTTGTTTTAGTTGTATCCTGAAGACATTCCGGTTCAAAATCCCAGCTCTTATTTCGTAGTATTTATATCTAGATGTGTAGCTTCAAACAAAAGGTGCTTTGTTCTGAGTTGTTTAACACATCAAGATGTAAAGACCATGAAATAAAAGCTGAACTTTTTTTTCAAATTCATATTTTGATCTAAAACTAGTTTGTCTTCAACACTCAACAAAAACAAAGGACTTGTCCTTGCCGTTCCAAAACTTTTGGAAGGGACTATGCAAATCTATCTCTGTTAATTTGCAGGGTTCGGTAATTGATTGTGCACATTCAGGCAGTTCATCCTAATGTTTTTGTGTGTCTCACAGAAAGAATAGCAGATTAGATTTGTTTTACGGTAAAATGCTTTATATAACGCCTGGAGGCCCTTTACCCAGAGTTTTATAGTCTGAATCACGGCGGAGCAGCAGCTCGGTTTAACGTTAGCTTTTTTAGCATGTTGTCATCCGATTGACTGTCTAGGGTGTTGTGTTGTATTGGTACCCAAGACAGCGTCAAAAGGTTGGATTAATATCATGGCGTGGTTCTAATCATGTAAACATGGCAAATGCAGGAGGTAGTCAATAAAATACAAACACAAAAAATTACCCGGAGTTCGTCTCTTTCCGCCTCCCAGCGGTATTTCTCGGCCTGGAAGCGTCCCCACTCGTACTGGATGAAGTGCAGGATCCCGGGAAGAGTCATTCCCGGATCGCTGTCCTGCTGGGATTCGCGGAGGTGTGACGATCCCGGTACGGCCCCGACCGCCGCCGCGGCAGCTGCTGCCGCTGCCAGACCTCCGGTAGCGGCTACTGGTGCTGCCTGGCCCGGTGCTGCTTTGGGCCCGTTAGGGTTGCGCCCCGCTCCGCTGCTGCCGCCTCCGAAGTTCGGGTTTGGTCCTCCGCCGGATCTGTCCGCCTCCATTTTAACCGTTCAACCCTTCGCCACGTTAAGAACGCGGAAACGGGCAAAGTGTACGGACAATAATAATAATAAAGCGCCAGTGCCTTCCTTGTAACGCAGCCGCACTTGGTTGAAGGCTACCCTCCTTTCTTCCCTTTCTCACACGCACTGAGCAAAATTACTATGCCGTCGGTAAAATACTACACATCCGTTTTTTACCTTTCACAATAAAATCATTGTTAAATCGCTTATTGATCACACAATCGTATTTTAGGTCTGAGTACGCCAGCTTCGCTTTGATACATTATTCTGTAGCTTTAATCGACTTCAAACAAAGCACATCTGTTGAATTATTGCCATATGAAATTTCATCATCATTTTTCATGATACTCTTACTTTGATAATCCTTAATCTCTGTCCTCATTTTAAGAGTTGCTACAGAAGATGCTCAACTGTAAATGACAAATATAGAGCCAGGTCTTCTGTAATACACAACTACTGGGTCGCCAGGGGAGATAGTTTCCTGCCATTTTGTGAGCAAGGATTGTTTTGTAGGTAATGAAGTTAGTACTACAAAATACGCAATTTGATTTCCGCTATTGCTTTTACCAGGCCAATGTGCAAATTAATTGTAAATTGTATAACGATTACAGCGCTTTGTCATAATTCTAAATTGAGAGGCTGCTTTCGGTTTGAACGTTTATTTTAATGAACACAAACCGGAAGCAGTTACGTTGTCACCGTAGGGAAGCTGATGCAGTTGCTCAGAAGCTAGCCTGTTAGCTAAAGGCTAAACACGGGACAGCTGCCCTCAGTCCGTTCCCACTTCGTGTATATAGCTTCATGCGCAGATGGTTAAATACGTGAGCCACGCCCGTTCATTGTTAGTCCAAAATACGATTTAATTGATATCCTCGTTCTTACAAGAACGCATAACACTAGGTTAGGCCAAAGAGCAAGGTTGTCAGAGCTGTGACCCTGCTGGAAGACCAAATGTAGTACTCATGTCGTGAATTATTCAAGTCAGGATGAAATGACATGATTTCTGCAAATTATTGCAACGAAGAAATAATGACTGCTTTCAAGAGTTGGTGAGTTGTAAAAAAAAATGATTTAAAACGACTTTTGTGTGAGGCTAATGTGCTGCATTGGATGGAATTATTGATCAAATGCATGTAGGTGATCTACTCTGAATATTACAAACATCCACACTTTGTTTAAACGGGACTTTTCTGGCAAGTGAAGTGAAATTATAACAATATATTTTAATAATGAAGCTAATCGCTGCCGTCGGGCATGAAAAAAAAAAGGAATGCACGTTGAGCCATTAATATTGCATTTTCAAAGGGAGCAAGTCATTTTCAACACTTTAGATTGGCAAACAGTTAGTAGAAAAAAATATACCAATGTGGGGACTGAACAAAAATATGGTATCGGTTTGTGAAAATATATAACACTGACCCGACATAGGAGCACAAGCGAAACATGACACTGAGAATATTAGCAGCACTTAAAGGGGGTGGAAACTGTGCAGAATTAATGATTAAATTAATATGAATTCGACAGAAAAGTTGAATCATGATGTTTGTGATAAAATGTAAATATAATGTGCAAAAAAAAGTTAAACAAACTGTACTGTATTTAGTTTAGCTCCATCTTACCCGCAAGACTTATGAGGCCAAGCGCTCTAGAAAATAGTACATATTCTTTTCCTCTCTGTTACAGCTTGGACTTAACATCCTGTCCTGTGATACCAATGGGGACCTAAAGTTTGGAGTTTTTCATTCAAACATACTGGACACTTAGTTCCTTGTAGCCATGCGGATCACATTATGCCAAGGCGTGTTAACTGGTGCAATCATCCTCAACCTCCTCATCCTTTACTATGTGTCTCGGGCTCAGCAACAAATGATGGAGAAGAGGAAGGAACACGGCAGGGCCACCAGGAGAGCTGCCTTACCCGCCTCCGCCCAGGGGGAGGGCATTGGGGGATTCGTTGGGCCCGGCGTTGACCCCGGAGTGCCCGGCCTGGTATACAATAAACATAGCCCACGAGTGACCGTGCTCCTCCGCGAGTTTGAAAACTTTGAGAATTACGTCGTGGATGTCGCTAATTCCTTCCTCAGACAAAGACCTGAGCTTCCTTTCCTGGTTGTGGCCGACACACCTCCATACCCGCCTCTGGAGCTCCCCGATGGCACTCGCCTCCTGGTGCTCTCCCCAAGCCCGGACCAGCCACCGCAAGCGCATAGGCCAGAGTTTCACGTCCAGACGGAGTTTGTGCTTCTCGTACCGGACGGTGTGGAGCTGGAGCCGCCCCGAGCTATTGAAAGGCTGATTAAGGAACTGGAAGGCGAGGGTGGCGGTCCAGTGAGGCTGGTGGCTTCACCCGTTCTGGCTCGATCTGCTGTGCAGTGTCTCCACCTAAGGGTGAACCTCCGCGAGTGGACCGCCACTTACTCTATAGCCGCGTCTGGTAGCAGCGGCAGCGTGTGTACGGCCTTGCATGGTGACGCCGTGGTGCTCATCCGCACGGAGGATCTATTTAATCTCTCGGTGCCACTTGGCCGGCCCCTGTTCCCCTCGCTCTTCATCCAGACCACACTGAGGGGCTGGAAAGTGAAGCTCCTGGAGAGCCCGTGTTTTTCGGCCAGCCACCGGCCACTCTTTAGCTCGGCTCACAACCAGTGGAAGGCGGACACTCGCCTGAAGGATTCCACGGGGAAGCTGATGAGGAGCTTCGGTCTTAAGCGTCTCCTGCTGCCCGAAGGGAAGGAGCAGTGGTACGGCTGCAGCAAGGAGTCGCCCCGCTGCTTCGGAACGGTGCAGGATGACACACCGGACTACCTTTACCTGGATCGCTGGACGCCTCCGTGTTGTCTGCGCGCACTTCGAGAAACCACCAAATACGTCATCAACATCCTGGAGAGCTCTGGCGTGCGTTACTGGATGGAAGGCGGGACTTTGCTGGGCGCCGTCCGCCACCAGGACATCATCCCGTGGGATTACGACGTGGACCTGGGAATCTACTTGGAGGACGTGCCCAACTGCGATCACTTGAAGAACCTGGACTCCGGCTCACTGGTGGACGCCAATGGCTACGTCTGGGAACGTGCGGTGGAGGGCGACTTCTACAGGGTGCAGTACAGTGAGGCCAACCACTTGCACGTGGACTTGTGGCCCTTCTACCCTCGCAACGGCGTCATGACCAAAGACACGTGGACCGAGCACAAGCAGGACATGGAGTTTCCCGAGCACTTCCTGCAGCCGCTCGTGCCCATGCCCTTTGCGGGCATCAATGCCTATGGCCCGAATAACCACCGCGCCTTCTTGGAGCTCAAGTTCGGAGAGGGGGTTGTCGAGAACCCCCAGTACCCCAACCCTGCCAAGAAAAGACTGGACCGGGCCAAATTATGAGAGCATGTTTGTTTATATGCTAGTAGATGGACACTCTAGCGCCTGGCTTCAGGCCACATTTGGGAACGTTGTGAGCGAGGTCAAGTTTGGTACTCCTTACCAATGGCGCAGCACAACGCTTACGTCTACATAAAGTAGATGAGCAAAGGGAGACAAAAGTCTGTCCTTAAAAGGGGAGTTGGCAATTTTCCACCAAAAAATCACTTTTTTTTCCCAGATTTGTTAAAACAGTCATTATGACTTGGCAGTGGTGAACTTTTAATATGTTCCAATCTCAAATCAAAAATCATTTTTTTTTCCATTTAAATGAATGGAAATTCCATTCATTAGTCTGATATGGATTTTTTTTAAGGCAGTTACCAATTTCCAAATTTGGCTTAAAAAAAATCGGATAACCAAGGCCGGCATTATTTATTATTTTTTTTAAACACTAATTCTTGTTCTCTTAGACAATGAAATGCATCAGAATTTTTACATTTTTGCTTGAAAGAGCATAAGAGGACTCAACAAATTGTTATAGTCACCACATGCTGCCATGGTAATGACTTTTTTGTTACTTGAAAATTGCACTGGCACTTTTTTACATTTTTGATTGAAACATGTAAATAGTCATCACGTGTTTTGTACAGACACTTTATTATTTTATTTTGATAGATTTTTTTTTATTGAAGCATGTGCAGCTTTTGGGGGAAAAAAAGTGCAGCTTTTGGGAAGTGCTACGTTTATTATATACTATTTTTTTGTTTTGTTTTATTGGCTTATATATTGAAGTTATGTAATATAAAACTCAGGTTTATGTGCAAAGAACAGGTCTAAGCGCTCAAATTTTGGGTGAATTAAGCGTTTATCTGCTACGGTACTATTTGAAATGAATAAGAACTTTTAACGGTTACCACATATGTGAATTACGTCCAGAACATTTGACTGCTTTCCACTATCTTGTCCTTAAGTATTCGTTTGTTTTCACACTAGTGGATTTTCAAGTACATTAACATGTTAAAATGCATGAACTGATTATATTAACTTGAGGGAAGTACTATTGTGAAGTGATAATGATTTGTTTCAACAAATATGATTTAAAAAAAATGTTTCTTGGGGGAAATTGCAAACTTCACCAATAATGATCAGCGACCACTTAATTAGAATGAAACGCTGGACTACTTGAGCTTTGACATTGTTTGCAGATACGTGGTTTACCATACAATGTGTTCTAAATGTTTACAATAGTGTAAAGTGGTTGTATATTTTCACAATTGATTCGAATACTGTCCAATATGTAGGAGCATGTATGTTTTGCCCTTACACGATTTAACTGTGGATTCATCTCACCCCATTGCCTTGGTTTGCACTGATTTTGTTGACATTACAGTTTTTGCACACTTGAACGGCTGTTCTTATATTGTTGTTTCCAAGAAGTGAACAGAAATGTCTTTGCTGTTGTTGGGATTTTGTATGGGGCAAAATAAGCACACTATACTAAAGCGTCTTGTGGCTGTCAGAACCTTATCGTCATGATTAAATCATCTACTGTATAAACGTGGTTAAACTTGCTTTTGAACACTAGGAGGCGTAATCCAACTATGATTGGGCCTCAAAATTAAGATGAGATTTCTGTATTATACAAGACGATGCAGCACGGTATATTTTGTCACTGCCAAGTAGCACACATGTCAGCCTATAGGGAGTGTCCTATTTCCAATAAGTAGCTTTGCACCTGTTGATGCAGCACACTGTATATATCTGATCCCATTCCTATCATTGCCCAGCAGCACTTGGACATCGTCTACCATTTCTGCTTCTGATTTAATGGCAGACTTAAACTAGTGTCTGTAGAAGCCTTTCTACCGGTGGGTGAACATGAACTCACAGAGGACGCGGTTGTTTAGTTTGCAAAGAATCACCAGCCCCGTAAAAATGATGCATCACAACATTATTAAGTCATAAAAAATTTATTGTTTTGAACGGAAGACTTAAATGCACACCTTCCCCTTGTGCAGACATCCCAAAATATAAAACGGAATTCCATATTTTCACAAGCATAGTGTCCACACATTCATACCAAACTTTTACAGCATGAAGATAGGTAACGTTAGTGGAAACGTGGCCATTTATGTAGTTCTAAATTCATTTGCGTGACATTTGGAATTTTAAAAGATAACCCCAGGAATTAGAGCCAATTTCTTTGTAGGAAACCACAATAGAAAGGAAGAAATGGAGTACCGTGTAGGCATATTAACATATTAGATGAATTCATAATATTTACACCAAAAAAGATATCCCAAAAGTGACCAGGAACTCTGAGGTGCTCACTAAAAAAAACAAGTCTTTGAATGTTTCATAACCTTTTGAGTTTTTCATAGGCCAAGTTGTGCTATACAACTAAATTTTGTGCTTCGTAAAACCTTTGTACTGAAAAAAATAATGAATAAAAATAATAAATTAAGCAATCTCCCTCGGTGTGCGAGTAGGATTTTTGGTCTTCAGGAGAAAAATACAGTCTGCAAGCCAGAGTTCAACCTGAGGTGTAGTGGCATCCAGTTTTTGTAATCCACTGCGCATTTTGTCTTTGGTACCTTAGGCCACATATAGATTTAGCATTATTGTTCGCTTTTTTTCCATGCATAAGAAAACACCTTGTATGAACAGTAGGGAGGGCATAAGGAATATATTTTATTCATCGCATCTTTAGACAATATTGAGGGGGAAAAAATGGAGTGTATTACTACTGGATAAAGCCAACCGAGGCGCTGTTGATTGACTTTTAAAACTACTTCGCTACCTTAAGCGTGGTACCCACGTACGGATAATCGGACCAGACTATTGAATATCTCTAAAAGATTATTTTTATGCGATAATCCTCTTGTAAACTTGTTGGGGCCGACAATCGTAAATCTTTAAGCCGTTGTGTGCTGGTTAACAAAAAAAAAATAATAGCTAGTTAAGGCTAACAGTTTTGGTACCCTAGCTTCTGTTTGATATTTTTCCGCAGTCTGGATGCCCTGTGAGACATCTTTCGCTTGTCGGTCCATATCGTTACCTCTGAGTACACCATGCAGTAATAAAAGCAATATTGCACGGAGACTTCCACTTTGGCTTGAAACAAGAGTTCAAAACATGGAACTTCCCATCTATAAAAACAAAATCACTTATTTAAACATTCTAACGAGTCAAAAGTTCCCCATTCAAGGGAAAGCGTGCAGTTTTTTTTTTTATATGGACAACTTCACCCATCTGAGAGAAGCCATTTGCCTCACTGTTCTGTTTGGGATTCAGGAGCTTTTCCGTAACTAATTTAGAATATCCACCACAGGAAAATAATTAAAATTCTCACACCTTGTTAACAACTAGACATTAGACGAGCCAACAAAAGCAGAGGAAATGGTTTCAGAAGCAACTTTTGTACATTTATCACCCGTTTTTGATGGTGAATTGATTTGAATACTCAAAAAAAAAATTGATGTTATAGTAACCATCTAATACGAGTCATGCTACACATTGTTTACGCATCTTAGTTGCTGCTTTGTTCACGTTGGACAGCGTTCTACGTGCGACTACGCATCTTTTATAATGCATGCCATTATGAATGGCCGTCGGTGAGCGGCACAGCTTTGGTCAGACGGAGGATTGGTGAAGTCCGGCTAAAAACTGCAAACTCCCCCTTTAAGGGACAGATATTCCCAATGTTATAAGTGGAACATGTGGAAAATCTGTACGATAGACTAAGTAACCACTATAGTAAAAACACCCTGTCAAACACACAAATAAAACATTTTGAGTACTTTTCAAAAACAGCAGTTAGGGATGAAGGTCATGAAAATGTTCAGGGGAAAAAAAAAAAAAAAAAAAAGCACTTTCCCGATGCTCATTTGCCATTCACCTTTTTGTTAACTTCAATTAAAATGGGACAACAATTGCTGATTATCCTCCACGGGGCCAGTGACACGACAGTAAAGGAGAGAAATGTAAATTGTAACGGAAGTACTGCTAATAAATTACTATTTGGGACATACCCGATAAGAAATCTTTGGTCTTCTACATTCATATTTACCCGTGGAACATGCTTATAGATATATTGTCCAAATGCCAGAATATTCCTGCTTCCAATTTTTAAAATGTTGTGCTGCATCAAGTATATCCTTGCTCCACAAACCTTTTGGAGATGTGTAGAGAGCACGACAGAGATGGCTATATAGAGAGAGAGGTCCAATCGTGTCTACTTGGTAGTTTCCACAGTACTGTTTAACGACATCAAATGTGATGTCTGCGCCTCGATTACATGACAGAAGAGTCTTGATCCCGCTGTGAATTTTTGTTGTCCCTCTGCTCGACGCCTTTCATCTCAATAAGCGGCGAGTGCTCAGGGGCAGATGTGACGGGGTTAACCTCGGCCAGCTCGCCTCCTTCCTCCCGTTGGGCTGTGCGGTCCACGAAAAACTGCAGGAGTCCTGCTCCAAACGCGTCGCCCTCAACGTTCAGCACTGTGCAAGTGCGGTCACTGAATAACAAAGACGGGGAAATTATTACCAGCAACCGGTTAAACTACAAACAGTATCTTGTAGTACTTGGATTTGTCACTGAAAAAGCGTCAAATTGACATGGATGCGTGGAAAATGTGCAAAAGAAGTACAAGCTGCTGCTATCACAGGGTTGTGTACTCACACGAGCCAATCAACAGCCAGGATCAAGGAGATATCGTGGGTGGGCAAACTGACTGCCTCCAAGATGATAGCGAGGGTCAACACCCCGCCAGCAGGTATTCCTGCTGCACCGACACTGGATGCTGTGGCGGTCACACTAGTTATACGGCAGAAAAAGGAAAGACATCAGCAACTCCAAGAAAATTCAAAATCATCACAACGTTCTTTTGTGAGTGTGTGGGATACCTACAGGATGGTAATGACTTGGATGAAGTTGAGGGAATAGTTGTTGAGCTGAGCGATAAAAACGGCAGCCACGCATTGAAAGCATGCGGCTCCGTCCATGTTGACGGTAGCGCCGATGGGGAGGATGAAGCGGCTGATTTGCTTGGAAATGCCGTTGTTTTCCTCCACGCACTTCATCATCAGTGGGAGTGTGGCGGAGCTGCAGGGGGATAAAGGGGGGGGGGGGGGGTGAATAGACCGGAGTCATGAGTTTAAGAAGAAGGAATTGCAGACAAAAACAAAAAAAAGTGTTGTTCCACAAGGTTCTGTCCTAGGGCCTCATCTGTTCATCTTCAGCTTACTTCCATTTGGTCATATTTTACAGATTGAATTTGGAGTCTATCCCAGTTGACTCAGGGACCAAAGGCAGACTACACACTGTGAGAATTGATTGAATTTCAACAACTCCACAACCAAGTGCATCATCTAACAATATGCCGTTGATCACACAGAACACATGACTGTTCTGCACTGGCTCCAACTGTTAGGAATGAGCAAGTTCGTTACCTCGAGGCCGTTCCGAAGGCTGTGGCCAGAGCTGTGAATATGCCCCACAGGAAGGTGTACGGGTTCTTCCTCGTGATGACAAAGTAGATGGTGGGCAGCACAATGAAGCCATGGATGGCGTGCCCAACAATGCAGCACGCTATGTACTTTCCCAGGCTGGCAAACAGCGTGCCGACATCCTCCATCTCAACAATCTTGCCAGCAACTAGGAACATGATACCGATTGGGGCATACCTGAGGAGCGACAGGAGGAAATTAAAGGTTGTTAAAGTGTATGGGACACAAAAAAAAAAAAAAAGCCTACAACCTTTTTTTAAGAAGGAGTACAAGTACAAATAAGATTCCAATAATTACTTTAGTTAAAAAAAAAAAAAAAAGGCCTCAAAAGAAATGCACAAAACAATATTTTATTTTTTCATGAGCTGTGTCCACCCACTGGTCATGTGACCCAGTGCATGCGTGACATCACTGGCCCAAGGTGGTCATATTCAGACTGTGAAGATGTTGATGAGCAGAGAATCAGTAATTATGGTTGCTGTGGTTTTATGCTTTAACTAATAAAAGAGAAATGAAATGAAACAGAAAAACTACAAAGGGAACACTTCACAGCCAAAAAGTCAGAGACATGGCTTGATGATTATATCTGACTTCTTCGTGATTTCACTGTCGCGCCGGAAAATGTTAAAAGCATAATGCTAAATCTCTGATAAGGTGTATCAATTTGACAAACCATTCTTTTGCAACATGGATATTTTATTGTTTATTACGATGTATTAAAATTTTTTTTTTTTTTTTTTTAAATCATGTCCCACACATTTTCAGGGGGAAGGTATATTTTTTGTTTTTACTGCACAGCTCTTAACGCTGTAACCCCAGGCACTAGAAATAGTAAGTGGTGCCATGCCGAGCTTCGTATGACCCGAAGCACCTCGTCAAATCCGAATCCTTACCACATGATCCACGACACCAGCACCATGGTGGCTTCATTGAAGGAGTTGAAGAATTTAATCAAGATCTCGCCTTCCTCCCCCAACTTCCTTAAAGCCACACCGAACACAATGGCGAACACCACTAGACCCAGAATATTCATCCCGTCCTGGTCGGTTCCAAAGGGAACCTACACACATACGCAAGACTGTCAGGACACACTCAACGAACCTCAAAGCAATTTATTAGGCGCAGTCATGATGGCCTGCTCACCTTCTCCACTGTTATGTTACGGACTCCATCTGTGCCATTTGTGCTCACCAGCTTGTAGCTTGTTCCATACTGCAAAGGAGAGCTTTGTCAGCTTGAGAAGCATTTCCATGTTAAGTCAAATTGTTTACGGCCGCTTGCAAGATACTGTCAGGGCTTACCGACTGGAAGGCAGCAGACACCAAGTTGGAGGGAAAGACGTTTCTGTTTGCGAGAACAAACGAATCAAAACCACATGGCATTCCAGAATATCACATGATCAAGATGAAAATCAGATGAAGTCTTGTTTGTGATTTATTGAAGGGACGACACAATTTGCGTTGGCAGAGTCGGGCCCGTTAAAGCCGCACAAGTCAAGCGACGCCTCCAATATGCCACGTTATACGAAGGAATTAAGAGTAACGAAAACGAATTTGAAGAGGAAACTTAGAGAGATGCACACCCCTCGAACAAACATTTAAATTTAAGAGACACACCATCGTGATTTGTGACAGCGGACAGATGCTCTCGGAACGATAGAATCGCAATGCTGGGGGGGGGGTTTAGATCATGTGATGTTTGTGATTCGGGCATGTGAATAAACCTGACTTGATCATGTGGAGACACCACTTCGAAAATACAGGTCAGGCGTTCCAAAAGTGATCACACACTTTTCTTTTTGTTTTTTTTCTATTAGGTTACATTTATCATTGGTACAAGACGTGAGACCATCAAAATTTAACAGCTCAGACTCAAGTTTTTTTTTTTTTGTTGTTTTTTTTAAATCCTTGCCCAAGGCTCGTCAGGTGACATTGGATCAGCGTTCCATATTTGCCACCTGGGAAGATATTTTTTCTGTCCTACTCAGCAGTTTGGCGCTTTCGGTATGTTTATGCTATCAGTGGCAAGATTTGTTCTTGACAAACCTTACAGAGGAAAGCCTGCTACTCCCACTACCAATGGAAACGCTGAACTTCTGCAGCAGGCATTCATGCAAAGCCATGGAAATTTTATCTGGAGAGCTTCGCTGTTACTCAGCATCAACTCAATTCAGCAGCTCCTTTGGAGAATGATCCAGAAGTTTATCTGTACCATCTTCAGGTTGTCGAACATTCAAACAACCTGAAGTCAAACAGAACTCTGCCAAGAACAAATCCATGTGGCCCGGCTGCAGGAAGTCTTCTAACTTGCAAGCGTACAGACTGTGCACATTGCCTCTGGGGGGATATGCAAAACCATGTCAACTTATTCAGCTCATTAATTAACTGTTGCTGTGTAGCCAGCATTTATAGAGTCACACCAAGTATTTTAATGATTGATACTATACAGATTTCCAAGCAGGAAAAGCAAACAATAGCAGATGGCAATTGAGAACAGTCAACAGGGATGTTTCTGAGGTGTCTCCGGGAAGTGTTGCAGTGATATGTGCAAAATATAGACGTGTCGGACACGCAGCGAGTGCACCACTTGACTGACAGGTCCTTTTTTTTTTTGCTTTGTTTTGGACAATTTGTTGAACAGCAGTAGCCATGCTGCCAGTGGGTTCTTTTGCCAAAAGACAGCAGGACACCAACTGAGAGGGCTCACTATAATAAGAGACACGGGTTTGGCTTGCTGTTCTATTATCATAATGGCTCAGTGTGGGTCTGCGTGTATGCACCGCCTGGATGCATTCCCTGGTTATTCACTGATCGCCCCCCCCCCCCCTTACTCAAGCTAGCAAAACAATAACTTCTTCATTTGCATGCCAAATAAGGTAACTATTGAGTTCATTTAGTCTGATTTGTCACTCTGGTTCAGGGGTGAGCAACCTATGGCCCGTGGGCCATAAACGACCCACAAGAGCACTTGAGCCCGACTTAAAATAGATAAAACCTCGAGAGTAACTTTTTTTTTTTTTTTTTAAAAACCTTGAATTATATACATGTAATTAGTTTAAAATGTATTGTAATTTCTTTCATTAAATTACATTTGAATGACAAAAACTGGGCGGCACGGTGGACAAATGGTTAGCATGACGGCCTCACAATTCAGAGGTGCAGGGTTCGTTTCGGGCTGCGCCCTTCCTGTGTGGAATTTGCGTGGTCTCCCTGTGTCTGCGTGGGTTTTCTCCGGGTACTCCGGTTTCCTCCCACATTCCAAAAACATGCATGGTAGGTTGATTGGACACCCTGACTTGCCTGTAGGTGTGAATGTGAGCGTGGATGGTTGTTTATCTTTATGTGCCCTGCAATTGGCTGGCAACCAGTTCATGGTGTAACCCGCCTTTCGCCCAAAGATAGCTGGGAGAATGAGCTCAGAAAATGGATGGATGGATGACAAAAATTCAAAATAGTACCTGAGTGTTGCGTGCGCAAACACTTGTGAAAGTTAAGTTCAGCAACAAGTTTGATTGTTTTATACTGTAAGCAGTGGTTGTATTTTTTTAACACCTCTGGGACACTGATACGTGTCTGGCATACAACTGAAAGCAATCACCATTTGAACACTGTAAAGTCCTCCTCTATTCATATTCTAATGAGGCCTTGAAGGAGGAGTGTTAAATTGTTTCTGGTTTCTTCCTGCTTTTAATGAACCGAGCTGTCCCAACAGGTAGCATTTCATAACGTGCTTGTTAACCATTCCACATCCAAATGTGACTTATATGAGCTTATCTTGGTAGTCAATTCTTAAAATAAATTTTAAAAACATGTGCGTGAGGACTGATGAGTGTGATTGGACGCCCCTTTAGACCCAGAGCGTTAATTTAGCCTGTAGCAACCTGAGCTGATGCAACGACATGACTTCATTGCAGCAATGGTGTGCTAAATACAACGTGCCATGTGGGTCACAGCTTCGCGTGCACTTTCAGGACGATCCCTTGACAAAGCACGGAAACTCGGGCATGTGAACAACGTTGAACTTCGAGTGTTTCAACTCACCTGATTAAGTCTAGAAAAGAGTCGATAACTTCTTTAGGTTCGGGCACGGCATCATCAAAGCCAGCGACTTTAGGTTTGGTCAGAGTCACCGCGCCGGGTCTGATGATGAAAGCCATCACCACCCCGATGGCCGATGCGATCAACGTGGTCACCAAGAAGAAGAGCATAGCCCAGCCGCCCAGTTTGCCCAGAGCTTTGGGGTCAATGCTGGCTGCCCCCGACACCAGACTGCACACCACCAACGGGATTATAATCATTTTTAGTAGCCGGATGAGCAGCTCGCCGGGGAAACCGATGTAGATGATTTGGGTGCGGGAGAGCTCGGCGTTCCGCACGCCGAGGCCGATGAAGACGCCGATGATGACGCCCGCGACGGTCAAGAGCACCAGGAGGTTCTCCATGACTATCCGCTTCACACGCCGGGAGAGAGGCTCCGCGGCGCCACGCGACGAACCGTTTGGCAGCGTCTCCTCACCGTTGTGCACTTTGACGTCTTCCACCCCGTCCGTCATCGTTACGGCCTGTTAAAAGTTGCCCTGGTAAGAAGTTTTGGCGTTTAAAAACGGGAGTGTGAGTTGTGAGGTAGATACGAGGGAAGTGTTCTGCCACTCGCTGCGTGTGGCTGGCTGAGACGCACTCTTAGTAGTACGTAAACGGGAAGTGGAGCTGTGTGACGTCAAAGAGGGCGTGGCCTAATTGATGCAATCATTTTACAGTCACTGATGGTGTAGTGCGGGGGTCAAACTAATTTTTCTCGCGGGCCACATCGAACCCAAATAAATCATCATCATATTAATAATATTTTATTTTTATGATTATATATACACAACTAACACTTTAAAGACAGAATTCTGAGTTCTGACAATGTTTTCTTTTTTTTTCTCTTTATTTCTTCACTGGCTAATCTTTCATTGTCCTCTCTCAACAAAGCCACAACACGCCCCCCGCCCCAAATTCATACTTAAAAGTGATCATTCTCACTTTTTATTCTCAGAATTTTCACTTTAAGGTAAAGTCAGCATTTTCACTTTATTCTCAGAATTCTGACTTTAAAGTGCTTCTCACTTTATTCTCAGAATTTTCACTTTAAGGTAAAGTCAGAATTTTCACTTTATTCTCAGAATTCTGACTTTAAAGTGCTTCTCACTTTATTCTCAGAATTCACACTGAAAAATCAAACTTCTCACTTTCTTCTCAGAACTCAAGATTTTAAGTCAGAATTCTGACTTTGAAGTAGGCATTCTGGGAATAAAGTCAGAGTCCTACCAATGTTTATCTTTCATTTCTCCACTGGCCCTAATCATCTTCCCTATTTACTGGATAAGCAGTGTTGAAAATGACATTTTTCCAATGGTCACGACCGTGCCGCAAATAGCGAAAATCTGCGTAATATTAACGGCCATTGAATTGTATTGTAAAGAGAAAAGGAAACCTAAAACGTTTTTCAAAAACACTGATACACATTAAATATTAATTCTCCATGAAAAAAAATGAAGGCGAATGGGGAAAAATTCTGAATTTTTTTTAATCCACGAATACCTACCTACAAAAAAGTTGCTCCACAACTACCACCATAATGACCACCATTAAAATACAGTAGCATATTAAGCCTAGGTGTTGAATTTTTGTAGCTAAAAAGTATGGATCGGAAAATAAAATTCACAGTTTGAACGGCAAGTAAAAAATGCCTCTTGCAGTAAAGTTATATGTGCCACCACTATTTTAAGCTCCAAAGGTGTCATTATTCAAACCAATTTGAATCGTAAAATTGGTTTAAACCAAACAAAATTGAATGGTTATATTTTAAAATGCACCATCTTCAAGTATCAAGATATGTATCAAATCATCTTTTCGGAGAGATGCACACCAGGTATAAATCAGTTTGAAATTACTGATAATTGATTAAACTAAACTAAACGCCAAGGGGTGTGGTGGATTGCTGTCGTATGTTCCCGATTGTGACGTATATGCTCCAATCCAATATATTGTAAGCGCTGTATCAAAAATCCGGCCTTGACAAAGATATACGAGCTTGTACAACAGTTGCACCTTGTTAAAATTTGTGAAAACTGTCATTCACAAATCTTTTAAGTATTGTCTGAAAAAATGAGTGCCCCTTGTTACCAACATTAAAATACAATAGTGCAGTAGGTTGTGTTCCTGAAACGAATACTAGTTACTTTAACATTATGCCGAGTTTCAGCACTGCATCGAAATATTGTACAGGACCATTTTACTAAAAAGCTAAATACAACTGAACTGTACTTGGGCAGTTCTTTCAAGTACCACTAGAGGGAGCCAGAGTAACGCTAGTGGTACAAGTACCACGCTTTGATAATCACCGTTTTAAAGTAACACACCATTTTAGTATTTTCGAAGAAACGAGGGGAAACATGTCAGTTTATCACATTTTAATCACGTGCAACCGGAAATTAGTATTTTATTTTTCTTCTGTGAGATTGTGCATGTGCACCTAATGAAATGTCCAGTGAGTGTATGTCAACATCTCTTGCGTACATCTGCATGCCAAACAGCACCTGGAAAGAGCGCTACTCATAACATATTCCGTTTGCCCTCTAAAGGTTTTCCAATACAAAACCGCCCCCCTCAGTCAGTTTATTTGCTCTCCTCATGGGAGCTTAAACAAAGAATTCCAAGATTAAAATCAAAGTGTAACGCATGTGGACTCGCCATGGAACTCCGCTAACATTAGCGTAACATCTGTTGTGTAAGAATTTACAAAATAATAAGGGGCCAACGCTGAGAAGCGTGTTTTTCAATCTAGCTGATGCACCACTGCTGTTTAGTTGAGGGGCAATTGTGTCACTTCAGACAAATTAAACACATTCCTCAAATAGACTTTTCACATTTCCCATCCTGAAAAAAAAATGGCTAGTTTGATTAGTTTAGGACTAAACTTCAACTGGGAATGGAAAAACACATCTTGAAACGTCCTTTTTTAGGATTTGTTGATTAGCTGTATCTGTATACATGTCATTATTATGGAAATTGGCCGCACTGTTAGATAACAGTGGCTCTAATTTACATAACGACTTGCTCAGACACATTTCAGAAATGGGCTGATTAGAGGAAACAAGGATTTACTTGGCTGTTCAATTCTACATTTGATGGAACTCCAGAAACCCAACTACAGTGGTACCTTGAGATATGAGTTTAATTTGTCCTGTGACCACGCTCATGTGACACTCATATCACAAATCATCTTTCCCCAGTAAAATGAATAGCAATAACATTACCACATTGCAGCATCACAAAATGTTTTTGTTTTTTTAATTATAATTAAAAAAAAACACTCTCTTAAATATTAAATGCAATGTAAAGAAATGAAACAGTTTTTGTTTCAATTCAATGGACATTGTGCTGCTCCTTGGCCACCTGGGGGCAGTATAATACAGACGGATATACTGTACATGGAGGGATATCAGCTCCGCAGTACAACGGTAATATAAATTGTTTGTTGCAGATGATAAATAATTTATGCCTGTGATTATTGTTATATGTATTGTACATGTGTTTCTCCACCGTTTGTGTTCAATTAACCATTGCTTAAAGTGCTATTGCAAGAGCGTTGCGATCCAGTAGCCAGTTCATGTTTCCTATTATACTGGTAATTTTTCACCATGTTTTTTAAACAAAGATGCAAGTAAACTTTTCTTGATTCATATTTTCACTGATCCTGAATCTGGCTTTGTCTTCTTTTTTTCTGGCACATCAGGTTTTCAATGTATTATTACTACTAATAACAATAACATTACATAGTAATATATTTCTCTCTCACACATTTATTGTTTTTTTAACGGTTTCTTTGTTCAATCGCAACATGTGAATGATTAACTCATTCACTACCAGCCGAGTAAAAAACAAACAAAAAATGGATCTTTGACGTCTTTAGCCGTCAATGGGAATAAATGAGTTAATATGATACAGTGCAGTTCTCACTGATGATTGTAACATTTGTAACATTATTCTACTTTTAAACAACAGTAAAATAAAACATAACATTTTTATACTTATATGTTTAACTCATTCACTGCCATCCCTTCTATATCCTTCAATGGCAGTGAAGGAGTTTTAAGAATGTCACTTAATGAATTGCCTGCCCAGGTAATACAACTTTTTATGATGGCAACTTCTTTTATCGTGGTTGTGGATTTTGCCACATGAATTCTGCCTAATAACAAGTGTGCGAAAACGGGATTTATTTTGTGTGCAATTTTCTAATTTACCACCTGAAATGGAAGCTCTTTCAAAGATACAAAATTCTTCCTTGAATCAATTTAAAACAAACTGCTAGAGGGAATATGTGTGCAAAAGCTGTCAGGTTGGTCACGTAACCACCAAAAAAAACCGCATGGGACAACAAAAGTATTACCGTCTCAGATGTCAGGAGCGGAGACAAACAAGGAGCGCTCTGCCGAGGTGAAGACAGAAAGGAAACTGATCTTTCCTAATCTTCATGTAACTCAATGCCTGTTATTTGGGGCTTGATATGCAACATACTCAATTCAGGCCCTTCGTGACTGCTTTTTATCTTTGCTTTTCAGAAGCCATAGAGAAGTACACCCCCCCCTCCCCCAAAAAAGCGTATTCTTCTAAGGCTGCTTGTTATGCGGAGAAAATGTGCTTAGTCATGATGAGAAGGCATCACAGAGCCAATGTGGCGAGTAGGAGCTGTATTGTTTATGGTAAGCCAAAGGTCATCATTTGAAATCAAAATTTCTTTGTGATACCAGCTTCATTGTTTGATTCTTGTTACGTTTGTACATTATAGTTTGGAAAGGACTATCCATTCATCCCTTTTCTTAATCGCTTGGTCATTGGTCACAATGGTCACGACAATGGCAAGTCACGCCAGCTCTCTGTTCATACATGCAAAAATAAAGCATCTGAACAAAAGAACACTGTACCCACTGTGAAACATGGACAAGGCTTGGATATGTTCTGTACCTTTGAATCTGCGCTTGTTACAATGAAATCTGAATGTCGGCCTTCTGGAAAAATGCCGCAGGTATTTCTGCTGACAATGTGGACATGTATTTAAAAATCCCAAATCCCAAAAAGAGCTGGTTGGGGGAACGTGCGCATTCTTGAGCTTCGTGGGCCACTGCTACTTGACGCAGTCGAGATGATTGAATGAAAAGACGTAATACATTATTACTAGGACCCAACCGATGAATCGGCCAGGTGATATTAGCTCTTTTAAAATTGGCAAAAATAATCTATACTTTGTTTTTTGTCCACTTTTAAAACTCATTTGGAGACACATTTTTATTCTTTTGCTTTCAACTCAATCAGAATTTTATTCAGCCAAATATTAGAATCGGCCTAAAAAAATCCATATCAGTCGGGCCCTGATATATATATATACATATACATATATATATATATATATATATATATATATATATATATATATATATATATATATATATATATATATATATATATATATATATATATATATATATATATGTTTGTCAGCTGCATTTTTCACAGCCCTCATTTGAGTTTGTTGTGCTTGAGGACGCATGGTGAGTGTTCTGCACTTATTAGTAACATATTTTAAACGTGCGTGCCAAGCTTAACTAGCCACAAAAATCTGTTTCTCGTTAATTCTGGTGGAAAACAAACAGAATGGCATTTAATAAACGCTCCCCCCCCCAGCATTCCTCTCCATTAAACGTCTTGTCAAATGAGGCCTTTGCAAAAGAATGTCACCTTTCCATTCACTTCCTCTTGTGACAATGCCATGAGTGCACACTCCGACTGTGTTTGTATAGCAATACAGTTACCTGTTAGAGGTCACAGCTGTCTGTCAAAACTCGTCCTGTCACATGACACCGTAGCCTAGCAACCTTCCGTCTGAGCCAGTCGTAGGCACATAGACCACAATATTAGGTAGGACATAAAAATCCACTCTTGTTGTTGGTACTTTGCAGTGCTCGAAACCACTGAGAGATGTGGCTTGCGTTATGATTATGGCAGAGGTCCATCGATAACGTAAAAGCAAGCTGGCTCATTCGCCCTTTAAACACAAGCCATTAAACACAAGCCATACTCGTATTATCTTCGATTTTGTATTTATCCCTGTGATTCATTCCCATGTGCTCCTGTGCCTTAACGCCCTTCCTCTTATGCATACAGTGAGTCACAGGGGACGTTCCTGTCGTGGTGGGATTCAAGGACACAATGCGTTGATGTCACGTAGTTACCTGCGCCGCATTGTAAACCGGCAGAGGGAGGGATCAATAAAAGGCAAGCCAGAAGGGGAGACGGTCTACACGCCACTGTTCAAATGCAAGGTTTTGTCATTTATCAAGATAAGACCAAGATATAAAATTTGTAAATGTTTTCAACTATACAACTCAAATGAATTAATCTTTCGAAGAGGAGAAGTGAAGCCAAACAATGATTAACAAAAATGTGCACACCCTCTTGTAACTTGGTTGTGGCTGTGTTTTTCAAAAACTTGTGTTCAATGCGAGTCAGTCTATAGCTGCAGCCAATCCGCATGCCTCTGATTAACTCCACATGAAATTCAGATATTCTAGTAGGCTTATCCTGACTTTTTTTTTTTTTGCTTCCTAGGAGACACCGGGACATTTTGTTCTAAACTGGCTGCTATTTGGGGCTGTTGTTAATTCTCTCCACCTTGACAGTTTCAGCCAAACGGCCTCAAAGAATGATGCCGACACCCGCCATGCTTCACTGTAGGGATGGTGTTCTTTTGGTGGTGGGCAGTGTTCTACTTGCAGGAAAATAATGGCCTTTTGGAATTGCAGCCCAAAAGTTCTACCTTGCTTTCATTGGGCCCCCCCCCCAAAAAATAAAATGTTGTGATCCGAACAATGGAAAAAAATGGATGAATGGAAATGAAATGTCAAGGTTCAACTTTATTAAGATCTGTTTCATCTATTGTTATTAAAACAATCACTTTTTGTCAGAGGAAACTCTGGCCCAGCTGGGGTGACAAACTCCAGTCCTCGAGGGCCCGTTTTCACGTGTTTTCTATCTCTCTCAGGCTTCTTCAGAGCTGATCATTTGAATTGGGTGAGAGAGATGGAAAGCATGCAGGAAAGCGGACCTCCAGTACTGAAAATATATTTTTCATATTTAACCGTTTTTGCCCAAATCTGGTTTAATGTGGTCTAGATTTTTTTTCCTACATCCTGTATGAACCTTGAGTTTGATATAAACACTTAAAGTAATTTAAATTATTGTGTCTTGATTCTAACAGACCCTTTGAGTCCGTTTACCAAAATGTCGCAAGACAGTTTTGGCATCACTGGCCTGAAGTTTTAGTGGGTCAGCAAAGGGCAGAGAGAACATGCGACCATGTCGACTAGAAAACAAACACAGAACGCTCTCTTTCCTGCATGCCATATTGAGCCAGTACAAAAGCGCATGCAGACGGAGCGCTGATTTGCTGAGGACCACACACCCTTCTTGTCACGCCCCATTTTCCGGTCCGGGCTCCTTTCGCGACGCCTCTTACTCTGCAGTCATACGATCTGACTTGACTGGCTCTTTTTTTATGGACTCCTGCTCTGCTCACACTCACTGCTCCTCTTTGTTCTGAGGGAAAAGCAGTGGTGGGAAGCAACAAAGTACACATTCTGTACCTGATTACTGTACTCGGGTAGTTTTCAGGTGTCTGTACTTTATGTGAATGTTTATTTTTCTAGTGACTTTTACTTTGTACATTTGACAACAGATAAGTGTACTTTAACTCCCTACTTTGTTAATATTAGCGTCTTACTTATTTTTATTACTTCACATAAATAGAGAGGAGAGGCAACCATAGTTGAAATCTTGATTGATTTTGTTCCTAATTTAACAATGTAAGCAAAGCCACATGAACGTGTCGTTTTGTTAGCATAATACTCGCGTCAACGCTAGCTAGCTCTTTGTTTAAAAAAGAAGCAACATTGGAATGTAACGTGATTTATTTTTTTCCAGCAACCAATTCAGTGAAAGCAATTTGTGCCCATTTTTTCCTCATTGTGCCAAGTTGTGTTATTAAGTTATGTTATGAAATTCACAGTCGGTATCATTTTTTTTTTTTACTTTAGCCCTGAAGCCCATTTCACTCTGTATTTTTTTCTTCTTTTTTTTTTAAACTTGAAATATAGTTCAGAATTCAGAGTCTGGGCTATTATTTATGTTTTTATTTTTTAGTAATGACTGCGTTTGTATTTTATGGGTCTTTTAAGCTACTATTTTAAGATTTTAGTGAAGTTCCCTTTAATGTTATTCCAATAACTGCTTTAAATGAAAATACCTGTAACATACATTCCGTGCATATGCAGAACACAACACTGCAGCGTTGTTCATGTAGCGGAGGCATGTTATGCAAAGAATGTTTTCCATGATTTGGGGATGTGGAACATACAAGTCGTTGCTACCCTACATTTAACACGCTCAACAGAGGGGGCCTTTAGCGGGTAACTCGGAAAACCTGTACTTTGTAAAGCTAAGACAGCAGTGGTGTTGCTTTTACATTTAAAAAAAAATGCTGTTTACGATATTTTATGAATTATAAATATTGCTTTTTTTAGAGTATGAGTTTTGTGGTATGTTGCCGAGGAAGTCTGGAATCCATGTAGACGGTGATCTGCCCATGCCAAGGTTACGCACTTTCAGTTCAAGTTTAGAGGTCATGACAGCATTACCCCTTCTTCTTTTCTTCTTCGATTCCTTTCGTTTTGACGCCTTGGCGGTCGCCACGATGCGCCACCCTTTTTCATCGAAGTCTATTTTCTGCTTCCTCCTCCTCGAACAAGCTGACCTCATGTCTTCCCTCACATTAACCTTCTCTTTAGTCTTCCTCTTGCTCATTTTCCTGGCAGCTACAGGCACCCAAAAAATCCACGCTTGGCTATTCCATGGATTATCTCTTTTCTATTCGACAGTGTTACATGCAGATCTAAATCCACCGACAGCAGGTCTTGCCATTGTCCAGGTGTGAAAGGTGTGGGGAGGGCTGTGATAGGTGCGGCTGAGATTAATTCTAGTTCACCCCGGACTGAAACAGATCAAAATAAATATATATATATATAAATAATCCATACACAAATGAGTGATGTCCCTTTTTTTTTTTACATTTTGTGTATATTATGTCCTGTTTAATTCCATTTTATTCATCATCAATCAATCAAGCAAGCGAGCAGCCTTTTATCGAACCAAGAAGAATTCATAATACTAAAGTAAAATATCTCATTTCCCGTCATTGTAGACATATTCCCCTGCATTCTCATCCCACCAATCCAAACATTTCATTTCAAATAAGCATCCTCATTATTTGACTCCTGCAATATTGCCAAGCATCCGACCTCATTGGCCAGCACGATTAAAGGATTCACTTCAACGTAAGTAAGTTCTAAACGGTATTTAGTCTGCTGCTGCTGCTGGTGGTATTCTCATCTCACAATATTAAAACGAAACAGGCTTCAGATTCAATGAGGTTGTCCATTATGGTGAAGTGCGTTTAAAATGAATACAGAAGAATTTTATTTATATAGCGCATTTCACCAGAGCTGCATCTGCAACAAAGCGCTGTCCATATACCGAAATATATATTAGAACACATGAACAAGAACAAATGAAAGCTGAAAATCCTCCCCCCTCCTGACGACAATACTAGCGTGCTACTACTTCTGCATGATCCTCTTCATCTGGACCAGATCCCTCCTACCCTAATCTTCCTGTTCTTCCTTTTATGCTCTAGGGCCTAGAGGATTACTCTGCGGACTGCCACTTGTCTGCAACATTAGCTCAGATTTATCTTGAGTTGTGTTTTTTTTTCTTTTTTTTTTACAACAATTCTCCTGTGAGAAACAATTGAAATGGAAACAATCCGTCCCCTTTATGAATTTGAAAGGCAATGCGTGAGCATTTCGACAGCATATAAATTGATCGGTGGCTGGAAAGATTATTATCAAAAATATAATGACCAAATATTACAAGAATAATTAGCAGGGGTGCTCATTTCGTCCATCGCGATCGACCAGTCGCTCGCCAATGGGTTGTCGGTTGATGGCATTGACATAAAAAGCAGCTCTAGTCGCAGACCTGTTGCCTGCCTCACCGCGCATGCCCATAAGAGGGTGCAAGCCGTACCGTGAGAACTGTCATATTGCACAGCGCCCCCCCCACACCCCCCGGAATGCAGACACACATTGATCTGGAAAGCCTGCCTAGCCGAGCATCCTTAATCGTGGCGGATAACCGGGAAGCACCGCAGCCATTATACATTCAATTATAGGTAAAAAAAATAATAAAAAATGACAAAATAACAGTGTTAAAACTCATCTTTTTCAAGTGGGCCCATGTTTGTTTGCCTTTCTTGGTCTCACTCTCAGTCTCAGACGACCTTCTCCAAATCTCTACTTTCTCCCCGTCAAACCCTGACTGATGGGCTTCTGGTCCGTTCTCTTCCATCGATTGTGATCAGTTATCCTATTCATGATGCGTCTTAGGCACGTGTTGATCCATCTCCATGTCGCAGGACTGCCTTATCATGTGCGTTGCTATTGAATATGTTGACTTTGTTATGGAGGGACAAAGCCTTAATTCCAGATGTGTCGCGGTGTGTTCTACAGGCGTGTCTTTCCTTGTTTATTCAGCTTGACGTCCTGGTCTGATCTGCCATCTTTGTTGACGATGCCTTCTCAGTGCAAAGGAGTCAGTTTCTTTGAGGTTCTCTCCCTGTTGGTTTATCGGGGCTTTCCTGCTTTGTTGTTTATTCACATGTTTTGGGTCTTTGTTTTGTTTATTGTCAGCTGCCTCTTCACAGAGTCGTGTTAATTTTGATTGTGTGTTGATGTTGAGAGGCTGATGTCATCTGCAAAATGGAGGTCCTCTTGTTGTTTTGTGAAGCTCCAGTGAATATCCTTCTTGCTCGTTGTCTTTTATTTTTTCTCATCATCCAATTGGTGACCATTAAAACAATTTTTTGTAAATAACACTGAGATTCCCCTGTTGTGTAATGTCAGCAACATCTTTCACATGATTTTTTTAAATACAATTTTTGTATTGGATATTTTTTTAAATATCTATTGTTATGACCAGTGAACACACTGTATTTAGTAATTGTACGATAGGAATGCTCATCAGGTGGCCATCACCATGGAAACAAAAGTTGTGATCTTAGAGTGGAGGATGTTGCGGGTGGTTCTAGAGATTCTACGAATAAGAAAAGAAAGTAAAAAAAACTTTGATGAAACAAAGACAGTTTTTGGGAATAGGGAAACAGAAGTGACTAAGAGAGGAAAGCTTTGCCAAGGCGTTACAAAATACATATTTTTCCACTTTCACTCTTAATAGTTAGCATCACTTTGGTCCAATTTAAACGATGAAACAATGAAAATTCTCCTCCGCAGAATAAATTAGAATTGCCGTCGCAAATTAGGAATAGTCAAGTTTCTATGATGATGTATTTAACTGCAAAACCTTTTATAAATTAACGTTATATTACAGTATCACTGTGATGTACTGTGACTCACATAATTATTATTTGAGTTAGTGTTTTTTTTTCAAGCTAGTGAGAACAAAGCAGAGGACATATATACCGTGTGAGACGTTATGAAGCAGTTTTTGACAATTTCCTGTATAAATATACAATTTATTTTTTTCTTAACCATTGCAAAATTGCTGCGGTGTCCTGTCATAAATCACTGTTGCATATGATATAGAAATATATCAGATCTAGTTATGTTTCAATTAATATGTTTTGCAAACAATTTTATTTCAATATTACTTGTCATACTGAACTTTGCTTTGCTCTCAAAAAGATTTCTATTTTTAGTTATGTTATACGGGTTATGGGCCACAAAAAAAAGTATTTCACAGGAATCCTCGATTACACTGCTGGTCACAGAGAACAAAGTGCAAAGTGAGAGTTGGGTGTGGGTGACACACCCTGACAAAACAGCATTATTTGCACTTCCATTTACAGATTCACTTTACTTAGGTGAGGAGTAACAATTCCAACCGATTGCATCAGTGAACAACTACAAGTCTCATGTACTGGCTCGTCAATATAACCTTACCTTACCATTGTTTGACAGCTGTCACACTGTGAGAAGCAAAAGCAGGCACTGGGCTGTTCTTAATATATTGAATAAAATATATATTCAAGTAATTGAAGCATAGTATGTCCAATGTTAAACTAGACAGATTGAAACCCACCCAAAAGCAATTTAGTATAGTATCGAGTAAGTGACTTGTTTACTGAGACCCCTGATGGTTGATCAGTGCACTACAACTGGAATTGTTTGTGAACTTGGTATGGCGCAAATGCGCCACTAGGTAGTGCTAGAGCAGTGCTTCTCAACCTTGTTTCAGTGATGTACCACCTGTGAAATATTTTTTCAGCCAAGTACCACTTAACTAGCGCAAAGCATTTTGGGGTTAAATAATAATACCATCAATGTCTGATTTATTAAACTTCAGAAAAAAATAAAATAAGAACATTGATTAAAATGATTTGTTTTTTGTTTTGTTTTTATTACAGACACATTTTAAATAAGAGTAATTGCACTCAAAACGTTCTTTTTCAACATACAATCCGATTACGAATCCTTTTTAGCCGTCTAGAGGAAGGGGCAACATTTAGCAACAGGACTAAGTGCAAATTACACCATGAAAGGTATTAGCCAAACCAACGCAACCGTGTGCTAAAACTCCAACATTAGCATTGATTTGCAACCTAGGTACTGCAATTAGAATAAAACTAAAATTAGCATTTAAATAAGGTGTAACTTTCTTTATTTAATTGTCAAATATTTAATCAATAATTCAGAAATTTTTTAGGTGCCTGCGTGTCTGTAGCAAAACACAGCACGTCATTAAATATCACCCAAAAAAAACACATCGCGTTGATGGTTGAATCAGAATTATGTTTTCTTTTAAACATGAATGGTATAAAATTAAGTACTCCTATTTGAAAAATGTTGGTTCCTACATTTTTTCCAATTCTTGAACGACCCAAATACTTCGTACAGCACATAGAACTGTACCGCAGGCAGCTCAGTGTATATTAGTGGAACATAACGTGGTCACCTTTGGTCAACTGTAAAATGATACAGTATGTCTAAAGTGCGTCCAAAATAAACAACAACAGAGTTGAACCTTAAACGTTCTCCAAAGACTAACGTGACTGATGTGATAATTACCTTTGGATCCGTGAGTCGCCTGACCCGCTGTTCCACTCCCAGCATTGTATAAAGCGTGGCGGCCAGGTTGAGCTATGTGTTAATCTGATGCAGCAGCTGTTTATGTTGTTCTTTTTTTTGTTTTTTGTTTTGCATGCACTCAGCGGTGTGTCTTTGTTGGTCTTAATTGTCAACATTTGAACAGCTTACATTAATTGAAGAATGTAATGTAATTTTGTTCTTATGAATTAAATATTGCACAGCACACTGGTGTCTTGAAATATGAGTTGAATTCATTCCATGACCAGTCTCGTAACTCAAGACACTGGTATCTCAAATCATCCTCTTTGAAATGAATGCAAAGACCGTTAGTCCATCCCCCCAAAATTCAGTTTTGAAAATAGCATTTTATGATAGTCTACTTGATAAATGCATGTAGTACAACACTGTCTACAATTTTTATCCATGCTAGCCTGGAGCCTCTATCCACAAACTGTTTTTTTTGTTGTACTTTTTTTTTTTTCTTCCCTTCTTCACCCCTCCTCACTGCACTCAAGTTTGACAACGAGGCGCTCTAAAGCGTTCACACCAGCCTGAAGCCCAGTTCAGCAAATGCAATAGTCACAATTGAATACCGTACTACCTACGTATATTTATCAGTCGAACAGGGCACTTGTTTGCTTTTTTAGAGCTGAAGAGATAAAAGATCAGTGCTATTCTTGGCTGCGTTTGCTTGTCTTGGTTGTTTTGCAGCAATGTCTTTGTGTTTTCTAAAAAAAAAAATCATGAAAAGACACAACATGAAGGCATTAGTCTGCATTTAATTCTCAACTAACCTCCTCCCTCCCTCACCTTCTCACAGGATTTCACAATTGGTTTGATTGTTGTCAAGCATTAAAAAAAAAAAAAAACAGGCATTATTGCATTTTCTTCAACGACCACAGCCAGTCAAGAGTAACTCATTTATCTGGCTCTCTTTTTTTTTTTCTTTACAAAAAACGATCATTCATTTCACTCGATAAAGTGCTTTTTTTTTGTTGTTGTAAAGTTACCTTTTTAACCAGGCTAACACAAACAACTGTAACCATCGTCAAGACAGAAGATCTATCAAGTGTGCAAATACACGTTGAAAAATTCGCACACACACGCAGAAGCAGGCAGAAGCAGGCAGTAAATGCCTCAGTTCACATACAGTTTATGTCCTCAAACTTGTGCTTAGCATTTCAATATTCCTATGTATGTTTCTGTCTGGAAAGAAGAGTTCTACTAATAATAATGACCATATCAACTCACCAGCACATGCACATTGTAATGGGATCCAATACAAGATTTGTATTCAAACCATAATCACGAGCAGTTTTGATTGAGGAATTCATGCTTCTTGTCGTTCATTTTGGTTAACTTGTTTGGTTACACCAGATGGGCAAATAGTGAAAAGCGTTTACGTACTATACAGTACATGCATTTTCAAGTTGTTGGCATGATGCAGTGCAGTTCTACACCACAAAATAAAAATAATAATACATTTTGCTAGGGTGTGAACAGTTTTGGGCTTATCTTTCTTGACTTTGCGGTGTCAATACAGCTCTTGTATCGCATTACATGCATGTTCAGGTGTTGCGGCTGAGAGTATATAGTCTGTCAGTATGTAGTAGACAATCTACATGTAGTATTTTTCTTGCGAGGTCCAAGCAGACTCGCATACACACCCACACAGACTCATGCACACAACACACTTAAACGAGACCCTGTTTGAGACTACGAAGCGGTGTCTGTCGACATCACTTCTAAATGTAGAGTGAAAGGTTTTCCCTCATGTTGTCCGATATCTTCAGTTTAGTGCGGATGGTGAGTACTGAGTAAACAAGTATCATCTCCTCACTGTCAAGTAGTCATAGTTCTCCATAATGGCCAATTCACATCATTGCAGGAAGTCACGGCAGGGTCAAAATGTCCCGTTGATGATCGACGATCCTTGTGTCTCTCCGATTGGATTCATAATGTTCTTCTTTGAATTGGGAAAGAAGGATTCCTCACATTACTGACAACAGGCAAAGGAAGAAACAAACAAAATACACCGGAGTCCTTTTTTTTTCCAGTTAATTGTCCTCATTGAGGATGCGGTGAGATGTCTAAAGACAAGGAAAATTTCATTTTCCACGGAGGGGGGGGGGGGGGCACGGGGGACTGCGGGCTGACCTTTACCAGAGCAGCGCGGTCCGTTCTGAACAAGCCTGTGACACTTTCACTCCCTTAACTCCATTTATGGCATCTATTAAGAGCTCAGAAAGGCACACTGTGCTTTCATGCTTGCTCTCCGGTGATTAGCGGGGATTCATGTCCTGCTGTTCTGACTGACGGGCACTTGAACACCTTTCTGTCCTGTTGCTATGGACACAGGTAGCAGAGAACGAGCACATGGGTCAAAATATAACCCGAATGTTTCAACAGAGGATTAACAAGAGGACGGGGGGGATTCAGCTCACCTAGCCTGTATTTCTCTTTCGCTTCTGTTCGCTCTTTGGCATCAAAGTACCAGACTGTGATGGCATAACTGCAAGACAAACAAGGATTGAATTATTAGTAAAATCATGTAAGATTTTTATAACTAGACGAATAGGATCACCTGGCTTGTTGAGTAAAGTGACAGCGCTTTGACGTCATGTGAAAATCGCATGGAAAGCAATCAGAGCTTGATGTCTGGGAGAGAAGATCCACAGGCCGAAACATAGTGTGGCCCCGCGGAACGGATTTTGTTCGACTGTAGTGTGCACTATTTCTGAGCATAGCTTTACTCGAAGATGTGAGTGGAGTACAAGCTAATGTCTTTGTAAGTCAGGGGTTAATTTCCACAGTGTCTCTTCACTCCAGTGGGGCTGTTTTGTTTATTCCTGTCTCTCATGTGTGTGCCTCAACAGCACGAGCCCTGCAATTGAACCTTCCTCCCCACCGGCATGTCCCCCCCCCCACTTCAGGAAACACATACTTCCTGCCTCTGATACCCACCTTACCACCCCCTGCCCCCAACGAGGAGAGGAGTATGGATGCCGTTCAGTGACGGACAGCAAATGAAAATCAAACGTTCTACAATGTTCCAAGTTGAAGCTCACCGAGTGGCGTAGGCCGGTTTGACTTCGTGTGGGTTGCGGCGATCCGACCAGAAGATGAGCAGCCGGTCAAACAAGGGTTCAATGTTTGCGACCACATTTTTGCCTTCCGGGAAGATCTGGAGCACTCCTCCTTGTGTCTAGGATTAAAAATTAATAAATAAATAAATAATTTATGGGGTTCATTCCAGCTACATGGAGTGGAAAAATAACTAACATTAACATGTACAGTGAATCCACACATATTAGCGGTCAGCATTTGAGGATTTGCTGATTTCTGTGAGATGGGGGGGGGCTTATCCTTTATTTGCTTGTTGTTAGATTTCAATAATTGTTTTTTCATTTGCCTTTGAAATGCCCTGTTTTTTTGGCAGTTAATGAATTTTTTTTTTTTTCAATTTTCCAATGCAGCTAACAATTATTTGAGTCTACTGTTAGTCTTCTTTGTCATTAGAACTTACTTTGCCTGTATTAGCTAACATTTATGATTGAATATAAACGCTAAAGGTGACTAACACAGTTTATGTAAGGAGCTAGTGCTCTTGTCATTTCTTGCTAGCATGTTGTTTAGGCTAATAGTTAGCTAAAACTACTGATTAGCAAAAAAATAGCTACTGAATACGGTTGTTTATGTAACATTGGTTTATGATTGTGTACAACATGCTAGCTGCGTGGTGTTGCTTTGCTGATATTTCTTTGTTACAGACGGCAGTGAATAAACCAATTGAAACAGAATAAAGATAAAGATAAAGATAAAGATGTCCTTTATTAGTCCCACAATGGGGAAATTTGAAGTGTTACAGCAGCAAAGATATAGATCACACAGAGTCGGCGGCGTAATGTAGCCGTTAATGTATAACATAGCACTGGGATATGTGTGAGTATTATTTTAACCCCCCTCACACACACTTTTTTTTTTTAATCCTTCGCTCCGATTTCAGTGCTTTGCTGCCATTTTGTGGCATTTATGGCCATTCTGGGGTGACTTCAAGTAGGCAGGGCTCAGTTCTTCACTTCATAATCATACCTTAACATCCCAATTCTTGTTGAGATAGTAGATGCATGTGATGCAGCGGCCGTCACCATTCGGGTTATCCACATGGCGGACATATCCTGCACCTTTACCTGGGTAACAAGCAACCATGGCCTACAACAGAGGAAAGAGGATGATTAGTTTTGTTTGTTCCGCATAATTACATATTACAATGGAAATCATTTTTCGAAAAAGTATTTGAGGATTTATACGATTGTTTTGCATTGGCTATTTTTTGCAGGTATACCTTGTGGCCAGTGAGGTTCCCACGGTGCCAAGGGCACAGAAATATGTGGAAGGTCAGCAGCTGGTCAACACTATGATCGACACATTTAAAGCCACAATTGAAACAATGGTCTCACACTGGTATTTCCCCCACTTGACTCCCACGTGTTCAAGACAGCGAGGCAGCTTGGGAGGCCACTCTCACTGGGGAGCGCAGACCTACGTGACTGCTCCAAGTCAGTGCGCATTCCAACACCAAAGTGGCTGTAATGGCCTTGAAACGTGCTGTGAAGGGAAAACTGCAAGAGTGGGTGCCATGAGTGCAGGCTACAGAAACAAGATCATGTTTCCGAGATTTCTAATCAACTCCGCTGACTAGCCAGGTAACAACTACAGGAGATTGTTTTACTGGCCGGCAGCACGGAGAGATGCTAAATGATGATAGCCAGCAGCAGTGATAGGAAACTATGCATCTCTAGATTTCTGGAAGCGGGGTGGGATGATTTTGAGAAATATTTTTTTTTTGGGGGGGGGGGGCATCATTGGCTCACGAAAACCAAATGAACCCCACATGTGCAACCACTTGGCGACAGAGGCAAAGAAAATCAAGACACCTCAAACAGAAACCAGGCTCTGGGTAAAGACCCTTCGCCTAGGCAAGTTGGGTTGAGATGAAGAGACAGAGTAGTGGGACAGAGTGTAGATAGTGAGGGCGAAAACAGGATACAGTGGTTGAGCAGCTGGGTGTTAGCCGAAAGAACAATAGGCACAACAACAGCTGTATCAACGACAATATTAATCCCATGATTGATTGTGCTCGATTGTGCAACGCCACTGATCCCCACCTCACCTCTGTCAATAAAAGCTATCTTTCAGAAGGCCAGGCCTGGCTCAATATGACATTCGAAACCACCTCGTAATTAGCAGGTGATGAAAACGTGCCACGCCCAACTACTAAAGTATGTCAGCGTTAGCGCTGCAGCTGTTGAATAACCTACAGATTATTTTATTGATGGAGTATTAATCTTTTTTTTTTTTTTTTTTAATTAAAACAGCAAAATATGCACGTGAGGGAGGGTGGGAGGGGGGGCTGGTGAGTGATGTGGGTGTCAGCAGTCGTAGGCAATATTAAATTAGCTATGGAATAATGCAATGCACATGGTGAGTCACAATTTGACACAGCTCAGGGCACAGACACCCGAACCTTCATCGCTACCGCTAGATGAATATCAAGTAAGGTCATCCACCTTTATCAACCGACTCGTATATTGCCAGGGGTGGAAACACTGGATCCTCTCTGCATCACCTGCGCTGCAGCCGTGCGTCATTCATAACTAACACGTTCCGCGTGGTTGCAATATCGATTCGACTCGGCTTGCTCGATTGCTGTGCTACAACAAGAGTTGCCACCCTGAGGAAATCAAAACAAAGATTTCTAGAACCACCGCTACCTGTCAGGGTCTTTCAGTCAGTACTTCTTGTTTCTCATTCTCAGCCAAGTGAGTTTGAATTTGATCTGCTAGTTAACTACCTCTGGCCCTCATAAATGATTACAGTCATCCATCCATTCATTTCTATAGCAGTGAAGCATATGCATGCTGACTTCAGGCCACATTTGAACACCCATTGGCGCTAGCCTGCCTATGGACAATTTAGAGTCTTAAAATGCAGTTAATAAAAAAAATTAAAAAAAACTAACAATACATCATTCAGGTGAAAATCACAGATCTTAAAATGTTCTGCTCTGTGTAGGTTTGGCCACCCTGTAGCCCCACCCCTGCTAATAAGAATATTTTTAAATGACGGTGTTGAATATAAAATAAGGATTCGCCCAATATATGTGAAAAGATGATGCACATAACAGTCTTGCTCAAGCACAATTAACGCAATACACCCATCAGGCAGTGCATCCCTTACCTGCGGTATCTACACGTCACATGAACACAAATGTTACATAAAAAGTACAAATATCTGTTTTTAAATGTCGGAAATAAAAGTAAATTGTCATAACATTTAAAAATCAATACTCAATAAAAGTAGAGATCCCTGAAAAACGACTGACGTAACTACAGTAATGAGGTATTGGCGCTTTGTTACTTCCCACCACTGAAGCTGCTATTTGAGCTAAATCAAGCAATTTAGCACAGTCGACATAAGTGAATCACTTAACAGTTTCACACATCCGCTCAAGTGACTGAGACGAGCTCCACACACACAAACATGCATACACAAACAAACAGGACACAGCATGCCGCGATCAAATCTAGCGTCCTAGGGTCACGTCACATCTAGGCTGAGATCAGTGTCCACAGTAAATTAAGGTCTAATTGGTGCCCTGACGAACAACCCCATTGATGCCGAACGTTTGCCAGCCACATGTCCCACCCGATCCGGTGACGGTTCGTCGGGCAGAAGTTGCTGTTCTGCACTGTGCTGAAAGAGATACAGCATGTAAATAAGAGCAAGGAGAAGAGGCAGAGAAGGTCCCTAACTAGTTTCCACTATTAGCACTTATTTGTAATTATTACAGCATGCTCTGTTTGTATGTGTCGCTGTTCCACATGTGATAACCTCGCATTTATTTAAAGCAGGGGTGTGCAAACTTTTTGATTAGTGGGCCAAAATGGGTTCTAAAATTTGACAAAGGGGCCGGACCCGGAGGAGTGTTTTGGTCACCTCACCTCATCGGAGAAATTTTTTTTTTTTAATTTTAAAGGAAAGTGAACAAAAGCATTATAACAATATATTGGTCTTTGAAAAACCACAGTATTTACAAAATAAAACATTTACAAGGTTTATTCATTTAATTTTTTTGTCGGGCCAGATTAAAACGTTTAATGGGCCGCATGTGGCCCCCGGGCCGTGGTTTGCCCACGCCTGATCTAGATGGTTTAGTTGAACAACAATTCGATATTTAAACATCGTTTGAGGGTGCTCGACGCACATTGTGAAGAGCGGACTTTGTACATTATACCAAACTTGAGTTTCATACAGGATGTACATTTGAGACAAAAAAAAAAATCTAGACCTCGTTAACCACTGAACAACGTATGACAGTGTCTTCTTACATTATGTAAAACATGAGGGGCGGGTGCTTGCCACATATTGTACAGAGCGGGCATTGGTGTGTTTTTTTTCCTCATTTTGCTAGCTTACATGCGTCAAGAGTCGGATGTAACGGAGTCAATTATAAATAATAATAATAAATAAATAGATAAATGATATACAATAAATAATCAGTAAATACTGCAAGTTTTTTTTTTTTTTTTTTATTTGTGCGTTCCGGTCCAAAGTGGCCCGCGGACCAGTGATTGGGGAGCACAAGACTAAAACGCATGCGTCACAATAAAAAGGATGATCAGTCTATTACCACTTGTCAATGAGGAAGAGCCCAGAATCGGTTGCCAGACGATCACAGGGCACACACAGACGAACGACCATCCGCGCTCACACTCACACCTCGGGGCAATTTAGAGTGTCCAACCTGCCATGAATGTTTTGGAAACGTGAATGATCAATATATAGATATGGAAATAGCTCCCACTCCAGTTCTGTTTACTAAATAGTGAGTTACACAACTGAAAGACGCAAGCGCTGTCAAAAATGATTTATTCCTTCCCCCTCCAAGCATATTTTTTTAATCTCTCCATTATCTGAAAGGACGGACCTCAAATCAAAATAAAACGTCGGTCTACATCTGTTGTGTAACAGCTGCAAGTATTATTACCGGCTTCGGCCGGAGTGGTGGCACTACTGAGCACCGCAAGGGCATCTGAGGACGGGCTGCCGCTGCAGCAGCCGACGCTCTCAGAATGGCACCGATTCTGCCGCATGGCTCCCCAATCACGAGATTACTGAACATGCTGCAAAAGCTGCAGACACAATATGGCCAGCAAAATCAATCTCACAGAACGACCTTCGGCCCTGTTGACTCATGAGAGTCGGGGCATATTAATGCAACGTGCTGTTGTATTATCTTTCAGCCAACACAGGGGTAGATTAGCTCTACGTTGTCTTACCAAGGAAACCCCCGACAAAACTTCCAACAACCAAAAAAGTGAGCTGCTCTGAATACGTAGCAGTGAAGAAGCCAGAAACCAGCCGGAAGAAATTGAATGGAATGGAGAAACGAAAAGGAACTGGGATTAAAAATGCAATGAACTGTAAACGTTATCAAGGAACTCAATGACTTTCTTTCCAGTCGCACCACTCCCTGATCTTACTCTTTCTTCTTCCATATTTCTTTCTGAGATGCCTCATGCACTCTTTTCACAAGGTCACTATGGAAATCAAATCAAATACCTCAGGTCTAAAACCACCCGATCTTGCATTGCACTCCTTCTGTCAGAGTACACCTGACAACAGCGTGGGACTGGGGAAGCAAAGTTCGCCAAAGAGAGGGCGGCGCCGTCCAAACATGGCCTTGGTCTTACGTAAATGGAGAGACACGGGGCAAGGCTAGTCGCTAGGACTGGCCCACCACTGATGAGGTGACCCTGGTGACACGTAAAAGTAATTTTGACGCATGGATATTGAAAACCTGTTGAGATTTCAGCCGGTGCAAGCTTAGTGGTGGATATTTTTTGCTAAAACTTGTCATTCAATTGAAGAAGAGATTCCCAGAGTAACCGGCAAAAGCAAAAGATCAACGAGATATGTTGAGAAATAATCAAGTGATGCAGTTTTACTCCAATTTGAACGTGTTTTTTGGGGCTGGATTTTATGTCTGCGATATCGCACCAAAACATTGACCAAAATGGCTATTTTATTCCAATACAACAAAATTTTCCAGAACCAATAATGCCATTTTCTGAACTCTTGGTGCCTTGTACTCTGGTTGAAGTGGCCATTCCAATCAAATTTCACATTTTATCTCATTCACTACCAGCTGAGTAAAAAGAATGAATCTTTGACGTTTTTAGCCGTCAATGGCAGTCAACGAGTTTTAACAGACTAAGTTTTAGGAAATGACATGTTGCTTCTGTAATCTTTTTTTTTTTTTTTTTTTTTAATTTGTAGTTACCTAACGTTCAATAATTGACTCCTACTGACGATGTCGATCACGTTGGCATAGTTCAACCTAAGAAGGGCGAGTGTTGCCTTCAAAGACACAGATAGCTGGGCCGATTTCCAGGCGATAGAGCTTCACATGCATTTTTCTTCCTCTGGGTGCCAGCATGATGAGGGCACTGGTTTGGGCAAGCCTAAATGTAGGCAGATGGCCAAGGTGGGAAGAAAATAATGTGCCCAATGTGCAATCTGAACTTTGACCATGTTTATAGGAACGGAAACACGCAACAGTAATTGAATGACCGGGATCAAACTCCAAATGTATAAACGCTCTCACCTTAGTCCGTCCATTGATGACGTAGTCCCCCAGCTGTCCATTGGCCGCACTATACATGATGGCCTCGTCGATGAAAGACATGAGATTTCCGATGTTCTCACACCCCGGCTCGTGTCCTTCCACCCAGGCGATTTGATCACCTCGGATGCTCCGAGAGGGAATGCCCCTCTGGCTCACCAGCTGTCCGCCTCGGAATTTTCCGTTCTGATTTAGGACTTTGACTTCCTCCAAGACCCGTTTGCCTAATACGGGACCAAGAAAATTGTCCTTAACGCATATGCCGTAGTACTTCATGCAGGGCACGATGTACTGAAGAGCGACACGCTCAGCTGACCAGGCGGACAACTCTGATGGCGGAGGTGTTGGGATTCCATTAGCCTCCACGGGGGAGGTCTGACTGCAGTCATATGTCGGGCCGAGGGTGGCCGGCTGATATATGTTGTGCTGAATAATTTGGGGTGGGGGGGCTGTCAGGCTGAAAGGGTTCTGGGGAGTGACACACTGACTGGTAATCAGCTGGTCACACTCGCAACTCTTACTGCAATCAGCCGTCACTCCGCCACCTGAAAAATTGTGAGCAATACCTCCATCAGCCAACCTCCTTCGCTTCAAGTCAGAGTCCAACGAGGTAAAAACTGTGTCCACAGGATCCGCTAGCCCTGCTGACCCCGTAAGAGTCTCAGAGCCCAAGTCCCGGTTCTCCCCACCTCTCCTCTTCTGTTGGTGCTGTCTAGCTCTTAGGTCATTATTGATCCTTCTTATCATAGCAGGGTCCGCATTCTCTAACAGACAGGCTCTGCTGGTGAGGGGGTATGCAGGGACCCCCGTGGTCCCTTTCATTTGTGCTGGGCTTGGTGCGTGGGCAAAAGCCCCCGCGGGGGTTCCTTCCACAGATAGAGACGCTACGCTACCGTTGTAGGGCGGCACGCCGGTTCTGCTTTGTTTGGTCGGAGTTGTGAGTCCACGGGGGTCGCTTTGAAAGGCAAGTCCCGCCAGAAACTTGTCGGCAGTCGGAGCACCGACCAGTACCTCGCACAGGCCGTTGATCCCCATGTCTGTCGGGTGCGCGTAGAAAATCTCGGATGGTGCAGGGGCAAGCTGCTGGGTACTGATCCTCCTTTCCTGAGACGCTGAAACTGCGACCGATTTGCAGGAAGCAGAGCTTGGCTTTAAGAGGTCCGTGCCTCCCAAAGTCTCCATTTCATCACGTCATGCGGCGCTGGATGTGCACGTAGCCCACGTCCGCCCTTCATCTTTTAGCTGAGCCGCTGGTTCGTCTGATGTAGAGGAGCTCTGATGCAACCACTTTCATGTCCGAGTCTTGTGTTTTTGCAGCAACCATCATCTGTTACCTTGAACAGAACCAAGCTGCAGAGCAGCTTGCATTATTCGCTGAAACATTTTGAGGCCGTGTTGTGTATCTGTGAAGCGTAAAATGAGACACTTTAGGGCTATTAATAGAATGACATAGGTTTTTTTTTGTCATAGACCAGGCAATAAATGCTAAGTAACATTTAAAGTTACAGTTTTCATTCTAAATGTGCATTGAAGCATAATGCAAACTATTATCACCACACAATGAAATTGTCATACAATAAGCTTATTTTAAACAAATTTTGCCACTGAATTGTCGCTTACAAGATTTGATAAGCAACTAGCACAAACATACCATTATACATCCTTTACATCTTATACAAGCCTTTTAAAAAATAATTCACTTGAAATGTGTCCAAGTCAAAACGTTAACATCGTCGCCAACTGGCTAAATAACTTTTGGTGAGCAGGTTATTCCTAAAAATTATGTGTCTACATCTATGTTTCCCGTCCAATTGTACAACAACATTTGAGAGTTTAAATTCAAATTAAAGCGAGACGAAATCACCCCGATGCGCCATCACTTACTTGAGCCCACGGCAATGCAAATCCACTCCTGAGCGTACGTGACAAGCTGCGTGTACGCATGTTATTTCCGGAATTGTCTACTCCAGTCCACGCAGCGTCCTCTCCTCGTTCTTTCCTCCCCACGTACATTCAAAACACGCTCAACGCAAGCAAGGTGATGAAAAGGGAGCGCGTCAGGTCGTCAGGAGAACGCCGAGGCATGGGGTGATGCCCGCGTTGCTCTTCTCCGCCGTCCTCGTAAGGACGTCTTTCTCCGCGAGTGGACCCGACGAAGTCCTCGCGCTCATCTTCCCTCCCCCAACTCCCACGTCCACTCCCTCTTGTCACCACGCGCGTGGGTCATGTGACCACCAGTCGCTCGCTACTATGGCCCGCAGGACCGCCCACCACAGAAGATAGCGTAAAATGGAATACGTGTGTTCCCAAATGAGTCAATGACTTTAATCCAACCTATAGCATTCGCCACGCCATATTCGTCACTTGGAACAGAAGCGAAATTTATCGAACGTGACAAAACATGGAAATAACATTTGAAAAAAAAAAACAACAACAAATAAAGGTCTCTCTGTGACCATATATTAAAGATTATTAACTTTGCTTTTTGGATTCTTCAGGAAAACTTTAGATGCTCTCTCTCTCTCTCTCTCTCTCTCTCTCTCTCTCTCTCTCTCTCTCTCTCTCTCTCTCTCTCTCTCTATGTGTAGTATGAATGAATATTTAACAGTTTGCTTAACAGTTTTAGACCGATTAGATCGACGTTGGAAAAATAAGATAAAGTAAAAGTGTCATTCATTTACATCAGGCGTGTCAAAGTGAACTACACAATGGGCCGAAGAATAAAACTTGAACAAAGCCACGGGCCAGCATTTAATTTTTTAAAAACAACTTAAATGCTGATTTTAAAAAAAATTATTATTATAAGTAGTTTTATTCATGTAAAACAATGTTAAGTTTTTTACATTTCTATTATCATTTTGGATATTACTATTATCATATAGAATGTAAAATGGTATAGTAGTCATTTGCTATAGTCTCACGGGCCATATATAATTACACTGCAGGGCAAATTTGGCCCACAAGCCAGAGTTTGACACCGATGATTTACATTGTGCTTTTCATGAACAAGGTGCTTTCGCTTGAAAAATTCTGCGCTTCATACTCTGGAATAAAGTTACACGGCAGTAAATGAGGGCTGGTCTTGTAACCATCAGGCCAGGATGCAGGTGGCCGTATCATGACATCACCTCCATAAAGGAGGGGGAAACACAAGCTTGCAAGCATGCCCATTCTCACACCTGCATTATAAAATAACCCCAACGAGCTTCACATCCTGTATCCTGTTTTGCCTTACAATGCATGCTTTGACACAATTTAACAACACGGAGAGATTTGAGCCTTTAATCCAGGGCAGGAGCATCCCGTCATTAAATTGACATCACTTTCTCATTGGGTTTGCTCCAGCACTCGAAAAACAAACAGTGATGTCTTTGCCATGCAAGGTCAGCGCTCCCTACACAGATGGCTCGAGCCGTCCAGAGTAGTGCAGCTCTGCACGTATACATCTCCTCCTCATCTCCTCCTTTCCTCTTCACACCACCGAGAAGGTGGAAGGCCAAGCGGTTGCTGACTTGGTCTGTTTTTTTTTGGTTTTTTGGGTTTTTTTTTGCTGGGTCTTCCAGCAATAACATTTGGAAATGTTGTGCAATGTCAATCATAATCCACAAATCTGCAAATTTTACAAAGACAGAAATATACAGTTTTGTCAGAGAAATATTAATTCAAGCACATTATTGTTCAAAACACATTTATTATCGGGCTTGTAGTTAGCACCAGGGATCCAAGATAAATCCAGTCATCAGATCGTCCACTTCCGTGTGTTGAAATACATATTATTAAATAATACGGGGGGGTTATATGCTTCCATAAAATGTTAGTAATATTTTTAACATTAAAAAGTGCATATTAAAACCCATATGCTTGGAAATGTGTGACCCCACTTGCATTATTATTTATTACAACTTTATTCTCATTAAATTACAATTTTTTTATGTGAATATTAATATTCCAAAACTTTTTTCCCTGATAAAATGTCCACGTGTTTTTTTTCTGGGAATATTTCAATGCAGTCCTCTTGAAACTCTGATTTTGCTGTCAAATTTCCACTTTTTTTTAAAAAACATTTCTTTCTTTGGTTCTTCCTACATTCTCACAAAATAATGAAAATGTATTTTTTTTACATTTATTTTGATTTCATTTTATAGCAATCAGCAGTAGGTTCCTCACTCATTTGTTCTTGCCTGCTTATCTAGGGTCTTTGAAATTTTTATTTTAATTCACATTGAAATGAAACATGTTTGTTTCCTGCCTGCTGCTCTGCCTTTATTTATATGTAACCTTTATATATCCAGGTAAGGCAATCGAGAACAGATTCTCATTTGCAATGCTGACCTAGCAAATAGGGACAATCACGCTGGCTCTTGAAGTTGATGGACAAACAAATTTAGATTTCAAGGCTAAGGAATCTCTGTTAGCAATTGTGAATACGTGTTGTGTGTACAAACACCTGCTGTTCCATTGTGTCAGGGATGGTAGCGTGAGAGCGAGCAGAAGGTCAGCAGTAAATCACATCAAAGCTTTGGCCCTTGGAAAGACCCGACTGTCAACACACGCACACTCCCATGTGAGGCCCTCGTAGAGCTTCTCATACACTGAACAATCAGCTATGACAGGCACAGTTGTTTCAAAGTCCCAGAGGTCCCCTCCAAAAAAGACAAAAGACCCTCAGGAAGTGAACATCAACTTGCGTCACTGAGGACATGCGACTATACAAAATGTCCTTCACATACTCTCTATTGACAGCGAACATATTAAGTGTACACGCCCCGGTTCAGATGCCAGTTTTTTTGTCAGATAAACAATGAGACCAAGATAAATCATATAAAATATTTTTCCACCATTAACAACCATTATTCAATATAATAGAGCTTCCAAGGCATCATAGGGATATACTGTAATTGTTAAAAGAGTCATCGTCAAGTAGCAAAATAGTTCACAACACCAAGAACTGAACGCCCTTCCTAAATTAATGAAAAAGCAAGATGACAACTGGTCAGGGAGGCAGTGTGGATTTTATATTTAACTATTTTTATTTAACTATTATATTTAACTATTTTTGCATGTTATATATATATATATATATATGTATGTATGTTAATATATATAATGTTGAATGTTGTCTTGGGGAAAAAAAAGAAGGAAAAAAATGTTCATGCCCAAGATGAGCTGAAGCCAAGCACCAGTGTCATCCAAGATTCAAGGTCATTCTTCGGAACGAGGAACTATAGCTGATTTGATTGCTTTGCGGTATGGAACTGAGCCAAGTGCGAGAAGCCTCCTTATATTAAGAGCGCCAATTAAGAAAACCTGCTGTATCAATACACATGGAAAGGATCAAGGTGAGCTGATGCCCATTTTACATCAGTTTTAATGTGATTGGTTCATTGTGAACACGGCTACAAATGATCTTAATAATTATTAATTATTAATGGCACACATTAAAGACACATGATCTGTTGTTTATTTTAATTATTTGTTTTTTAATTTGAGTTGCTTGTCTATCTATCTATCTATCTATCTATCTATCTATGTGATGTTTGACTTTCTGGCACCACCGTGTGTTGTATTTCGCGACTTGCATCTTACTTTAGCTTGTGTTGTATTCTCTTTTCGACCACAGAGGGCGCTGCGCAGATTTCACCCAGTTTGCGGCGTTGCCGTCCTCCTCTTGATTTGTCGTTGACACCGCCAGAGTTCAGAGATCGCGCCGGGGTCGTGTTGATTCTGTTTTTTCCGCCCCATCGAAACCACCGAAAGTGCTTTCGATTTAGGCGCTCTTCCTACCAGCAATGTGATGGCCTTCCTGCGGTTGTTCATGCGGCGGCAGTTGCCCATGGCCGCGTCACACTTGTCCAGCGTCGTAGCGGGGTTGTCGCGGCCTCCCGGCGGCGGGCTGCCCAGCACCACGAGGCGGAAACTCACGGAGAAGGGGCCGTGGGGGAAGAGCCGTGCGCCGGAGCTACCACCGCAGCAGTACCAGCTCACAGACCTCGACAAGGCGGACGCTTTGGTAGCCAACTTGTTCAGTGTGTTTGCCAGCTCCCATATTTCATTTCCTGTAGGTTGAAATAAATGCATTTCCCCCCTGCAGATGCTGAGGAAGTCTCACGAAACAGGTAGAGTAGGAAGCTCCACTGGAGGCTGAACACAACTCTGTACACACTCTTAAAGCTGTTCCAACAGTTGAGATTGTAAACTTTTAGGCGGTAGTTACAATGACAAGTAGTTAGTCAAAGTGGCGTTAAAATGTGGACAAAATCTACTTCCGTATAATGAAAGACGGGCGGTTCCATTTTGAACATTCTCTGGTTAACTCAACTGATAAAAACATGATGAAAATACACCACTCACAAAAAAAGGTTAAAATAAATTAATAAATGGCACGACTGCACTGGTGTCAAACTCAAGGCCCCAGGGGCCAGATCTGGCCCGTAACGTCATTTTACGTGGCACGCGAAGGGCAAATCATGTGCGTCATCTTCCTGTTTCTAGCACATTTTCTTCACTTTTAACAACATTGAGATATGGGATACTGTCATTTATTCATTACCAATCCTCTTCTTTTAAAATAAATTGAAAAATTGTTGCCTTCTCGCAGGCACATCCTGTGATTTGATAATCTCTTGTGAGAGGGCAGCCCTGTGCGTAATCTAATCCACAGAAGATAACACCTGGACATGAGCATTCAAAAGTTTAGAAAATGTGTAATTAATTCATACGACGATGTAATAGTGTCTCCCAGTGAGGGGGAAAGAAAACAAGGCGAGATTTAAAGTCACCATGACGAGATTGACTAATTTACTGCCATTGACGGCTGAAGACGTCTAAGATCCATTTTTTTACCCGGCTGGGAGTGAATGAGTTAACTCATTACAATCTTTGTTCTTGATTCAAATTATTATATCCTTTAGTGTCAGTGACATTTTTATATCTTTGGCAGTAAGCTGTGTGAGAACCTCTAGTACAGTGTTAACACCATCAAGTTACTTGAATCCTTTTTTGACCATCTTGCAGGTTTCCTCTCGTGGTTCCGAAATGGTCTGCTTGCAACCGGAATCGGCGTCATTGCCTTTGTGCAGAGTGAAGTGGGACGAGAGGCGGCATACGGTAACTCACCAACTCCGGATCAAAATATCACAAATGCCTCTGAGAAATCATACTTTCGTGAAATAAAGCATCATGGCTTAAATTATGAATTAATCTGAGCGACGTATAAACTACATTGTGTGTTTTCCCACAGCCTTCTTCATCCTGGGTGGCGCCTGCGTATCCTTAGGCGGCGCCTCCTACGTGAGCAGCCTCGTGACCCTGCGCAGGCTGATGCTGCTGTCCGTGCCCGCCGTGCTGATCCAGGGGGCCGTGGTGAGCAGCGTGGCTCTCTTCTGGCTGTGCGCCGTATCCCTCTACATCGGCCGCCTGGAGGTGGAGATCATCCACGAGGACGACGACGAGGGTGAAGAGTGCCAGGAGTGCCGCGATAGACGCGAGCACAGAGGCTACCGAGGCTCGGACCACGACAGGAGGCACCACAACGCCGACGACGGGGAGAACAAGGGGCCTGACAAGTAGACGTCTTCCAGTCTGTGAGTGTGTGCGTGTGTGTGTCTGCATTTTTGAATGCAGGCCGTGTGTCTCACTACAAGCGCAGATAAATGTGGACGTTTAAAGGGCCAAAGCCGACTACGGACTTAAATTACAGTGCCCTTTTTTATACCGGTTATCCCACACGTCATTATTGACACTGTCAGGCCACAACATTAAGTACACTTGCACAATCAAATACGATTCATTAAAAAAAAATTATTTTATTTTTTGGAGCGGAATACTGTACTTGATATCCTTCTGTGTTCAATGCTGTACAGTTTGTCATCACTAACATTACAATTTACTTTTAAATTCTTCATCAAATCTTTGACAATGTTGTCAAAAGTGAGAATTTACATGTACAGTGGATATGAAAATATGATATATATATATCCAATTTTTGTGATTAAAGAAATTAAACCACGATCAACTATTTCAAAATGTTTTCATTGTGCCCTATCACCTGTACAATTAAATTAAAAAAAAAAATAGCGGGGAGAAGTCAAAATTAACAGCTGAAATAATGTGGTTGTACGAGTGTGCATAGCTCTTCTAAGCAATCAGATTCATATTGCACACCTGAAACGTTTCCGTCTCTCTGATTAATCCCAAATAAAGTTCAGCTGTTCTAGTAGGCTTTTTGTGGCCTTTTTTGCTTTCTGGCAAAAGCCCGGAGGTATTGTGCCATCACTGTCTGCTATTCGGAACTGTTCATTATTCCCTTCGGCACGATTAAGTGGTGATGAGCAGTGATGTGTTTGCACCCAACATGTGTTGGTAATTATGGCCAAAAAGTTGAACCTTAAAAAGAAAAAAAAAAAAAAAACTCAACACATTTGGATGTGTTCTGGTTAGACAGGCGCCTCATACCAAAGTGGAACAAATTACAAAAACTCTTCGGAATAGACGTTAGCGTGAGCACCAAACTTCCAGCTGGACAGCAAAAAAAAAAAAAAAAAGCCGGGAAACGTCGACGAGAACAGTTGAAATTTATTTGAGGTTAATCAGAGGTGCTCTAAATGTGTGTTCTGACTTCCGTTTAAGTTTGAATGCGATTGGTTGATTATGAACACAGCCACATCCCCGTTCGAAGAGTGTTAACTTGTCGAACTACGCTATTTTATTGTTTTTTTTTTTTACTTCTCACAATTTTTTTAAGTCAATTGTACACATATATCATATTTATGTCGGAGGAAAAAGATTGCTGAATTTGAAATTATTTCTATTCAGTGTACTTTGTGCGTTAATACCTAATAGTGTCCTGTTAGTGCAATCATGTTTACCACGCTGTTCCTTTTTGTCGTGAGCTTCTGTGTGAGTGCAGATTTTATTTTTTTATTTTATTTTTTTAGTCTTAGGGTTATGTTATTTGTAAATGTGTTTCACAAGGGCTTACAGCAACTGTTTTTTTTTTTTTTTTTTTTTACAGTGACGTAAGGACTTTATTTTCACACAACCTTACCACTTTGTTCAATTATTTATGTATAGATGCAATTTATTTTTCCCTGTGTCAATTTTAATAGAACCTTGGTCACCGTTGGGGAAGTGCTGTATTTTACATTTTGTCAGTTGGAGGTTTCATGTGGCGTCTGGGCTTTATTTGTATTTATTGTTTCCTGGTTGGTGTACACTCTACTGTCAGTGTACACGTCATACCGTGAAATAAAACATTACATGAGCCAAAGTGCTTGTCTTCTTTGTGGTTACGCTGGTCGTTTTGTGTGAAGGGACCACTGCTCCAAAATAAAAATATTTATTCCAAGGCTGACATGGATGTGCAAAAGGTTCATGGGATTTTTTTTGCCACAATTCAGACCCTCAAAAACAGCACATTTCTTTGCAAACTGGCAACAACAGAACAAAAAAAAAGTATAAAGTGAATTAAAAAAATTATACGAGCAAATCACAAAATCTAGTGCAGTTTTTCATTATATACGGCAAATGTGAAACTTCGTTTTATGTAACCATTAACCAACCATCTTTTTTTATACTCCCTTTGCGATTTTGTGGGTTTAATAATCGTGTTATGCGTCTTGTAATCCTGATGTGGATGTAACGCAGAGAATCTGGTCACTTTTCAAAATGAAATAATTGTCATACCCGATTATTAAATAAATTGGAAATATTTTATTATTATTAATATTAATTTAATTCTTTCATCTGTGCGGCTCATTCCAAAGTCGCCCAAGGTCGGGTGCCAAAAAATAACACCCATAATTGAGTATCAGTGTAGACATGAGAAGTGCCTTTTTTTTTTTTTTTTTTTTTTTATCTCACAGTTTCATGACGAGGAAATAAATAGTGCAAATGAACATATCAACCCCAGAGACAATGCCCATCCAACACGCACACTGTAGAAATTAGAGAAGACACAGATTCAAAAGCAGCAGTGACGCATGCTGTACTTGTGTAATTTTTATAATGAGGCCATCATCTGAAAGCATGCATGAATATATGAACTCCCCTCTGCTATGTGTGTGTAGGTGCGTGCGTGGGTGTGAGTGCGACGCAAAGAATAGACAAGGGTGAGTTCCGCGTCCGCGATATCACTCGGCCATCGACGCAGTTCTTTCTTAAAATCTCGAGTTAGGGTTAAGAAGGTTTAGGATTTAGAGTTTGGATTTCTAACTGGGTTTAGGGTTTAGAAGTTGAGTTTCAAACTCAGGTTAGGGTTTCGAACTGGGGTTAATATTTGGGTTAGGGTTTCCAAAAAGGGTTAGGGTTTCCAACTAGGGTTAGGGTTTCCAAATAGGGTTAGGGTTTCCAAATAGGGTTAGGGTTCTCAAGTAGGGTTAGGGTTTCCAAATAGGGTTAGGGTTTCCAACTAGGGTTAGGGTTTCCAACTAGGGTTAGGGTTCCCAAGTAGGGTTAGGGTTTCCAACTAGAGTTAGAATTGGGGTTTCCAACTAGGGTTAGGGTTTCCAAATAGGGTTAGGGTTCCCAAAGTAGGGTTAGGGTTTCCAAATAGGGTTAGGGTTCCCAAGTAGGGTTAGGGTTTCCAAAAAGGGTTAGGGTTTCCAACTAGGGTTAGGGTTTCCAAATAGGGTTAGGGTTCCCAAGTAGGGTTAGGGTTTCCAACTAGAGTTAGAATTGGGGTTCCCAAGTAGGGTTAGGGTTTCCAAATAGGGTTAGGGTTCCCAAGTAGGGTTAGGGTTTCCAACTAGAGTTAGAATTAGGGTTTCCAACTAGGGTTAGGATTTCCAACTGGGGTTAGGGTTTCCACCTAGGGTTAGGGTTTCAAACTTTCAAACTAACTAACTGGTTAGGGTTAGGGTTTTAATGTAGGGTTATCTAAGAAGACCCAGTGTTTCAAAGCAGGGTTTCAATGTTGACTTCGGTTTTCAAAGTAGGGTTCCAAATTAGGGTTTGTTAAGTCGGTTTTCACTATTAGTGGGGTTTATTAGGGTTCAAAAAAGGGCTTCATCATCTCTGTCCTCCTCATCCTCACCCCTTGTGCTTCTTCCTCCCTCTCCTCATCCTCATCCCCCTCTTCCCTCTCCTCCTCTTCCTCAGCGGCTGCATCCGAGTGCACAGGTTTCCCTGTTTGGCATGCAGCGGGCTGGCGAGGCCCGGCGCGTCTAAAGGGCAGGGCGCCTACAGGCGAGAGACGCGTGGTCACTGACAAACACCGTCCATCTGCGACCTCCAGAGCGCCGGTTCGCTTGGAAAAAGACCCTGGAAGTTCAAATTGGAAACCGCGCTGCCTCTCGCATGCGTCCTCTTGAGAGATTTCTCATGTGCGCACGTGTGCTAAATGCCACCAGTATGGATCACAGGCTTACATTCGGAGCAGACCAGCTGTGACAGGTGTTTTCTTCCTCCTTGGGCCGTATTTTCACGACACGCTAGCTGGATGCTAGCTAAAACATGAAAAGCTGCTTTGCTTGTGTTCATATTTGAAGTATAGCTACCGAATACAGCTGCTTATGTAACGAGGTGTTGTAAGAAAGAGAGAAAGAAAAATTCATTCATCACATTCATGTCATACTATATCCCAATAATGTATTTTAACTGAGTTTTTATCCAATCAGAATTCAGCTAGCTTGTGTTGCCAGGCAGAATTTCATAGTCTCAGTGGCACTAATCATAGACGGTTGCGATAGCCAATCATATTACCAGTTGGTGTCAGGAAGGCCTTCTTGCAGGCCTCATGTGTAAGGTTTAAAGGTTGCCCCCTGGTGGCCAAGACACACATGCCAGAAGGAGCAGTCACATGTCCACTGAAGTGAAGCAAAAATAATGTATTAAACTGTTGAATTCTTTACATAATATTGAATTATCACTCGACTGTACGTTTTTTTCTTTATAAATATTTACAGTTTCATGATGGGTTATTGCTGTTTATTTACTGGCATAAAAGCAAAAAGTGACTTACCAGGACTGTGGTGGACAACGCCGTGCCTTGGTGGAGGTTGGCCATGTAATCGGTTGTTTGATACAGCTATTGTCAGTGAACATTTCATCAGTGCAAATGTTGTCAATACTTCCACAAAATGAGGAAAAAAAAGCAGCTAAAGGTAAAGCGGGAGCATGCACGCACTCCCCGGTGTCGGCTCCATACATCCACTTTAGCACACACAATGGCATTTTCTCCCCAACAACTGCTCTTGTTTAGTATGCGCTTCCTTTGGTCTTGAGGAGGAATGATCCTCACTCTAATGAACTTGGGCCTGCCACTTGAATGTAAAACAGGATTTAACCCGTCTTCAATGTCAGAGCCCCTCCCTGGGGCTGCTTCAGACATCTCACACACTCATAGACGTGTGCACACACACACACACACGAACACTGGCAAGGAACGGCGAGGCACGCCTGCATATGATCTCTCCTAAGACGCACGCACACACATATTGTGTTTTTGTCTTCATTTTCAAACCCATTTCGTCTTTGTTGAATCTATCAAGTCCCACCGCGTGGCTTTGTGTCAAGGTTGAATACTTTCCTTTCCCTTCAAGAAATCGAGCTCAGTATGATGCTTCATGGCTTGTTCTGTCTCATGTCACCTCCAGGGAGAAGCGGGGAGACAACTCTTATCTAATATTTCCACGATAGAAGCCGTCTTTCTTCTTTTTTTTTTTGTCCCAAGTGATTTTTACTCTTGGCATGTTTTATTTGAATTTGTGTGAATGTGATAAAACGTAGCGCAACAATTGATGGGCAGCGCAATGATTTTGTATAGTTAAGCTTTTGTTCCTCACAGTCCATGAATGTCACTCTACTTTTACATAGTGAAATGTCTGAAGTGGCTCAGGTCGAAAAACAAAAAAGTTGCGTGGTAAATTTGGTGCGTAATATTTCCACAAAAACTAATTTATTAAAACAAACTAAATGGAAATATTGTCTGCTTAGTCTTAATTATTGTCCTAAAAGTGCAAAAACTTGTAACATCAGAATTATACGTATTATTTTATTTGATGAAATATTTCATTATCGTATGAAATTGTTTTCTTGAATAAAAATAAAAAAATCGTATCTTAAGTTTAATAATTTAGATAACAATTGTGCCAAAAATATATCCTATTTGAAAAGTGTCACATCAAATCTATATCTTTAAAAACATCCCTTCAGTAGTTCTTTTCTTCTTTTTTTAATTTGACTATATATATATATATGTGTGTGTGTGTGTGTGTGTGTGTGTATTGTCACCTTTCGTCTTTCCTTAAAATCATTTGAAAAATCTTTTTTTAAATTCAAAACAATGTACATGAAAACAAGGACGAAATGTCAGAAGCAGATTTTTTTTTTCCCTTTTTAATTACGAGAATTTTTTCTTTTTATTATTATTATCTACTTTATTATGATTTATGTTGGCTCTTATATGCAGCACTTTGTTTCATATGTGGCAATTTCTTTCTTTAAGTTGAGTTCTCAGATGCAAGAACTGACAAACCAAACCCGTGTCGAAACCAAATCAAACTCATTTGACATTTGCACAGAAAATCCAAGCAAACACAAAGAATAATAATAACAGACCAGGAAAGAGACTGAGATCCTCTACTGACTGGAATATTTTATTGTTCTTGTCATCTGTACCACTGCATTTTTTTCCTCCCTTCTTTTTCCTTTACAGTGTTCATTTTGTTCAATAAGCGGCTGGAGTATTCACAAGGACGCGAGGATAACGTTAGATTCACAGTGATAGGCAAAAAGGGTTAGCTATTTAAATCAACTAAACAACAGTGTGCACACACATACACACACACACGCACACCCCCACACACACACGCACACTCATTCACGCTCCCAGAATCTGTGCTCGCTCAAGTGCAGTATCGTCAGACATTGTCTTTTGAATTTGTATATTTCACAGACAGCACAGTTGCGATTTGGGAAAGAAAAACAAATAGAAAGACATACAGGTGTGACATTTTTCTGACACAGCAGAAGAAAAAAAAAATGAACATGGGAGTTAACTTCACATATTTATTTGCAAGCTTTCAAAGTGCTCAAGAATTCAAATAGGCGTCATTTTTATACTCATATTCAAACTAGGTTTAAAAGGATAATTTAAATCGCAACACATTTTTTTTCACAGTTCCAAAGCTGTTCTAGGTACCTTTTTTTTTTTTTTTTTTTTATGACTCGAATCGCCAACCCTCCCTCCCCACCTTCTACTCGAGTGAAACCCCAACCAGATGTAAAAGTGACGGATGGGGCCTTTATTCCCCAGTCGACTGACACTGAAAGTGTCTCCTGACCCGACTGTGACTTTAATGGCTGTCATTTTATGACCCGTTTTTATGCTCCGTTACTTCATCAATGACTATTTATTCCCTCGTCTGCACGGCGTGGCGGCTACGATATTGCCATCGCTCTTGTGTTGTTTGTAACGGGGCCACGTTAAGCTGCGTGAAGTGCTTCCAGTTTGAATTTTTAGTTAAGTGCTTCCAAAGAAAAAAAGACTAATAATGAAACTTTTCCTGCTTTTTAAAATGATAACATATATTCTGATGATATTGTGCAACCCGTCAAATCTTCACTGTGAAAAATAACCCAATCATGGGTCAAAAAGGGACCAACCACCAATTGGGTTCATTTGACCCAATTTTTTGTATATTTTTGTAAAAAAAAAAAAAAAAAAAAAAAAAAAAAAAAAATTAAAAAACAATAACATTTTTGGGGTTGTTTTGTGCAAAAAGAAAAACCCTCTAAATAGTTGTGTTAAAGTCCATTTTTGACCCAGAGAGCATTTTATTGAACCATAATTGGAAATGATTCTCTCATTTCCCCACTCTAAAACAGTTGGGTCAAAAATAACCCAATTATGGGTTTAAAAGGGACCGACCGCTACCGACCATCAATGAATTTGATCCAATTTTTGCCTTTTTGTTTTGTACAAAACACCCCCCAAAATTGTATCTTTTATTTCATTTTTTTGTCCAAAAAAAAAAAAGTCCCCAAATTGGGCATTTTCCCCTTAAATGATCATTTCATTGACTCACTTGGTTTAAAAATAACCTAATTTGGATTCAAAAAGGGACTGGACACTATTTGGGTCAATTTGACCCATTTTTCTTGTACAGAACAATCTCCAAAATTGTATTTTCTTTAAAAAAAAGAATTTGACCCATCCAAAAAAAAGTCCCCAAATTCTTTTGTTAAAAAAAAAAAGTAGTCCCCAAATTGTGTATTTTTTACCAAACTGTTTTTGGAGCATTTTCCTCTAAATGATCCAGTCATTGACTCAATAAAAACAGTTGGGTTAAAAAGAACCAAATTTGGATTAAAAAGGGACAGGACACTACTTGGGTGAATTTGTTTTGCACAAAACAACCCCCCAAAAATTGGATTATTTAGTGAGTAGTAAATAAGGCCCTTTTTGACCCATGTTGTTTTTAGAGTGCTTTATGTGGAAACAACACAAAGAAACAAAAATATGGCTTTCATACACAAACAGCATGACACAGAATATACTATTATTAATCCTCAAGAAAAAGCATTTTGTTTCAATTGCATTTCTATATGATGGAATGTCTGGGCGTATTATTATTATTACTTACATTTTTGTCCCCAACAATGTGCTTGTAATTAATGACTTTTTTTAAACTGATTTTTAATTTCAATACAAAAATCACCTCCCTTTATTTTGGAGGAACCCTTAGAATCAAAGTGTCACCAAAAAAGAGATTAATTTTATAATACTGCAATAATAAAAATCCATTCCTACAAGTGTCCATCTTCTTTTTTCCCCCTTTCTACTGGTGAGAGGGTTAATTGGGTTAATTGGGCTGACGGTTGAGGGTGAGGGCGGAGTTGCTATCTGAGCTGAGGGTCATCATGGTTGTTGTCGCTATATACAATATGGCTTCTCTGAGTGGAAGAAACGCAGAAGTGGTCCGTTGAAAGACAGTTCATTATTTAGTTGGAAACGTCTCCAGGGAGCTCCAATCAGAAGTCACTCTGTTCTTTTTTTCCTTTTTTTTTTTTGTAGTTTTACGAGAGTCGCTGTCAGCTTGTCCGGCGGCGAAATAAACGCTCCCCCAGTGGCGAGCTGTCACACTTTTAACATCGCATTCGTTCAAGTCCAATTAGCGACGTCCTCCGAGCCTTAATGACCTAATGTCGACGTCTTTTTCATCATCTCAGTCCTCCTCGGAGCCGGCGGCCCCCCGCAGTCCGTTCATACAGAAGGGCAGTCCGGAGGTGAAGGGGCTGTCCGAAGGGGAGAAGCCGCTGAAGGGCGGCAAGCCGGCCAGTCGTTGCAGGTGGGGGAAGAAGGCCGGCGGGGGCCCCTTGTGGTGGTCCGAGCGCAGTTGCAGGCCGTCGCCATGTCCGACCGCGTGGTGGTGGGACGGGGGCAGCTCGGGGGGAGCGTAGCGGATGGTGCTGGGAGCGTACAGGCTCTGGGGTCCCTGGGGTCCCAGGGCAAGGGGGTGGAACAGGACCCGCCCCGCCGCGCCCCCCGCGGCCAGTCTCTGGAGGAGCTCCAAGTCAGGGCCACCTCCCGGTCCGCCGCCCCGCCCGACCGTCCCTGGCGCGGCGCGCTCCTCGCGAGGCAGGGGGGACGACACGGCCATGACGGGAGACAAGGCCGGGGACGGAGGGGTGAAGAGGCCCTTCGGGGGGGCTTCAGTGCTGGAGGAGGAGTCGGGTATCGGGGTATTGGGGCTGTCGCCGTTAAGGCTGCTTGAGGGGGTGTGCGCGTGAGAGGGCTGGGGCTGGCTGCTGTGCGACCCCCACCGCCCCCCGGTGGCCAGGGCCTCGTGTTCAGTCTTGATGCTGGCGGACGGGGTCACGACGCTCTTCAGCTGCTGGATCACCGCTCGCCCGTTGTGCACTCGCCCTCCCCTCTCACCTCTCGTCGGGGCGTCCGCCCCCCTGCTCGGCTTCCCTCCGCCATCTTCTTGTTTCAATTTGTCACCGTCTCCCCCCTGCTCCCAATCGGGCTCCTCATCCTCCTCCTCGTCTTCCTCCTCGCCCTCGCTCTCGCTGGCCAGGTCCGAAGAGGCCGACACGCTCTCCTCCGTGTGCCGCAGCTCGTCCAGACGGCGTCGGCTCTCAGCGGGGGCGCCCTCAGGCTCGGACCTCAGCAGGCGCTTCCTCCTGTTCTCTGATTGGACGGCGGTATTGGTGAACTTCTCTCGGGCTTTTGTGTCAGGGTCGCTCTTCCCCGCTGAGCTCTTTGCAGGCTGGGAGCCTGAGGAGGAGGGAGTGGAATGGAATAATTAGTCACTTTATTTCATCGTGAAGTAACGTCCCTCTCCACTGCAGGTTCCAGGTTTGTTATTTTATGGATTTATTTTTCTTTTGTACAGTTAATAACTCTATTTCGGCATTTCGCTCACAAAAAAAAATGGGATGCAATTCTACTTTCAAACACTAGATGGCGGCACACTTATTTAGTTTCATGCTGCTAATTTGAAATAAAAAGAATGAAACAGGAAGTACTTCAGGTCAGCCTAGTTTTTGTTGAAAATGATCGAAAGACGTAATCCTGCTTTTTACGCCTACAGAAAATTAGGATTATTGATATATATCAGGAGATGAGAAATTTGTCAGTTTAAAAATATATATATATATATATCCTAGTGTGATTTGGGGCCGTGAATTAACCCGAAATCCTGAAAACTAACTAAAATATATAAATGCAATATAATTGACAAGCACAAAATCTGACATTTAGACAAAAAAGTAGGGGCATTTGGAGCAGGAAAAAAAGCCTCTAGAAATCCTAAAAAAATTTAAAAAGTCATACACATATCTGAAGTCAAGGAATCAAATCCAAAACGCCTGTAGTTCGGCCGTGTTAAAATTCATCCCCGGCAACATGCCCGCTCACAGGATATTATGGGATGTTGCGGAGTCCTACCTCGGGCCTGCGGGGAGCTGTTTGTGGGAGGGGAGCTCACTCGAAGTCGCTCGGCTCTGACGCTCTCTGGCAGCTGCAGCAGATCCAGAGGAGTGTCGGGCAGCTCCGTTCGACTGGTGGCGTGAAGAAAAATCAAAATGAATCAAAAAAAAAAAAAAGGCGGAGAGCAAAGGCGTATATAAATGAACCATGAAGCACTCCCCAGCTTTAAAAGCAGATTTAAGGTAACAATCACCTTCGTAACAACCTCTAATAAGTAGGCACCTCAACATCACTCGCCGGCTCCCACCACACCTACACAAACAGCGACACGTGCAAACAGACCGAGGCGGGAAACACACACAGAGCCCACCGATAAACAGACACGCTCCTCTCCGAAATGGAGGAGGCAGTCGGAGAAGTTAATGAGCTCTTGTAATTACAGTGCTAATTAACTAAAACACGATTCAGGCCCCAAAATTCTGACATCCGTTGGTTGTAATTATATGGCCTCAGCTCAATTAGCATCGACATTCAGCCTACTCTTGTTTTTGTCTGACTGCTCGGCCGCCTGAACACGGCATTATGCACCGTGTGTGTGCGGGTGTGTGTGTGTGTGTGTGTGTTTACTGCTGAATTTGTGTAGAACAGGGAAATAAAAGTGGGGCGGACATATATTATTGAGTTTGTGCAATGGTCTCACATTTGCGTATCAAATGTGTCACGTTCTTCTAACAGTCTGACGTTATAATTTCAAACTAGCGAGTGATCGTCGACATCAGTACACCTCATATGAGACATCTCATCATGTGAAAAAGATATTAATACACTTGAAAAATAAATCAAATCAAATATGGGAGCTGGTTCACATATATTTATTTATTTTATTTATTTTTTCTTAATTTTGAGACATAAATTCATGTATACAAATTGAATTTTGTTGGAATTTAAAAAAATATATTTTTCATTTAATTGAATCTCTTGTATCACAAAGATTTCTTAATGGAAGATTTCTTAGAAATATTTTAAATTTGTCTCTATTTATTCGAAAAATGTTTTCGTTTCAATTCATGTAATGCTTTCGTTTGTTATATAATAACATTTATGTATATTATGTGAAAGAACTCCCATATTTGTAATTATTATAATTGTAGAAACATGTCTCATTGTTCGTTTAAAAAAAACACAGAGAAAAAAATAGAGCAAAAGGAGTAGGTTAATGTAATATACTGTTGCATAAAATTTGATCGCATAGGAAAAAAAATACACAAATGAATAAAGAAAAAAACGATAAAAACACAAATAAATTAATTAAATAATTAAATAAATATAATTAAATTAAGATTATTAAAAAATATACTAAACTATGTTAATAGAAAAAAACACATACTTTTTAAACAAGGTGTACAAAGTTAAGCTAAAAGGGGATTCCTTTCATTTTTTATTATCAATGAATAATTGAATACAATCGCCCTCGCCGCAAAACTAGCTCCACCTGCACTATCAAATGAGCTCTAATACAAGAACTGCAATAAAAACTCCATCTTTACAAACATATTACTCCATCAGAGAAGAATAACACTATAAACTTATCATATCATTGCAATAGTAAAATTGTAGACACTCAAAGTGTGGTCACTTTAAGGTGTTGTGCAATACATATTAATTGAATCGCTATTTGACTACACTGTTTTCTTCCCCGATATGTGAGTGTAGTAAAAATATTAAATATACGTTTTTAGGATTAAAACCTTCAAAAGACAGCTCGTGTATTGTTATTAGATGGAGATAATGCTGGTGCCGCAGATGAGTGTATTTTCACACTTTTCACGATTGAATATGTGTCAGCACTTAACCCATCAACTCTAATGGGCCCCGATGATGCGTTTTCTTTCATGTCACAAACATTTTGCAGGTGCCCACATCAGCTTTTGGAGTCAGTCAAACCTCATTTCATCATCCCGGTCTTCAAAGCTCGTGTGAACACAGCGTGATGTTCCGCTTTGTTCTCCAAACTGACCTGAGGACGCAGTTGACCCAGATGACGTTACGTTCGTGGGGGGCTTTGTGGTTTATGGACACGGTGGCGGTGGACTGGATCCACAGGTAGCCTCCTCTCTTCTGGAGCCAGCGGTAGTAGCCCGTCACCACCTGGCCTTTCCTCAACACTGGGGCGAGCAGACGGGGAAGAAAAGCTTTAAAAATGTGTAACATCTTAAGTCATGATTTCAGTCTATGATTTTAACCTCGAAAAATAAGTGGCATCCGTTAAGGCATAAAGAAGCCCCTGAGGTAGTCTTGGCCCACTCTTCCCCCAAGCATACAAGTCTAGCTCTGCCACTGCTCTCCACATTGAATGTTAAATACTTACATTAAGATAATGATAATAACAAAAAAAAAAAAAAAATCAGAAATTGCATTGCAAATACTGTGGATATAAAAAGTCTACACACCCCTGTTCAAATGCCATTTTGGTGATTTAAAAAAAAAAAAAAAAGAAACCAAGATATATCATTTCATACCAAGAACATGTACAACTTAGTTGAAAACATGTTATCGCAACGAAACAATTGCCAGAATGCAGTTGCACAAGTATACACACCCCCTTATAACTGTGACGTCACTGTGTTCAGAATTAACACATTATCGCATTCAAACTCCGCTTAAATGGGAGTCAGAACCTATTGCTACCATCTAAAGCACTTTTGAATAAAAACAAAGCTCAGGTGTTCTAGTAGGCTTTTCCTCTCATTTGCTATCTTTCAAGCAGAAGCCTGAAGCATGTTGTGCCGATAAGTAACACCTCAGAACTCCTACCATCTTGTCTAACGCTCCTGTTCCAGCTGAAGAAAAACAGCCACAAGGCATGATGCTGCCACAACCGTGCTTCAAGTAGGTAGCTGCAGTGTTGTTTTTGCGTTTGCACCAAACAGAACTTTGTTACAACACTTGAAATCCCTGAAATGCATGTGGAAAAATGCGTTATGGATTCCAGTTGTTTACTTCCCCTTTCAGAATATATATATATTTTTTAAATTGAGTTTCACAGTTTAGATGTCACATTAGTGGTGGAAAAATGTTTTGAAATTATTTATCTTGGTGTTTTATTCCATTTATTTATGTTACAAAAACCTGGCATTTGAACAGCAAGTGCATAAATTAAAAAACTCCACGATTTAATAAAAAAAAAAAAAAATACAAGGCAAAAAGTCATAAATAGAATAGAATAAATAAAATCAAATAAAAAAACATTTCAGACTCTTAATGAGTGTAAAGTTGTTA